>NC_079335.1:91007272-91339772 GCF_029582105.1 Oenanthe melanoleuca
TGGAAAGGTGTTATGCCTCCCAGGGTATGCCTTTTGTTCCAGTACAAATATGACTGCAACTAAGATCCACATGAAGTATTTTTAAGCACAACTACAGGTAGCAGGAACAATACAGCCATTACAGCAATTCTCTGCATATCCAAGCAACTCACAGTCAGTAAAGTGCTTAAGAATTCTTGTGCTACTCCATTTCATGCCCAGTTGGTCTTGGTGACCAGACCTTTATATGTGGAAAAGAATCTTCTTCTTAACTCCAGCAGCCACAGCAATTTACTATTAGTGGAAAGCATCAATTTTGTAACCTTGCTCTCCTTGCCACTTAAAACTACAATCCCATTGTATCATTGGAATTGAGATACCCTCACTTCCCTCTAATCCACTTGAACATCATAGCAGAAATCTGAAAATTTTTGCGTTATAATATCAAATATCTTTGGATTACATGATCCACATCTTCTTTCTCATGGAAACTAAAATCATAGTTGAGGTTTATTAGAACAGAATGTGAGAATATGAGCACAGACAATGTGTTCCTCTCTCTTATAAATATAACCTTTAAATATAACTGCCTTCACTCTCTATAGATGAGGATTTGACAATTTGTATTAACAATTCAGTAATAGGTGTCCTATGTTAAAAAGTCTTGGAAGTTAATGACTCCCTGAGTAAATTTGCATCAACTTGGTAGCACTACAAAAATATAGCAAATAAAAACACTAAGAGCATGCAGTTCTTCATATCAAACTTCAGTGTAAATCTGAGATGTCTGAAGTGTTTTAATGGGTAAAAAAACAACTGAGATAAAATAAGTTAGCTCAGTAGTTAGAAATTTTATATACAAGTCTGTAAATGCTCAATTTGGAATATGCACACGGAAACATTACACTTAACAGAAAAGATATTACTCTGATCTCCAGGTCATTTCAACCATACTGATTTTCTTGATCTGTGATTTACACTGGTAAGGAGAGAATCAGGCCTAAAGAGAATACTAAGATAGATTTTTAGATGACAATATGACAAAATCTTGTTAAAGCTATTTGTCAGCAAGAGGGATAAAGGCCAAACCAGAGAACGTAAATCCCAGAAGAACATAAAAAAAAAGTGTTTAAGGAAGATGTCAATTTTTCATCATTTAGTGCCTCATGTCCCTTGTTTCCCATTTCAGACATTTTTCTATAAAACTACTGAGAATCTCTGTGTTCCACCTGTGTCATTCATTTGTCCTCTTGTCACTAATTTAACACTGCTCTATGAAAATACCTCCTCTTTTCTTGCTTCCAGTTTCTTTTTTTAATCTGTCTTTATACAAACAAAATGAAAAACACTGGCACAGAAAAGAGGATATACAAGGATTCTTACTGAACAAAATTGAATGAAAATAACAGTTACAAGTATTACAATATTATCCCCATTAATTCAGTAAAGCAGATATTGTCTGATTGCATATTTTTTCAGGCTGAGTAACTCTGAGATAAATAGCTGTCGAATAAAACTATTTCTCTTGCATCAATATTTTAAAATTTAAATTAAGTAGCACTGATTAGTTTCAACAACTTTTAACAATCAACAAATTTGCACTTGCCTTTTATGCTAGTTATGACAGAAAGAAATATTTTATAAAAATCTCTCAAACTTTTTTGCTTTTCTCACGTGTCAGTTATGAAGTACTATTGAGTCCTGACCAAAATGTCTGGACACCACATGAATTTCAATAGCACACTACTGCAATATATATGTCTCTTCCTGTAAAACCCACCAGTTGGTGTTGGTCTGTATTAACAGAAATGTGGCTGTTCCCATAAAAAACTACCCCAGGTTTGCTGGGCACACACGGGTTGGGTTCTTCCAGCAAGCAGAACTAGAATGAAGGACATGTGATCAGTCCACACACAGTGATGCAGGATGTGTTGACATCTTTTGGTTGAGTCAGCTTTCACCAAGTGCATGATTTGATTTCAGTAATCCTTCAGCTGTGGAGTTTTCTTCTGTTGCTTAACCTCTATTGCCCAGTTCTGCAGTTTTGCTCTTCACTTATGGCTACCCACCTCTGAGCTGTTCCATGATCTAATTCAGACCTGCACAACAATTTTGTTAAAAAAAAATATTTTTCAAAGGCTTTTAAGAAATCTGGCAATTTCAAAGGGCATGTTTATAGCATGTGCAAAGTGGCACTGCTGAGAGTGTGCCTGTGTTTGAGGAGAGGAAGTGTAGTGGTGGAGAGCCACCTTCGAACATGACAGGCTGCCTGAAAATTTGTGACATTACATTAAATTGGAATTACACCCAAAGAGGAGCAAATACACTGACTTTTTAAGCTCAGATAGACCTTGACACAGAAGACTTAAATGCCCTATCAGGTAATCTGCAGATATGAGCTAACACAGCTGTCCATAAAGCTCAGTAGTTCTCTCTGCTTCATAGTTCTATTTGATGGTTCACATCTCTGAAGATTTGTAACTTGACAGAAATCACAAAAGCATTTTTTCACAGGTTCAACATAGATGTTCAGTATAAATCTTAAAACATTAAAAAATGGAATATATTGATATTATTTTTAATTTTAACCAGGAGGAATTCTACTCTATAATAATGTATCTTTTTTAATAACGGAGAGCATATACGTTCCCTGAATCAGTTTACAAGCTTCACAAAATCTCAGAATAACTGCATTTTTTTAAAAATTTTGCTACCTCCATGGAAAAAAAATACATTAAGAATAATCTTCTTCTTCACTCTATAATGAATGAAAAAATAAGACCTCAGAAACTGTATTATAAATAACTGCACAAGTATCATGGACCTGAATCAAGAAAATAAAAAACAGTCTATTTCTACCTGTATATTCTGACTCCTCTGACATCAATAGTAAAGCAGTTTTTTTCTTGTCTAAGAGTAATATCTTTAGAATTGCTATATAGACCTTCACATTACATTAAATACACAGACTGACAGATAAAGTTGGCATCTTTAAAAGTCCCGTCCCATACAATAGTGAACAGTGAAACAGTTTTCTAGTCAATAACATAATGACTTACTTATGACTAAATTGCTTTTAAGTTATTTATATATAGTATAATAATTCCTTAATGGGAATTGAGATTATTGCTGTTCTATAAAAAATAAAAAGCAAACCTAAATTCTGCTTATTCTTAATTTTCCTCTGAGGTTTTTTTTTTCCCCCCATAAATATGTATCCCCCCCAGAACTCCCCAAGGACACTATACATTCTATGACTTGTTTAAACATAGGTCATGCGCCAGTAAAATATGTTTGAAATAAATAGTGTTAAAAGCAATTTTAAATAGTACCTCTTATCCCTAAGGGTAATAGAGAGCATCATGTGAATTAAAATCAGAAGGCACTCCACTACATTGTTCCTCTTCCTCAATCAAGCTGTCACTGCCTGGTCTCAGCTTCCCATCCTGCCTCAGCTGGGACCCTGCTGTGTTTCAGAGGCAGAAGTACTGAGATCCCTTCCCCTTTGCTGAGCATTAAGAGCTTGCTTTAGCTTACAAAAACTCCCAAAGATGTCAGGATTTTGCAGGATTGACCCCTACACATTTTTTTAGACAATTACGGTAAGAGCATACTAACAATTATTGCTGGTTTAGTATTTTAAAAATTTCAGTCGCTACAAACAAAATGAGGCTCATTTCTGATTTTCCCCTTGAGACAAAATTTCCACTGATTTACATAAGAATTTTGCTGGAGTAAGGACCTCGAGGCACTGCCTGAACATTTATGCTTTGTACTGGCTTTTCCTCCATTAGAGAGTCTCCAAATTCTCATTGACTTTAATGAGAGCTCAGTAGGCAAATAAATCTGAGAAGGGTTATGCTTTTGGGAACTTCTGTACCACTCTTGCAAAATTATTATCAAAATTGCTTTTTCTGTATTGTTGTAATGATATTGATAGCACCAAAAATCCTGCTCAGAGACAATCACTGCATGCTTAATGCTTTTTTTTTTTTTTTTTCCCCCCAGTTCTTTTGAAGATTGAGGTTATTTTTGTTGCTGTTGTTTTGGGAATTTTTTTTCTTTTCTTATTTTATTTCTGGGTTGTTTTTTTTTTTTTTTTTTTTTTGTTGGGGGGGAAGTTGAGGGAGCACGGTGAGAGAAAGAGACTTGCAGACACAAGGATAATGAGAAGAGCAAAACTTACAGTCTTTTACTCTAAAGTGTTCATCTGTATATCTTAGTTCTAACATCTAAGATTCATACTTTGGGAAGACATCTGTGCTCTTTCCTCTGTTGGTGTTAGATACACAATGTTTCCTGTATTTGCACAAGTACAGCAAGGGTCCAAAGCTGCTCCTAGTGAGGTACAATATGCAATACAAACCTACTACCCAAAAGTGTGCATATAAATAAATACATAAACAAACAAACAAACAAACAAACAAATATATGAGCAAATTGTGGAGATATTTGCCCTGTAATTATAAGCAACATTCTAAACCACCACCTTCATGGTCAATTTTGCATGCTGTCTTTTAATTTTCAGGCTATGAATTGAAATACATGTCTAAAGTTGTGGAATGGGAAAGAATGAACAAATGAGCAATGGATGCTACACTGAAGTGTGCTTGGCATTCCTGAAGATAGAGAAAGTGGAGAGGTTTTCATTGCTCATTACAGGCACGGAAAGCAAGTGCAAGGAAGCCGTTTCCTTCACAGCTTGTATTTCTGCTGTTTTAATTGTTGAACACAGAGCTTACTCACCTAACCCCTGTGCTCCTCCCCTGAGGAAACCTGCCATCAAATGATGACCCAGAAGAAATATGGGTGATTGCTCTGCTCCCATTAAAAAAAAAAAAGAAAAAAAAAAAAAAGGAAAAAAAAAAGAAAAAAAAAAAGAAAACAAAGAAAAGCACTAGGCTGGTATCAAGGGACTTGGGTAGGATACTTAGGAGAATATTTTCTGTAGAAGCCAACTGACCATCCATCTCCCTTTTTAACTAGTGTCAAGGCTGGTTTACTTGATGATGATTTGATGCCCAGCAATTGCTCCCCCTTGCCCACTGAAAATGAGTGATGACAGGGGAACAGCCGTCAAATAGAACAAGCTGAGATATTGTAGCAGGGAGCTTAGCAGAGCTAAGTCCTGCAAAAAAGAACCATTATAAGAGGATGAAGTTCTAGAAAGCAACTGTTTTACAGTCTGCTTTTAGGAGAATGTTTGTTTTCTTTCAAGATTTGTAGGATATATTTATCTAGATAAAGGATTCATGTAGGAAAAAAAGGTTAAAAAGCATGCTTTACTTGGAAAAAAACAACTCATTGGGAATTTATATAGAATTTTCTAGCTCAGTTTCTCTTAGGTTTAACTGAACTTTGACATCCACACAAGTAGGGAAGAAACAGAACCACTGCCATTTTTTCACACAGGAGTTGCTCAGTGGGGTTGTAAGACACTAAAGAGCCTAAAGAGCTGTTGTACTTTACAGTTAGCAATGGTTATATATATATTTATGATATTCCAGTATTTTCAGCTTTAGATACTGGAACACCTTCTCTCAAGTGATCAAAAATATCAGAAAACATCTAATACTCCACAGGAAATCAGTGAATGCTCTCAGCTGAAGCATTACCTTGCAGAAGTTCAAGAGAACAATGGCAAAACTAGAAAAACATTGCTATAGTGTAGCAGTACAATATTACACTTATAAATTGCCTTAAATAACTTGTAAATTGCTCGTTTTACATAATACTGGCAAAATTTCTGTGCAAACATGTACATTCAAAAGCTGCAGGTGTTTATAAATAATATGAATGCAAAGCTACATGCACATGTTTTGTAAACTATCAAAACAGTAGCCATGCTGAATGCCTTCCATACCATGAATATCAAGATGTTCCACTGGCTTTGCAGAGCTAATTATTAAATTGAGCTAATAAGCATCAGTATACTTGAGCTGACCTAGTTCATGCAGTTTCTGCACAGCCACATATACCTTCTATCAAATTATTTTCCATAATTTAGGATACCTCAGTTCCCATTTCCATCCCTAAAATATCGTGAATAACATAGAGTTGGAGGTACTTTGGTGCTTCAGCATCTTTCTGGGTCAGCCCAAAAGACTAAAAATCTTTTGAGAGAATTTGAGAGAAGAAATTTTTCTAAATATAAAGGTGGTGATTCTGGAAACCATTCTGTAATCCACTGTGACATAATTGTTTTTACCTTGCTTTTCTCCCCAGTAAATATGGGGGATTTTATGTTTTACTCAACAAAAATTAAAATCTTTCTGAATCTGCTAATTGTTGTGTGAACTGTGTGCCAGATCAAATATTCTTTGTGGCACAAACTAAGAGGAAATCTGTGGGTGTATCCTTGCAAATTGTTGCTTTGTTTTCTTACTGAATTCTAAATATTCATTTTCGCTACTAATAGTAGGAGGGTTTGTTTTCCTTTTAAGATGCCCTGTCCCTCTCTCTTTCAAGTCACACATTTTCTTCCTGCCCTTATCATGCTCTATATAGTGTTTCACTCCAAATTTTGCCAAATCAAGAGTTTGTGTGACTGCTTTGAAAGAAATTTCCTGTTACTACAAATCAGATATCATAAAAGAGTGCTGTATTTTCAGAATGATTATCAATAATCCCTGCAAAACAAAATTAACCATACCATTACTGATTGAGAGAGTTCCACTGTAAAGTGGCATTTAGGCCTTTTTTGGGCTTACAGTTGTTAATGTTTTCAGAAAGAAAAGGAAATAGTTTGGGGGGAAAAAAAAGAAAGAATAGGAAAAAGAAAAATCACATAATTTTAATTAACTAATTAACTCAATTATCATTAAGTGAATCGGTCTTTATCAAGTAGACCCTAAAAACTGTTATAAGCAAGATGAATTTATGATATGAAGCCTCAATGGAATAATTCAAAAAACATCCATTTTTTACCAAGAGACTATATGATGAATGGGTTTTTAATGAGGAAAAGTCATAAAATACCTTCTTAGAGCTTTTTTTAAGAAACAAAGAATGCTGCAGTGCAAATGCTGATGTCAAACATCTATAATTTAAATCTGTGTAGTTTTTTATTCCTGTCCTTGGTAATTGGTAGTTTTTCTGGTCTTTCATCTGTTGTGTCACAACGTGCTCATGTCTGTTGGAGAAAAAGTTATTTCCAGCTCTTCTGAACCATGGTTGCAGGCTGCTAGAATTCATCAGATTCTGCATTGGAATATAGTCTAGAAGAGCCTCAGGATCACTCCTGTTACACAAGGCTTTGCATTAATAGCCAGACAATTAAAAAAAAAAAAAAATCAACAAAACAACATGAAATTTGTGTGTCAAAGAACAACTCTGAATCAGTACATCATCAGTGTTGACAGATATTTGCTTTACTGCCTGTGGCACAGGGGGAGTATAGCTAAGTTTATCTATAGGTGTGCCTGTGTTCATCCAGGCCAAAAGAAGAGTACAGTACATAAATGTGTTTGTGGCAGTTGGATTTCAATACCAATAAATAGCTTTCTACACTAAATGAATCAAGTACAGACATGGCCAGCTTCCAAATTAGACAATATGTAGGTTTTTTAAGAAAAAATATGATTTTTCTGTCTCTGAGCATCATCCAGATGTTAGGGGACTCTTTCACTGCACATACAACTGTAAATGGATATGAGAGACTAATGTTTCCTTTACAGTATGTTTCCTGTAAATTATGGCTCTTTTATATATATCTAAGCCTCCACATTCATAGATTCATAACACAAGTCACATTCTACTGTTACAGTGCCACCGCTCAGCATTTGGGAAGTGAAAGGTTGAGAGCTCTAAAGATGGATTTTGGCACAGTTAGCACTCAACTAAAATTTCACACTAGCTGATTTAAGCCTAACAGTGGTAGAACCTCAGCCAATAACAAGTCTGTGCCAATGAGGTCAGTGCAAGACACCACAGAGGATTAGAGTGCCTTTTGGTGGTGGATATGGCTCTGGCTTTCTGTAAAAATGCATTAAAATGTAGGCAACTGAACTAGTTCCATGCATGTAGCTCTCATCTATCATAGAATTAATTTCATTTTTCTTCTGTAATGTTAATGAGATATGAAACGTCTTTTCTTCCTTTTAAGATATCAGCATTAATGACACAGAATCAGCTCCAGTGAATGGAAAAGAATGAGTTCACCTACACTATAATTTGTAATTGGCTCACTCATGGGACTTGAGTCTTTTGCATGAAAACTAGAGCTGTGTGAGCTCTCAAATGTGTTCCATTCATGCCTGCATTGTCAAAGGAAAGATTTGAAGGAATCAGTTTGCTTTTAATTAAGGCTTCTCTGACTTATCATGAAAATTCTTACACAATATATTCATCAAAAGTTTTTAAGAGTCAGGTTAAAGGGAGGCCTACGTTTGACATTGCAATCTGCTGGTACTGAAAACCTGTTGTAAAAGAGATCATTATGCATAAAATGGTATTTCCTCCTAACCTAAACACAGCCAAATGCATAAACTCTGCCACAACTCCCATGGAACTCTCTGCACCTTCTGAATGGTGACTATGGAGGAGTACACTGGGTAAGGATTTATTTTAAGTCTATCAATGAGTGCTTGTTATTTGGAACAGTGGCTTGGGGAACTCTATTTGAGAGTCACACACATACAAAATGATTCCATTGTGATTGGTTTTACTGCAGCAAATGCTTGTGAGATTTCATTGAAGGGAAACAAAAAGTGGAGCAATAGGGAAGCAATACTCGATTTTTTTTTTTTTTTATTTTATTTTTTTTTATGTCACAGCATGCAGAACTGCTGGTTTCAAAAACCCAGACTGGTAAACATTTCTGCCCGGGTTCACTGCATGATCTAGGTGATCATCACTGTATGATCTGGGTGTGTGTACCTAAAAAGGATGCTCCATTTTGTCAAGCAGTATTGCCTGAATAGGTGTATGGGGAATGCCTTGCACTGATAGAAAATGTGCTTCATTCTGACATGTTTAAGTATTCCAACTCTACAGATCATTGAGGGAAATGGAAGATTCTGGCTCAGACAGGGAAAGTGTGACAACTATACTGGAAAGCTGGAAGTCTTTTAGGGATAGAAAGTATTATTCCATTTACTAATTCTAGGATTGTTCTAATTCAAAGAAAGATCATAATCTTTCTTTTGAATAATAAAACAATGAATTAAAAATAATTGACATCTCTGGTGTAGTACAGCCCCCCCTTTTCTGTCACCATCAAAAAACTCCTTCTTTCATCTATATTTTATAATGATGTTTCCAAAAAGCAAACATCTTACTTTTGGAATAAAGCAACAGATAGCAGCACTTTTAAGAGACTTTTCTCCTTATTCCCCCTTTCTGTGTATTACTCAGTTTAAATATTTCCCTGGCTGGGAATCATGAAAAGAGGCAGCACAAATTACAAGGGCAGCCAAACGCTAGGACACAGTAAGATCAGAACTACGACTTGGTAGTTAAGCTGCTTTTTTTTGAAAAAAAAGTGATGTGGCCAGTGACTGACATGTCCATTTTGGGCACAGGAGTGCTATTCTTGGTATTGCCAAGGTTACTGTTGGATAACCTTTGAAAACAAATTCTTTGAGTCTTCTCGGACCTTAGTAAAACAGGAACAGTGACCTGTTGTTGAAAATCACCTAGCCTGCCTTTCCAATTCAGTTACTGTGACCAGCAGATCTCTAATCAATCCCTTTCACCTAAAAGGCAATGGAGACTTAAAACTGGAGCAAGGCCTACGTCCTGAGATTTCTCATTAGAGAATTTTTGGATAGACAACTGGGCACAGTTCTGTAGAAAGTCCTGTTTATAGAATGGAGAGGGGGTGGGTGGGGGAGAGAGCAGAAATAAAATTTAAGTTTGTGGCTAATAAAAAGCCCTTGAAAAGACTCTGTTTTCATCTCTAATTATCCAGGACAGCTTGGACTGAGCTTAGGCACTCCTACCACAT
This sequence comes from Oenanthe melanoleuca, assembly GCF_029582105.1. Taxonomy (NCBI): domain Eukaryota; kingdom Metazoa; phylum Chordata; class Aves; order Passeriformes; family Muscicapidae; genus Oenanthe; species Oenanthe melanoleuca. The sequence continues at coordinate 91,017,198 of NC_079335.1, forward strand.
ATGCAGGGAATAGTATAGAATCAATCAGAATCACATAATGTTTTGGGTTGGAAAGGATCTTAAAGATCATCTTTATTCAACCTGTCTACTGTAAGGAGGGACATCTTCCACTAGAACATTCACACCTTCCCTGGGAAACCTGTTCCAGTGCCTCACCATCCTCACAGTGAAGAATTTCCTCCTAATATCTAATCTAAATCTACTCTCTTTCAGTTTGAAGTCATTCCCCTTGTCCAGTCACTACATGTTCTTGCAAATAGTCCATCTCCATCAGTCTTTTATGCTCCTTCCAGTTACTGGAAGGCTACAATTAGGTCACCCAAAGCCTTCTCTTTCCCAGACTGAACAATCTCAATTCTCTTAGTCTTTCCTTGAAGGAGAGGTGCTCCATCCCTCTAATATCTTGGTGGCCTCCTCTGGACTCACTCCACGTCCTTCCTGTGTTGGAGACCCCAGAGCTGGATGCAGCACTCCAGGCAGGGTCTTACCAGAAGAGAGGGTCAGAATGCCCTCCCACTCTCTGCTGGCCGCACTGCTTTGGATGCAGCCCAGAATGAGATTGGCCTTCTGGGCAGCAAGTGCATATTGCTGGGTCATGTCCAGCATCCATCAGCACCCCCAATTCCATGTCCAGCCAGGCAGGGCTGCTCTGGACCTGCTCATCCCCCATCTTTGTTGGAACCCGGTTGGCCCCAACCCAGCTGTAGCACCAGCACCCAGCTTAGCTGAGTCTCAAGAGATTCCCATGGGTCCAATTCTTGAGCTTGTCCAGGTCCCTCTGGGTGGCATCCCATCCTTCAGATATGTCAATTGCACCACTCAGCTTGGTGTCATCTGTAAACTTGTTGAGGGTGCACTGCATCCCTTTGTCTATGTCATTAATGAAGATAATAAATAACATCGCTCTCAGTACAGCCCCCTGAGGGACATACACTGTCCATGATCTCCATCAGGGACAGCAGTTGACCAGCTCAGGATTCGATTGTCCAAACCACTCCTTATCCACTGAGCAGTCCACCAATCAAATCCACATATCTCTGATTTAGAGAGCAGGATGTTGTGGGGGACCATGTCAATGGCTGTAGAGATGTCCAGATAAATGACCTCTTCCCTTGTCCCCTGATGTAGTGACTCTGTCACAGAAGGTCATCAGGTTGGTTAGGCAGGATTTTCCCCTGCTGAAGCTGTGCTGGTTGTCCCAAATCACTTCCCTGACTTCCATGTGGCTTATCTTCTAGTAGGATCTGTTCCATGCTCTGCCCAGGTGTGGAGGTGAGATCATGGAATAACCACATGAACCACCACAGCTGAAAAGTCCTGAGGTCACTGCTGGGACAGAGAAGTAAGATTAATATGACCTAAGCTTTAGTTACGTATTTTCCTCTCAATTCCTACCTTGATGAGCATATGCTTGGTGTAGTTCTCTCCTCATGTTTGTCCACTGCCATTCCTGCCTCAGCCACCTTCTCCCAGCCACATACCTGATCTCACTGGCTTGAACACCTTAAATAATTCTATTCCTCAGTCCTCACAAGATGTTGCTGGACTTTCAGCAAGTCTTCTGTTTCCTCTTTCAAATGTCAAATGCAAGGAAGATAAAAGGACTGAGATATAACAAGAAATAGTGAAACACAAACCACAGGAACTATCCTTTCTGATATATTGTGTATCAACACAGAAACTATTGTTTCTATTTAATAATATGTAATGTGGTCTCTGGAACTGTGTAATGTGAAAATAGAAAAAGCTATCCTATTGTCATGGTGTCTGTCAAAACCAGATTAGTAATCATTTATCTCAAGTCCACTTCCCCAAACTGTGATTATATTTTCAATGAACAATCAGAAATGGTCTACATCCATTGTCTTCCTTAGAATATTAGTATAGAATCAATTTATTTGTTTGCAAGGACTGTATTTTTTATGTATGAAAAGCTAGATACTGAGGTTTGATTCATCCCTGCCATTTGAAAGAAGGGATAAACAATGGAGTGAACTATTCATGACTAATTTTTTTTTACTGTCTGGCAAGAGACAGCTTCACATAGCTATGCTCCAGGGACATCAATATTTCTAAAATTAGCAAGGGACAGTCACTAATCCTTTGAGAAAAGTGCTAAAGTTTGACATCTTAATTAAGGATTGAGTTTTAGAATTGCTGAAAATTACCAAGGCAAAGTTATGGATCTGAATGGATATTCAGAGAGTAATTGAGAACATCCTGGACGCTGAGCTGTGATCCAGCCTGTGCTAATCTTCCCAGCTGTGTAGAATTCCTGACAGCTTTTTAGCTGGAGGAAACAGAATCTATTTAAATTGAATTAAGATATACTACCAAGATATATTAATACATAATGTAGGTTTACATAGTTAATCTTTGAACATTTACGGGTGGAGCTGTCTCCTGTACTTTAAATTACAGGGGAAATATTTTCTTACTTCTCACTTCAACACACAGTTAGTGTTAAAAACAGCACTAAGGCAGCTGGCAAGGAGAATTTTTACACCCAGGAGATCTGTGGCCTGCAGACCAGCAGCATCATTTTCATCCCACTCATAAGCCCAGCTGAAGTCACAAGAAATAGCTTTCCCAGTTAGCTGCAGAGAGCAATGAAAGCTGATAACTCAGGGTGTCAACTTGGAAGAGTCATCTTCTAGTGGATTAACCTCTAGAAGGATTATTCAGAAAATTTTGGCAGGCAAAAAAACCTGGGCAACTGCCTGAACTGTGAGGGTAACTAAAAGTCTGAAGCATCCATACAGATAGGCCATAGGACTCCAATGCACCAAAGAGATAGTACCCTGAGCACAATGAGGACCAGACTTCTCAGGAAAAGGTATGGCACACCTCAGCAGAATAATCTGCTCATAGGCTGCAGGTGTATTTCTAAATCTTCTCTGTTGTTTGTGACCTGAAGCACGAGGGTTTATATCCCCTTTAAAAATGTTTTATCCTACCTGATGCAACTCTGGAAGCTTTTTATGATTGAGATAAATCTACAGACTTCTTCTTAGCTTTTTCAATTCATTGTAATTTTGTAAGAAAGAGTTCCATAGGCTAATTTTTTTATCACATTAAAATGCATCCTTATACACCCTACAAAGTACATTTGAAACTCAACAAGTAATAAGCATGAAACCCCAAAGTACATTCTCTGTAAAATGTTTTGGTTTTTTTAAATATAGCCGTGTCTACACCATAAAGTGTTTGTCTGTAAAGCTAACCTGTAGGAATTATGTTATGAAAACTGGAAGGGGGGACATAAGTGTATCAACCAAAGGAATTTTCCCTGGAAGAACTGTGTGCTGAATAGTTCATTTTGCTCATACCCTGTTCTGATGCAGCTATGCTGGCAAAATTTTCAGCTATGCCACAAACTAGTACCCAATCTCCTTTTCTTACTTAATATGATTTGGTAAAAATAATAGTAATAAAAACTTACAGTAGCAATACTTAAGTTGTCTTATGTACAATCTTCTGCAGTAAAACTGTGTCTAATTACCGTGCAATTTAGGAGTGCCTTTCTTAATATAATCTTACAAAAGAAATGTATTATTAGGAGAAAGTGGAGTAGCACATTCACAATTTAATTTTCTGTCTCATTATTTTTTACTTTGTCTTTCAGTGCTAGTGTGTTCCCTTTGCTTCTGTAACCATACTACCGATAATTTTTTTTTAAATAAATTTTGTTTTGATTTTTAAAATATATGTTGCCTGTAGCTCCCAACACTGCCTGTGCTATAGCTCTTGGTACATTAACTATAAATCATCCCTTGAGTTAATAACTATTACATACAGAATGAGATCCTGAATGGATATAAGTCAGCAGACAGACAAGCATTATATGGCTTTGCATCTCATTACAGCTTCTGATGCAGGAATGGTTCAGGATGGGAAGAGACATCAGGAGATGTCAACTAGACTACTTTGGGTTATATGATAACATTACAGCTAATAGTTTTTTTTGTCATGACTTAGTAGTTGATCCAGAGTACCAACTCAAAATGCTGGAGGCACAGAACCTAATGCCACTTTTGTCTTACTGTGAAGTACACCTTGCACCAAATCTTCATCAAACAGTTTGACTGGTCTGAACTGATATTCTTGAGCCAAAACTCACTTGAATTCACAGGATATTTTGCTACTGATTATGCAGCATTTACATCTCACTTTAAGGTGAAAATATATTAAACTGCTTTCACGTACAGCAATCTCAAAAACTATTTACAAATGGTGACCTAAATATTGCAAATGAGTTTTGATTTTTGTTTTAGTAGATTCGGTCAGGAAACAATATTCACTCAACCAGCAAAGTGCAGCTGATTCTTAGGTAGAATTATTTAGGTATACATCAACACCCACACAAGAACTTATGGCAGGAAATGAAAAAGGACATAGCCAATTGTACTATCAGGAAATGCAGGTGAAGAACACAGTTGCTGAAATGAGATTTTTGCAAAGTTTAATGCTTTTTCAAGTATGGAAAAGCCTTTTCCTTCCAAAACAGGTCACAAACTAATTTTATATGTCATACAAAACTTATGATCACATCATCTTTGATTCATTGAAAAGCCAGAAGACTAGGTGCCAATATCCCTGCTATTGTGTTTCACCAGACATTGTTTAGTGTAACAGTACAAGAAATGGTTGCCTTTTTTTTTCCTGAGAGAGAAAGATTGCTATCTTCACTCTTCAAAACCATAGTCTGTAATAAATAAAAAAAAAAAGTATCTTCTTCAATAACAATCTTTGCAAATAGGGCCATGTAAGTAAGGTCATAAGTACACAGAAATATTTCATGTATGTTTGTACAGACACACACACATATACGAAAATAGAAAAAAATGTTTTAGCTTTATATCCCAACGAATTTTCACCCACAGAAAACAATAGAAATTATCAACAGACATAAAACTTTAGCCTGCGTAAATTAAATGGTTCTGCTGCATTAACTTCATAAAACCATAATCCTCTCCTCCATAAACTATTACATGCACTGCAACATATCTGATTTATGGGGTGTAGAATCGATGGGAAAAAATTAATGCTTGAAAAACATATTAGAGACATTATTGAACAGATTTTAATTGAGATTTGATTTCAATGCCCCTTATCCACATGATTAATGTGTCCTACCCCTTGACTCCAGCAGGCAGAAAAGAGAGTCTTTAATATGACAATTAAGTATCTGTCTTTAGGTTTTATGTAGCTCTCTCCTCAGATCACTTCATCAGTACAGTGTGGCTTTTGTGCAGATTAAATTGAGACTCAATTTTCTCTATTTTCCAGCACTTACTTATGTTTTATGACAAGCACTAAATCAATTTTATGCTATTATTGATTTTTTCTTAAATGGACACAAACCATTTCGCCTTTTGCCCTTCTTTTCTACTTTCCTTCTATTTCCTTTTTTCGCTGTATGCTTGATATACAGCCAGCTGAAGAAATTTCAAACGTTTCCTGAGATTTCTACAGGTCGTGCCAATTCATTCACTTTTTACAACATCAGAACTGACAAACTTAACCTGGAATTCTATCAAAACTTATGAACTTGTATATTCCTTTAATGTGGTAAAGTTTACAGGTCGAGCTTCTTCCCCTGCCTTATCCTTCAGAAAAAAAAAAAAAAGACAGACAGTGTTCAAGGTTAGAGCCTCCTCTTTTTCAATTAAAAACCAAACCAAGACAAAACAAACCACAACAGACAATCTTTCTAAGAACTTCTGAAATATCTGAACTGCAGCTTCAGCTATAATTTTTGAATCCGTCTGGAAATCTAATTAATACATCGATGTAGGGAGAACCTATTTCATGGCTTGCAGGGGAAAAGGGCATTATCTGCAAGGTGCAATAACTCCTCTCAGATGTGGCAACAGCTAGTGGTACACCACACAATTAAGAAGCTCTTGGTTCTTTTTAAGGCCCTATCGTGTCTGACCTATGGCAAAAATTAACAACTGCCTTGGGCAATAAAAGTTGCACAATTTGTAATCCGATAGCTTACTTTTTTGGCAGAGAATTATACATTAAGGAGAATCAAAGAGAGAAAGAATAAATGTAATTCAGCTAACAAAATGGGCTAGACTTTTGGTTTTCTGGCTGTTCAGGGTCATGGAGGAGGTTATGAAGGGTTTTCCTCTTTCTTTGTTTGAAGTCCAGCATACCTGATATGATAAAACATGATAAAACTGATCTCTAAACCAAGTACTCTAAACCAAGTAGCTACATTTTGCTGAAAAAATAAGAGATCCTGTCACTGTTTTGGGTATTTCCCTAATAACATTTTACTTACAAACCCCCCAAAATTTTACAAATGTGTTTATAGATTTTTTTTCCCATCTAAATAACATAAGCTTACCTAATGAATTAAAAAATGATGCTACCTGAAGGACGTCTGTCATAGCAACTTTGCTCAGCAGATGTTTCTTTCAACTTGAGGGGAAATCTATGCTGCCATGAATGACAGATTTTGGGCCAAATGGCAATTTTTTAGCTCTTTCTAGGTGTGATTCTATACTCTGTGCCCACTTGTGTTTACAGTTAATATACGTACAACACCGTATGTGCAAGGTGAATAGAGATGTTTCCTTATGGACTTTCAATACTTTTCCTAAAGAGGAAAAAAAAAATAAAAAATAAAATAAAATAAAAAAAAAAAAAAAAAAAAGTGTAAAACTTAGGAGGGAAAAACATAAAGAAAAAAGAACCAATCTGATTAAGAAAAAAATCTTAAATCTCACCATACTAGAGATGCTGGGATGAAATTCTCTATATGTAATGGAAATCAGGTGGTGAACCAGTCAGTGAAAGAAAGTTTGGAGCTATGCCATTATGCTGTATCTCCCTTAACTTATAGAATGTTGCTCCCTTCATGCAAGAAGCATGCCAGTAACAATGTCAACTTCCACTATTAACAGGAGACTTGAGGATTTTTTCTTTATTTCTTGGCTTTCCCTTTGCACTGAGATATGAAGAGCAATGTCACAAATCAACTTGCACACTGCCTTTCTATTTCATGCAAAAAGAAAGCTTTCCTTGCAAGTGCCAGATGCACGTATGCATGTGATGCTGTGAATTCTGCATTCCTGTAGCAAAGAGCAGAGCTGCCCTGAAGTCTCTGCTTCTAGCTGGAATTCAGAGCCAGATTGCTCACATGTCAGTGATTCCTCAGCTGTAGACTAATACAGAATGAAGATGTACCATTTCAATCCTTTGGAGAAATAGTTGGCTTGAGCCTTAGACTAAAGGCTTCTTATTAATTTGCTCCACTTGGTCCTGCTTTGGTTTTGCCATTTTCTGTTTCGTATTGTACTATCAATGTTGTTAATATTGACATTGTTACTACCACTGTTACTATAATAATAATATTAAACACCACACTTTGTGTATGTATCACATACATACTGCAAAACAAGAAAATCCTGTAGTATCTTGTAGCTTCCTTTCATGTACCCAAAAGCTGGTGTGACTTAAGTTTCCTAAACCTTTGCTTTTTTTATTAGCACATTTTTATCCTGTGATTTATTCTTTTCTCCATCAGTCCTATTTCTCTATTGCATCCTTTTCAGAATTGGCTTTTTTAAAAAGTAAATTATACATTTAAAACCTCTTAAATAGCGGAAGTTGTTTTTTCAAATAAATACAAATAATTTGAGTATAGTGTTTAAATGTTTCTAGTTGCTTGCTTTGGCTTCTCCATTCTATGTCATTTTTATTAACCTAATTTAGTTATTTTCTGACCTTGTGTTTTACGTGCTCAGATACATAGGTAAGTACCAAACAGAAACAGGGTACTACAGTTCAGTTTGTGGGTTACAGTATCTTCTCCCTTACACATCTGGTGAGATATTTTTGTCCAAGTGCCTTGTACAGCAGAGGTAGGTAAAAAACAGTTGAGACACGGTGCTTGTCACTGTGTGAAAGAGCAACTGAAAAGAAGAAGAATTAAAATCAGGTAAGCCTCCTTCTTGGAATATATGAGTTTGGGATAATGTGAGACCTATACTATTTCCAGGCTAAAAAATCACAGGTGCTGCAGAATCCCACTTAAATGCTTTCCGAGTGATAAATCCACAATAAATTCCTGTATACAAAAGGGGCAAATTGCCCCAATAGGCTGATCTGTTAAAAAAAAAAAAAAAATAATCAACCTGCTTAACAGAAATAAATGCTCTGTGTATGAAATGCTAGCGCAGATGAGCACATACTCAATGAAAACTAGTTTTCCTTGTACGTAAGCGAATGGCTTCAAGTAGAACGGGGTTTTCGCTTTGGCGCCGAGGACGAGGGGTTTGTTTGAAGGCTCCAGAGTCCGTAAGGCAGCCCTGGAAGGAGAGCCGGACAATGCACGGGAGCCACGGCGCTCGCAGATGATCCCAGCGCGGCGCTACCGGCCGGAGCCTGCAGAGACCCGCAGATCTTTGTGCCGAGCGGAGATTGCCAGCGCTCTGAACCGAGCTGCGGGCCTAATCTCGGATCGCACCCATTGACATCAATGGGCAGCAGCAGCCGTCCATAGGCGCGCAGGGCTTTCCCCTGCTCATCGCGGCCTGCCGCGGGGCTCCTGCTGCGTGCCCTCCAGCCTGGCTACCTGTTGGAAGCCAGGGCCGTGCCAGGAGGCCGGGGAGCCGCACTGCCATTACAATTTCACCTCCGCCATGGGCACACAAGGCGTTTGGGGTGCCTGGGGCCGAGCACTGCCCGGGCCGGGGCTGTTGCCTGGCAACAGGCGACTCCGCAGGGCGGGGAGGGCCGTGCTGCGCCCTCTCCCTCCACGGAGCCCGGGCGGATTCCTTCGGGAACGGGCCGCGGCTCCTCCTCCGGGTATGTAAGCGAAGCGTCCGCAGAGGAGACAAAAAGAGAGGAAGGTAAAAAACAAAATTAAAAATAAAATCGGAGAAAGGATGTAACGAGGTTCATAAAACCCCCCGGGGGAAATGGCGCTGTGCCCTGCGGCAGCACCCCCCACAGCCCTGTTCCCCTCGCCTCGCCGTCCCTCTGCAGCGCTACAGTAAAACACCTTAACTCAGCTCCGGGAGGGAGGAGGGAGGGGAAGGGACCACCTTCAGAGTGCAGCTGGAACTGGAAGCTGTCTGCCTCAGCCGTTAGAAATATGTGGAGAAATTACCTATCATTCCCTGTAGAGACATCCAGCAGCCATCCCAACCCAGCTTTTCAGTTCGGTGATAATATGCTCCTATCAGTTTTAATAGCCCCATGCTGGATTCAGGAGGTATTATGGATTGTACAGCAAGCATATTGTCATTAAATTAAATTTTCAGAACATTCCCCAGCTCATCACAAATACCACAGAGAGTAATCATAATCGGTTCTCAACACATGTGTAATTGCCTTCAGCTGGCGTTTTTTACAGTTGACATTGTTCAGCAGTGATAAGGTGATTGGTGATTTGAATACACAGCTTGTTTCATAGCTGCCGTAATTGAAATATGGTATGTGTGAATGGAAGATTACATTAAGACCTAGGATAATCACCTGACATGAGAGTAATTGAGTCTACAATCTGCCACTGAGTCTCTCAGGGAGGGCTGAAATGAAAAGAAGCCATTAGTAGATTATGCCACTGCTGGCTCGGCTCGGCGCAGCTCGGGAGCGCTGGGATGGCATTCCTGGGCTGCGGGATGGGCACGGCCGGGCCGGGATGGCATTCCTGGGCTGCGGGATGGGCTCGGCACGGCCGGGCCGGGATGGCATTCCTGGGCTGCGGGATGGGCACGGCCGGGCCGGGATGGCATTCCTGGGCGGCGGGATGGGCAGGGCCGGGATGGCATTCCTGGGCTGCGGGATGGGCACGGCACGGCCGGGCCGGGATGGCATTCCTGGGCTGCGGGATGGGCACGGCATGGCCGGGCCGGGATGGCATTCCTGGGCTGCGGGATGGGCACGGCACGGCCGGGCCGGGATGGCATTCCTGGGCGGCGGGATGGGCACGGCCGGGCCAGGATGGCATTCCTGGGATGTGGGATGGGCACGGCCGGGCCGGGCTCGGCTGCCCCCGCCTCGGGCACCGCAGGGAACAGCGCTCAGCTCTTCCCGGGGGCGGGCGGGGCAGGGAGGGAGCCCGGCTAGGGAGAAAACGCTTCCTGCTAGCCTGGGAAACATTCCTTCGTCATCATCCCGGTGGCGGGGACAGGGCTCCGGTCCCTCCATCCCATCCCTTCAGGAAGGGCTCCCTGTGTTTATACAAAAAGGAGAGCATTCACCCGGGTTCGGGCGTCAATGGTCAAACTCTAACTATTGTTTAACTGCTTATGGAGGGACCAAGTGAAAATGAAGAGAATGCCCCTGTGTTTTAGTAGTTTTCAGGATGTGGGCTGCATGACATACTCTTTTTAAAAATCAAATTTGGAAGTACACTGAGGTTAATTATACGATGGGTAACCAAGAGGAACAGTTGTAGCTAACCTTTAAATATAAACGTAATACGGTGCCTGCAAATCTCAAACAAATATTTACTCCAGGTGTCCAGACTTAATGGACAAAAGCATAATTGCTTTTTAAGGAGAATATTTTATTTGTTAGTCAGTGAGGATTATTTTGTGATAGAATAGTCTCTCTTAATTTCTTTATTTATTTCTTCTTTTAGGAGGCAGTATGTTTTGTTGGATTTTTGTTGGGTTTTTTTTTCTTTTTCTTTTTCAAATCTACTGTACATACAGATCACAAACCCTGAACAAAGAAGAATTACAAACCCAGCTGAGATAAACATGTCAGAATTACTGTTAAGAGGCTGATGCCCAGAGTGTTTAATGGCTTGAAAAGATGATCAAGCATTTATGCAGCTACCCCTTCAAAAATTATCATTGAGCCAATGATAATCCAGTTATAATAATGAGCACTGAGTCAATTAAGCTTAGCATGCAGAGAAACTACTTTTTATTATTAAATAACTCATTCTATTCCATCTTTAAAAAAATAAAATTGGAATTATGAAACCAGCTGTTTTTCTGAAAAGCCATAACGTTCAGGTTAGAAGCCTATATAAAAAACTACCTCCAGTATTGCATGACTAACTTGTAGGATATATTCCATCAGGATCTGAGATTCTCCTTTGAGATGTTATGAATCCCTATTCTCTCATAGTTTTACAGTTTGTGGTAATTTTCAGAATCCAAAATCCAGCTGTACTATCTTGGAAATTGCTATAGGACATAGAGATCAGCGTGCTGTTTTCTGCACACAACTGATAGCTAGTTAACAGTTGCCTGGCAAATTTAAGTTTTTTCCTTACAACCACTTCAAAATAGGTTTTGTATCTAGCAGAAGTCTCTTGAATATTTTTCTCAACTATTTCTGAAGTCTGAACTCTCTCTAGCACTTGTTAGAACAAACCTAAAATGCAACGGTAAAAGAATAGTGGTTAGGATTGTTTATATTTGGATTCCACTTGTAATAACATTAGGCAGAAGGAAATTTTTAGACAATTAAGGTCTATATAATCCAATGCAGTATCACTAAAAACAGAAGGATACAAGACTGGATATAGCTGCAGTAGTGATGTGCAAATGAAGAAATTGCTAAATAGTGCAGTATCTTCCTCATCACACTGCACACAGCATGCACCCAAGGTTGCTGCTTTGAAGGCTACAGCTGTCCCAGTGAGCCCACACCTTGGCAGAGTCAAAGGCTCTCTGATTTGCAAAAAAAGTAGCAGATTAAAATTTGTATCCCAAGCTCTTGCTATAGGCTTGCAGTTGAAAATTCCCCAGCTATACAGAAAACATAACTAATTTTATCTGGAAGATAAAATAGTAATACTAGCAATAAAAGTGGAATGGTTAATATATTTTCAATCACTTAAAAAAACCCTATTTAAGGTTTTAAGGAGCCCTAGCCATTTAAGATACCCCACCACAAAGAAAAAATTTAGAAGCCTTATTCTCATTTATACAAAAATTCTTTGTCTTTGAAAATCCATTTATCTTGATTTAGGAAATGATGGTGAAGTCACTTGGATTTACCTGAAGATCAGGTAAATGAAAAATATTTCTATAAGCAATAAACTCGGAGCAGTGCTTAAAAGGGACCACTCAGTTATGCTGCAAGTAACCTGCATGGTTCTTTTTGGACATAAAATCTTTCCTTGGCTTTGTAAAACTTGGTGGAGATTTTTTTTTTTTTCCTGATCGAGATATACATGGCATTCAAGAATATTATGAACTGTAACTTAAGAAGGTTCTGAAACTTGGTACTATTGAAGAGCAGTAACCATCATGAACGCAAGAGAATTTACCAAACCTCTGGGGAGTTTGCATGAGGATCTATTAAGGAGGTTAAAAACCTGCAGTTGTACAATGAAAATCTTTTGGAGAAGGTTGGCAGGTGCAAACATGGAGGGAGAAAGCTGATTCATTTATCTTTGAGAGGCAGGGAAAAGAGGATCTTCATTCATTTCAGTGTTACAGGTTAAAAAAAAATCCTGCTTGAAAAGAGTATCTGAAGATAATTCTGACCAACAGAACCTGAAAGGACCCTTTTATCTCATTACTGCCTCCAGAGGGACTACAAATTATCCTTTTTAATAACCTCCCAGCAGCTGATTATTTCACCTGATTATTTCTTTGGGGGTCAAAGAACCAGCCTCTACTTTTTATATAATATCTTTTATGGTATGGACAATTCAGATGTTGTCATTTCTCCTTTTTGAGAAGTGTGTCTACTTTATTGCACTTGTCAGGCAACTCTTTGGTGTAATGTCCACTAAGCCCATTAAGAAAAATATCCCAATCACAAGATTATTCCTGCACAGTTATACACATGTTCATATTACATGTATTTCAAGAACTATGGTTTCAAGCAGAAGAAAAAGTTCATCTTGCCTTGAGCTATGCTAAACTTCCCTCTGTTAAAAGTTTCTCTAACTTATATTGAAAAATTTAAGACAAGGCCCTGCAACTTTGCAAGTAGGGCAGACAGTCACGACTTTGGTTTGTTTGACTATAAATTGCTGAAACAATGCAACTTAAAAACAATACAGTAGTACTGTATGACACTGTCAATATCATTTATAGCACAATTTTACACAAAGGCAGGAGTATCATAAAAAAAGAAGTAAGTCCTATCAGGTGCCCTAAAATACCTTTATGTCATAAATAAGTCAGATTTCTTAGAGGAAAGCAATAAAGTTCCAGCAGATTCGATTTTTCCCACTAAATAATCACCCTGACCTTTTTCACTAACTTCACAATAACAGTTCTTGAGGAAGCAGGCAAACACAGGGAGAGATTTGTATGGCACACCCATGTCTAAAGCATGAAGAGCATTGATGGTACCAGTACACAAAGGACAGCATGGAATGTAAAGCAAAAAAGAATACTAATCAAAATCAGTGGGCTGAATATTTATAAGGGAAGATATTGATAAAATACACAAAGCAGGATAAATTACACAAAAGTATTTTGAGATTTTAAAAGTCTCTTGCAAGAGAAAAATACCAGAAACATATTCAACCCCCACCCCAAACTGTTTCTTTAACTTAGGAAATAGTTCCAGTCACAGTTGTTTTGTAAAAGTTGATAAATTAATTGGTGAAATAACACCAGGCATAAATTTGGCACCAGAAAATATATTATTAAGCTATTTAATTCCTAATTCCTAGGAGGTTTTTGTTTGTTTTAACATTAAAAATAATAATTTCTACTGGAAATATTTTTCTTTATTACCACCAGATAAATAATCTTGTCTTTCTGTTTAGATTTTCTCAAGATAATTCATACATTACACAAGAGAAACATTACTAGAAGTTCTTACAACTATTTTATATGAGAGGATGAAGAATTAGATTTTTAAAACAGCAACAATTAAAGTCTTACTCTGTCACTTTTAAAATCTAAAAGGAAAAATAGTGGTTTTATAAAGGAGAAAAGAGATCACAGACAAAAAGTTGTATAATCTGAGCAAGGTACAAAACAAATAAGGGGATAACTGATGAAAAGAAGCCTGTAAGTGCTGGTGCCAGAAGGAACTGAAATTGCTCTTTACTCACTGAAACAAAATCAAAGTATTCAAATTAGAAGAACAAGTGTCACAAAGGCTCCAAGTTCAGTACTGTACTGTGTTCTGGAAAATAAATTTGTTGCTGCTACTGTACAGCTGCCCAAAACCATGAACATGCCAAGTGATGTGCGAAGAGGACTTCAACAATACAGAGGTGTTACATTTTACAGACACACTTTATAATTAGAGTTAATAATTATATTTTTTTCCATCTTCCATCTAACAAATTGCACTGACAGCTGTCTGCTGTTAAAAAAATGCTTGGTGTATAGAAAAACCACAGTCTATTGAAGGTTGCATAGTAATGCATCAGCTGAACAGGCATCCTCCGGTTTCAAAAAGTCTTTTGTACAGATAAGTTGTGAGTAGTTTAGTTGTGCAAATATGAAAGTATTCATGTGTAATAAACCTAAAACCCCAGTACCTTTTGTCTTTGTGTAGCTAATACTCAAGGTCTGTTGTTTTGATATGAATCTTTGTATATTAGCACATGCTATGGGCTCCACAGTTCCATAGTTAGATGTTTGCTATTTTATTTTTTGTTTCATCTTTGTGCACAATCAGTATAGCTCTTCTTCGTAGTACCAATAGTGTTTATAAGATTATAATTATTACAGCAAATATTATTAAAGACTGTTTCTAAATGTGACTTCTTACTGATTCTCACTGGAATGCAATTGCTTTTCAGATGAAGACACCTACAACTATATTCTGAAAATTTTTGCCTTTCAAAATCAGGAAATTTTACTTCCTTTACTTTCAGGAAAACTGACCAAAGAGTATAAAAAAAATCTTAGGAAAGAATAACTGCAGAATTAATCAATTGATGGGGTGCCAGTTCTAGTGCACTGGGGTATGTAAATATGTAAATATGTAAATATGTCATGGTAATTCTACATTAATCTAATGTCAGATTTAAAAAAAAAAAAAAAAACAAGCAGAAAAAAACCCAGCAACATCTTTCATACTCACAGTGATTCTAAAAAGCAGGGTTTAGGCTGTGTCCTGTGTACATGGGAAACTGTTGCTGATTCAGGTCTCCAACAAAGACCCAATCCTGTTTGATTAGTTCTAGCAGGCACTTAGCAGTTGCCCACCCTAGAATAAGTTGTCATTACTCTGCCACCAGATTAGCTTTAGACCTCACCATTAAAGAAGATGTACTTATTCTTACTCAGTGTTAGTGCCAGCCCTGAAATAAGAAGCACAGTACAATTCCAAAATGCCCCAAAGTTACTCTCTGGAGACAAGGCTGTTGATGACTTATCCTAGATCAATCATCATTGAAGGTCGCCTGTCCTATTTGGCAATATTTGTTCAGTAACTAATAAAGATCAGCCTGCAGTTATTTATATTAGGTTATCATCTCTCCAGGGTGAAGCTTAATCCATTTTACAATGTTTTTCCCAACAAGACAACATGAGTTTCTCTGTCTGAAAATGAATTAAGTGCATGGTTTCTAAATATGGGATCTGACATTGTTCTTGTTACAAAAAGCAATTTATTCCCCAAAAGGCTTACACTTCAAAGGTTATATAAAAAGGTTCAAATATCAGTGCTATCCATTTTTCAATTACTGGGCTTCCTAACACCACTAGCTTTTGGACAGATAAGCAGTGGTATCAGTTTTCTTATTCAACATCTCATAGGTTTCCAATTCAGCATCCCAGAGAAAGCAAATTTATTGTAATACATTTAGCTGCTTTTGAAGCAGGAGTATCCAGATTGTTTCCCACAAGACTATATGGTATATCAAATAGTATCTTAAAGGGATGTTTATGAAGCACTAGATACTAATGATTGTGATTATTGCTGTAGATTAGAAAGCTTGGCTATGGCCAGACTTTCTTATCAATTGAAAATTTTTAGTAATAGAGAGAAAATAGATTTCATCTACCAATGAAAATTGGAATACACTTGCGAAATATGACTGTTCTGAGGTGATTCTGTCTCCAAGCATCATTGTAAGTTCAAATAAAAACCAGTGAGATTAACAGCCAAAACTTTTGCATAACATTCAGGGTGTGTTCATAGCTTCTGTAATAATTAACAATATCAAATTGGTGGAAGATAACAACAATAATAATGGCTTTTCATTTTAAATAAAATGTTCCCTCTTACCAAGGTATCATTCAAGTATTTTAAGTATATTAAACTAGTTTTTCTTTACAAATTAATAGAATTCCTTTTGCTAGAATTTCTGATCATACTTTATGGACAATACAGCCAAGCCTTGACATATTTTTATTGGCAAACTGTCATGGGAAATCTTTCAGAGCTATGCATCAGCCCTGAGTCATAGCAACAGGTTTAGGGCTTTCTTCTGCCAGGAATTTCTTGGAGGAGAAAAAGAAAATGTTGATAAATTCTAAGCCTGAGTGGGAAGCTTGGTATGACAGAGCAGTTACTAAATCTGCCAAAAATACTCATCTGATGCTGATTGCAGAAACGCATTGTTTTCCATCTCAGATGAAGGTTGCAGTAAGAAGTGATATGTGTTGATCTGAATTTACTTCCAAATTATGTATTTTTAAAATTATTATTTTGACAAAGCTATACTTCATTTTTTCAGTCAGTCAGACTGATGATTGTAGGGCACTGGAAAAAAAAAAAAAAAAAAGAAAACAGAGAGAGGAAAATGTAACTGCTACACCACTACAGAGAAATTGTTCAAAACTTGAAATGGTATAATATAAGTATTATAAACATAATGAATTAGCAGTCATAGCTGGTACATAGCAGGAATATGCAAGGGCATTCTTTGTTCAGAAAAGATACATATGCTGCACATCAAAAACATAATGACCTATCCTGCAAAAGAAAAGAAAGAATTCATGGAGTAGATTAGATCAATTATGTTTCACAGGTAAAAAAATTGGAGAAAGGTTTAAAGGAGAAACATATTCTTCTAGGTTCTTTTTTATGTTATGCTGTGGCTGGACAAGAGCTTTGCAATGCAAGTTCTGAAATTCTTAATGTCAGAAAGTGTATGAGTTTAGGAAATTTTAAGGAATAGTGAATTTATGGATTCAAAAAGAAATGAGAACAGAATAAAACACTGATTCATGAAAGATAAATTTTCCCAAACTTCTTGCTAATACAAATCATATTTTGCACATATAAATCTAGTAAAACTTAGATTTTGAAAGACAAAAAGAAAAGAAAAAAGAAAGGGGGAGAACTGTGTGAGAAAATAATAATAGAGATGGAGAAGTTGGAAAATGCAAGACGTGAAATGGCCAAGATCTGTTTACAGGAATGCCTACTAGAAGTTTTCCTAAATGGTCAACTATGAAAAGAAGGCATTCTATGATACTAGCAAGGACTGATCTTGGAACTGAATGCAGAAAGCAAAATGCTGTGAGACACTGTCACCCTCAAAGAGGGCAGGAATTGAATATTCACAATCATGTAACTTTCAGAAACACAGAATTAAAGTTAATTTTCCAGGTGTTCTTGTTATAAGGTTATCATAATGTGGTTGGGTTGCAAAAAAAGAGAAGTATAATTTTAAAACATGTATGGAGGTTAATCCATTTGAGTTGAAGAACTGGTAACATCATGCAACAAAGCTGGGACATAACCTCATCTGGAATCATGCTTAAAGCTGTAATCATTTGTGCTCAGGACAAAGAATCAAAAGTGAGAAAGTGGAGGCAAGTCATTGTCATGAGAAGTGAGGAGGTTGAAAAGATACATCCTTCTATGAAAATTTTGTGTCAGTCAACAAAAAAAAAAAAAAAAAAAAAGGAAAAGTGTTATTGAAGCAAAAGTACTATCATGTCACAAAAAAGGTTTGGGATCTAGAATGCCTAAAAGTTAATAGACTCCATAAGGCAAGTAATATTATTTTCATCTAGGGCAGTGAGATAGACAAATCAAAAAGATTTTTAGAGAGAGCTATATAAATTTTCTAAGTAAAAGAGTTGATAGCCATGGCGAATGACCTAGACCCCACATTTCGGGTGAGAAAAGAAAACATACAAAAAAGATGTTATGCCAGAGATCATGAAGAGATTTTTTTACCTGTTCCTAACATTTGGAATAGTGACAATTGGTCCCCTCTCCTATTTTCCTTTTCAACTCTTTTAAGCTACCCTACCCTGAGAATCTAAATCCTGCTTTTCTGTAGAAAAGATTTTATTAGAGTATAAGAAAGAGATTATTGAGGTTGAGTGGCTAAATCTTCATTGCTTCATGCAGCTCCATCAAAATATTCCCAAGACAAAACTCAGCTGAGGGAAGAGCACAATACCTGGTTAGCCTGAATAAATTAATACCAGTTACAGAACACTCTTATTTTCGTTTGATATTAAACCTTACCAGCTTCATTGCCATGTAATGCAGAAATACTGAGCTATGAAGAATTTCCCTTTTTCCTATAAGTGAAGCAACTGATTTAGCATGTGGTTTAAGTGCCTGCTTGAAAGTCCTAAATTTGTTGAGGATTCCCTCCTTTAAAATAATTGCAGAATTGCAGGATATTTGTAACTGCTGAGTTCATACTTAGGTAAGGGTGTAATTACTGCATAACATGTATGCAGAGGTCATAGAACAAGGCTTTGGATTGCTTACATTTTGTTCCTGTGGGCAAAACAAGAATTTCAGCTGGTACCTGGGGGCTTATCTTAATTAATATCTTATATCCAGGTCTCACCTTAAAATCTATCCTATTGCAACTGATTCAGTCATTTACTTGCAACATTTTGTTACTATGGCATCCAAAACACTGCTATGGCGTGGAATCAAGTAATCAACATCCATCATTCTGATATTATGATTTACATAATGTTCATATTTGATGTTCATATTCATGTCTATTTCTCTATCATTGTATTTAGGGAATATGGATATGAGTATAACATCATCTATTTCATGGAATTCTTTGAATTAAGCATCTTTGTTCTACTAGTAACGGTTAGTAAGATGAATACACTAGCCTAAATTAGTTATTTTCTTTCCTCCATTGATAATTAGCACTAGAGGGGATGAGTATGAGTTACCTATTAACTCCAATTACTATGTTTAGCAGTGCATCCAGAAAAATACATTATCAGTCACAGTAAAATCCTGCTTCTTTTCTTGTATTTATTTTCAGAACTCATCAGAAAAGGGAAACACAGCTGAGGCAGACCCTCACACTGCACTTTGTTCAAACCAATGTTTGTTTTTGTTGTATATTTATGAATATGGGTACTCACATTACTGTTTAAAATATTATTTTCTTCTGACTATAAAAAGTGCAAGTGAAGTATTTATTATGATTATATTGGATTAGCACTGTACAATCTGTATTTATATAAATTATTTCATCAAAAGGAGTCCAATTTTTGGTCTTAGAATTCAAAATTATTTTTTCCAGGTGGGTGACCGGAAAAGAAACAGCATGCTGTTGAAGAGGGGCGCAAGGGAAATAATGCATTTTAGGATAATCTGCAACAGAAATGGCAGAATGGAGAAGGACTGCTTGTTAGGTCTGGAAAAGAGTCTGAGGGATTAGATAAAGATAAAAAAGAAAATCTAACTCATCAATGTCATACAGTTCCAGAAAAACAAGTGTAATACTGACTTCTAAAAAATGTGATGTGGAATAGTCCTTTCACCCTTCTCAGAACTGGAAAAAATGAGCTTTGGTAGATATTGTGTGTAGTTTTGAGTAATGCACAGAAGACATGCAAAGATTAGAAAAACTCAAACTAGACAAACTAGTTTGCAATAAGATTATCTCAGTTTCAGGAAGTTTGTGGTTGTTCCATTTCAAGGAAAAAAGAGCAGAGGAAAAACTGTCAACAGTCTGTGTACATCAGAAAACTGCATACATGGATAGAAAGGAAATAACACATATAAAATTCAGTGCTGTGAGATTTAGTACAAAATGGTTATCTTTTTCTTTTAAGGGTATCTTTGATAAATTCTCATGAGATGACAGTGGGAATGCTGCAGGCCCATATGATTATTTTTCATGTGATGGTGGACATTTCTTATATTTCTATTATGTGTTTTAAAATACAATTAGTTTAAAAGAAGGAAATTATTCCTGCTCAATTTTGGAAAGAAATCATAGAACATGCTGAGTTGGAAGGGACCTAGTAGGATTATCAAATCCAGCTCTTGGCCCTGCACATAACTTCCCAAAAAGTCACTCCCTGTGCCTGAGAGTAAAAATGCTCCTTGAACTCTGTAAAGATTGGTGCTGTGACCACTTCTCTGAGGAGCATGTTCCAGTGCCCAACAACTCTCTGGGTGAAAAAAATTTTTCCTGATATCTAACCTAAACCTCCCCTGAGTCAGCTTCATGCCATTCCTTTGGGTCCTGTCACCACAGAGAAGAGATCAGTGTCTGCCTGTCCTCTTCACAGGGAAGCTGTGGACTGCATTGACGTCTCCTCTGAGTCTCCTCCAGGCTGAACAGACCAAGTGACCCCAGCCCCTTCTCATACAGCTTCCCCTTAAGGCTCTTCACCATCTTGGTTGCTCTCCTTTGGATACTATACAATAATTTAAAGTCTTGTTTATATTGTGCCACCCAAAACTGCTCCCAACTTGAGGTGAGGCTGCCCCAGTGCAGAGCAGAATGGGACAATCAGGGCCTGCTTTGGTGTTTTGGTTTTCCACCTACCTGGAAAAGAACAATAGCTGGGAAACAGGAGGGAAATACTGACTAGAGTGATAGTGTGCCAAGTCATATTCTGCTTCCCAGAATTTACCACTTGCTATCTGTGACAATTCCTGCTTCACCACCCTGCCTTTTTTTAATTCCACTGTGAATCTTTCTCTTTATTAATAGTTCTCAGTGCTTATTTTCTTAAGAACCCTGAAGAAATATCCATTAGCAGAGATTAGCAAGGGATTTTAACTTGCAGTTGTGGTATCCCCTCACTTGTTATGACATGGAGTCTTGGAATAGCCAAGTCACTTTGTAGGTGTCAGTCCTAGAGCTAAGGCAAATAATTAGCTTGGAAAAAATACCTCTTTGAAATGTGGAGTTTTATGGCATCTTGATCAGAATTTGGCCAATTTTTTCAGCATTAAAGCTTCTACTAGTCAAGTTACTACCATTTCAGAAATCTGTTTGTTACTGTTGTTGTATTTACCCTTCCCTCTCCCGTTTACCCTTCACACATACAATGTATTCAGTGTCATAATTCAAAGTACTCATCCTATGAAGGGAACTCTTAAGTTATTAATTTCTGTCTGGAAAGAAATTTGGTTTAATTCTTAGATGCCTAATTCAGGACCACAAATCAAGAAAATCCACACAGTTTTTGTAGGTGCATTCCCAAGACAATACAGTAAAATCAAAATCTGTCATTCTTATATCCACATCGATACACTCTTGAATTATAAAATTCAAATAGGGAGTGCAAAGACAGTAATGCTCTTCACTGAATTATGAATAAGTGGAATAATATAATATATGGAACTTTTCTACACATACAGCACAAACCTTTCCATTATTATAGAAAAAGCAAAATTTTGCATCACAGTGAATGCAGCTCTACAAAATAATAATTAAAAATGTGTTGCTGGCTGCTAAGAGGATAATGCATGGCTTTTAATTAGCTTGGAAATAAGCTCTCTTTTACTATGAAGTGTACATACGTGTTAACCTTACCTGGAGATTCATCAGCAGATGCACTGAAGAAACACTACATTATTCAATAAGCTGGATATTCATATTGAGAATGAAAATCAGTATTATGTTGTAAAACCAGTGCAGTTTAATTTGATTTTATTATTTTCTATGGCAAGGTAATGACATATGTAATATCAAAGTGAAATCTTTCTATTCCCTATTTATTTACTAATTTCTTCTGGCATCTGTAAGGAAGGTATTTATACATAGTCAGTGTGCCTGAGACACTGGGCTTGGTGTGGTGCTTTTTTTGTTTGTTTGTTTTTCATTAAAAATAGAATTGTTTACATCACATTGCCATTAAAGGCAATTTAAGTTGCCCAAGTGTAGCTGATGGATTTGCACAGCTGGAAAAAGAGACCTGGTTTGGCATCTGGAAGTTTTACTGTTTGTGAGGATGCAAAAATGTGGAAATTCAGACTGAAGTAACATTCTGACAACATAGTTGTAAACTGAGCACATATGAGAAGTTTTGAGTGACTACAAGAAACTTTGGTCACTCTTCTGGGCATAACTGAAATCCCTGCATTAGGCTTGGTATCATTTGAGCAAGTTAGATTCCTCTGCACCACTCGAAATGTTGTAGATGATAGAGACACAACTCTGGAATCCACTAAGGTGTTTGAGATTATTGACTCATTCTTTTCAAGCTGGAGGCAAGCATTTCTGCTGTATCTGAAATTAAATTAGTAGGCTATCAACAAGCCAGAAGCCAGCACTGCACCAGGAAAGCTCTGCCACCTTCCATATTGAACTGGTAAGGAAAGAAGAGGCCAAACTCCCTCCTGCAAGAATCAGCTCATTGTTTTTACTGAGTTTAGAACTGATCTGGATTGGCATAGAAGAGTGAATCATTGCGTTTCATGTCTGGGAGATAAAAATTTTTATGGCTCACACAGCAACCATTTGCTTACCAGTAATACAGTTAAGTAGTGGCATTAAGACACAAGCAGTACAGAAACAATGGTTAGCTTCAACCATCTTCCTTCCTTCCTTCCTTCCTTCCTTCCTTCCTTCCTTCCTTCCTTCCTTCCTTCCTTCCTTCCTTCCTTCCTCCCTCCCTCCCTCCCACCCTCCCTCCTTCCTTCCTTCCTTCCTTCCTTCCTTCCTTCCTTCCTTCCTTCCTTCCTTCCTTCCTTCCTCCCTCCCTCCCTCCCACCCTCCCCGCCCTCCTTCACTCCCTCCTTCTCTCTTTCCCTGTCTTTTCTCCACAACTCTGCATTTTCCAAGTGTAAACAATTTTACGTGGAAACAAAATCTGCCTCCAGCAGTACACATTGTCATAGAACTGGACCTTGCACATGCACTACATCACAAAGAAATTGGTGTTAACAGGTAGTCTATTTAATATCTGTGAGCTCCACAACCAACAGAAAGTGATGTTATCTTCTTTCAGTGCTTCGCTCTAATATTTTTTTTACTATTGATGAAAGACATTTTATTTGATTTTGCCATAGGAAATATGACAGTATACTTAGATGGTTCATTGCATCTTCAAATTTAAAAGTGCGACTGAAGTTTGAAATGCAGTAATCTGGAAAACAAGCTCTTTATTTTCAAGTACTAGAACCCAAATAAGCTGTTAAAAATAATAAAAGTCCCACTTGTCATTTTCAGAATTAGGGTTGTCCATAAGTGCTAGTAATATTATGAAAAACTCTTTTCAGAGTTCCTTCTTTCCTAGTCTTCCCTAAGCCTCTGATTCACCACTAATTATTCTTTTTGCTTTTTAAGCCCATAATTTTCTTTACCTCTGTTCTTTATGTTTTCTTTCCATCACAAGAGGAAACCTCCAGGGCAACTTGCAAGATACGTAGATGCCTTGGAGGGGAAAAGAGGAGACAGTTGTAGGTTATCTGAGGTGTGGGTTGTATGGCAATTTACTTTCCAAAAGAGGTGTGTGTTAGCTGAGTAGCAGACTATATACAGGAAAATATGGTAATATAAAGAACCATTTTAGTTCTATCTGATACATTATTCTAGGCTTGTGAAAGGACAGATTTGTTTTTCTGAGATGTGCATATCTATACAATTTCTATTCTTATGTGACAGCAAGCATGTGCAACTGACAGATTTTAGTGTTTATGCTTCTCTTTTATACCAAGACTTTGTATGTGATAGAAGATGTAATATTACACAAACTTTGTTGTTGCTGTTGTTTTATATTATGGTGGCTTAATTTTAGATAGGAAAATAAAATTTTTAAAATTGCCTTCTTTTTTTTTTTCTGGAGGAAGACAGAGTATATAGTTTTAAAAAGCAGAAATATTATCTAAATAATATAACACAGAGTTCTTGATATTGCATCATGAATTCCCCAAAACCAGATAGTTTCAGAAATCATAGCTCTTGCTCCAGAAAACCCTGGGTATTATTTTCAGAAGCTTGATGTATTTTGTCATCCAAGCTGAACGTTTCCAACTTATGAATAAACAATGAGTTTAAATAACACTTTGATAGCAATTCCTAAATATTGTACCAATAGGTAACAGAAACTTGCAATCTTCACCAGCAAAGATTTCATTGTTGCAAGCTGACTAACTAGGTAGAAAAATGGTAATCAGAAAAAAATTAAATAGGCAATTATTAGATATCCCACTAAGAATGACTTCTCCATTTTTTGGGTGGTTTTTTTTTTTTTTTTTTTTTTTTTACTTTGGCAGCTTTCATTAAATGATTTTTTTTTTTAAATCTAAATGAACAATGATACTTTCTAATGCAATTTTGTTTTTTCAGGTGGCAGAAAATCACGTGTATGCTTTTCTTTGACATTGACTATATTATTATTGTTAACATCATCATAGTTATGACTACCAGTACTGCTTTATCAATAAATTTTCTTTGGTTTATTTCATTAAATCAGGGCATGTTCTACAAATGTATTTAGTAACCTAACTCCTAATCTGTCTCCCTAAACATTGACAGTATATTAATTCACAGTTTATTAATACCATTGAAAGTATAATCTTTTCAAAGATGTGCACAGTGAAAATTGCAGATGAAATACCAATTACTTCAAGTGAGAGAAATCAAACATCCATTATGTGCTAAAATAAACTCCCATAGGCTATTGATAAGATCAGAAAGAACAAGTTACTAGTGAGAAAGCATTTTTCATTAAATGACTGGTTTATTTCTTAACCCTCATTCTTTAAAAAAATGTGGAAAAATGTAACTCACATCTGTACTAAATAGTTTTATGACACATTAAATTTTTCCAGTTTTCCTATATTCCAGTTTTAGTTAATCAATTTTCCTGTCTCAAAGAGGCTAATTCCATACTGATGGAAACCCAGCATTGCCCTCTACTTTCCACTTTCCTAAAAGCATTGCATATCTTGTTGGGAAGAAGAAACTCAAAAGGGGTGATGAAAGGACATGGAAGAATGTTGCATTGTCCATCATGCATTTCTACAAGTTGTGTCTCTGAGATCTTCCAGTTTTTTTCTAGTAGAGTTTCAGTTGAATAGAGCCCTCCAGGTTACACATGCACAAATACATTTCTTTTCAAGTGTAGTATTCAATGCCCTGAAAAAACAGGGATTTATTTTTTTCTTGCAGTGAGGAATTCTCAATTTTGCTGAATGCAGCCTAATCTTATTGAATGTGACAGTCAACAAGACTGAATTACACTTTTTCCAATTTTCGTATTCAGAGTAGGCAACTGGGCAGAGGCTGGGTGATACTACGTAGATGAGCTCTTAGTGACCACAATGACAACTCACCTATATATTCCTGAATCTCATTTGGCAGTTCTGTGGGTATGATGCTAGCCATCCAAGTGATCCTATTTGAACTCATTTCTATGGTGTTTTTTAGTGTGCTATCAGGATAATGATTAGAGCTTTAAGTATCCATTTCTTACAGAGGACATAGTGGTTTCTTATAAAGGTATTATGAGTTGTATGCAACTTTTTTGCCTGTGTTTCATGAAATGCTGCATTTTCTGTTTTGTTCTCTAACTCCAAATGGTTTTGCAAGGAAGGAAGTCAGAGATCTTGCCTTGTCTTTATATAAAGGTGACTCTCCATTTCTAAAAGAAACATCATGTTAAGTGCAATTGTTAAAATAACAGTAGCATATTACATTGCATTTCTACATCTTTCACTTTTCTGCCAGGCCTGAGACTGTGAGACACTTAAGCACACAGGGACATTACCAGGCGTAAACAAAAGCAGTTATGGCAGAAGATAAAGAACAAAGCCTTCTATGGAATTTTCCTAACTTCAAGGATGAGCAGAACAAGAAAGTAATTACAATTACAGCATTATTTTATGGCTTTTTCATTAAATCCAACAAAGGGCATAATAAAGAATCCAGGATCATTAAGGGACAGATTTCTATCTTTAATTCATAGTACTCATCTCAGTGCATATTTAAAAATATGCTACAAGATGAGGTATATCTAAAGGTACTGGCTAGGACTAAGTTTTCAATGTCTTCTATAATTTTAATTAATTGGAAAAATTACGAATAAACTCATTTGCTGCAGCTTTGTGTCAGTAAATGAGAACTGATTAAAAAATAGACTTGCATGATCCATGCTGACTTCATGAACATTCCCACTAAGGCATAGTGTTCCAACAGTGGTTGTACTTCAGGTCCAAATAACCATGTAATCTAGAACAATACATCTGGAAAGAACAGGAAGAAGAGTATGCCCTAAGAATATGCCCTAAGAGTATGATCCAGTCTGGCAAGTTCTTCATCACACTTTGGACAGTGTTAACTTTCAGTCTTTTACATTGATGTAAGTGATTTTTTTTGGTTGAAAAACTTGATGATTTTGTAAACTAACTTAAGGTGGAAAAGAAATATTGTATATTATTGTATTACTAGAAATAATTATTTCTATTAGTATCTATAGACATCATTAATTTAGGAGATACTTGAAAGAAACTTCTGTCAGGTGCTCTAATACTTCATGGTGGTCAGGAAGCATCCTCTCCATAGCAGTCTTTGTCTACACAGTGGTATGGAAGCTTGTTGAAATGGACATTGGTGGTTTTGTATTTTGACTTTAGTCTATCAGTTCGCTGTCTTGAAAACTGTGGTAGAAATAGATGTTATTTATTAAGCAGTAAAATATTCTGCTCCTACTCAGAGAGATTTGGAAAACTGAGAGTTACATTTTCTTCTGCGTGTTTATTCTATGCCCTTCAACTAGAGACTTTTAAAAAAAGGGTTTTTTTTCCTATTATAGTTGATATTTCATGAATTATTTTCCTTAGACTGCAATCATCCACTGGAGAGAATTGAAAGGACACGTGTTTAAAAAAATAAACAGAAGAAAACAAATGATCTATTAGAGTAAGGCAGGAAAAGAAAAAAGTTACAGAGGAGATAAAAAAGAAAAACTGTAATAAAATATGATATTTGTAAGAAGCAGTGAGTTTACCCAAGGTCAGAGCTATCAGTTTCAAACAGATGAAAAGGTAAAGAAAGGTACAATTTAGATGAAAGCATTTAAAACAGCAAAAATAATCAATCAGGAATGCAATGAAAAGGATTGTGTGCTAGACTTTCAAATGCAGGTAAAGAAAAGTGGAAGGAAGCAAAAAGAAACTTGAAGAAAATTCTAAACAGAAACAAGCCTAATGGAAAACTGAAATACATTCCTACGAAAGATAACTGTACCTGAAGACATCTTGAAAAGCATGTAGTTGAAAATGAGAGAAAAGTGCATATCTCCTATTAAAATGGAGCAAGATGCATTTAAGACCATATCTAGCTCCCCATAATTAATCATGGAATAGCTGAGATGGAAAGGGGCCTTTAGAGATGGTGCAGCCCCAAACTCAAAGCAGAGTCTGCTAGAACTGGTTACTCAGGGTCTTGTCCAGTCAGGTGTTGAATATTTCCACAGCCTCTCTGGGTAGCTTGATACAATGCTTGACACGATGCTTGACACTCTCACAACAACAGCAACAACAACAACAACAACAAATTCCCCCACATATTCAAGCACAATTCCATATATTTCCATTTTTTTGTCCATTGCCTCTGGCCCTTTCAGTAGGCAGCACTGATAAGAGATTGCCTCTCTCTTCTTCATTCCCCTTCCCCACCAGGTATTTACAGGCATTGATAAGATCCCTTCTCTGGTCTAAATGCTCCCAGCTCTTTCACACTCTTTTCATGTGGCATGTTATTCCTTCCCTGCCTGAGGCTGCCAGAAGCAAAACACCCAAAAGCTAATCTGGTTATTCAGTTTTGTCCAAGATTTTTATCATTTTGGTGTATTTATAGTAAAAGAAAATGCTTAATTAAGAAGACTTTAATTTTATTTATAGGCCAACTTCTACTGCTTTCCAACTATCTATCTACAAGTCTTATTTAATTGCAAATCTGCAGTTAGTAAGCCATAAATAATATATTGTTGGTTTAAATTTTACCATCATGAAATATGCTTACTGTCAAAGCTATGGATGTCATTTATCTTACATAAACTGGAAAGGTTGTAATTTTATAGTAGAAAATCTACATAATGCTTAAGATCATAATTTGTTCTGTAGGATATTCATGTCATTTCTTCAACAGATACACTAAAGATACTGCTTCACAAAGCAGTGCTACTGTACCAGAGATTGATTTGGACAGTTAACTTTTTCAATGCTGGACTTCACATTTGGTAATCCAAGCTCAAATTTCAAAGTGTATTATCATGAACTAGGGCTAGAGCTGTCACTTCATAAAGTCAAACTTATGTGTGCCTTCTTAAAAGGATTGCAGCCTGAGTCAGTCCTGAACCTCTAAAAACTCGTGACTTGCAATTTTCTGATCATGAGCAACAATTTTAATTTGAAACATTCTGCTTAACTGTATTTGAGAACAGAATTTGGTTTTCAAGCAAATGTGAGTTTTGAAAGAAAAAATATTGCTGTCTACTGTAATTTTGGATTCAGGAAACGCAGGAGTAAAGAACTGTAGGAACTACAATCAGAGCAGATTACTTCTCAGGAATCAAGCACAGTTATCAACTGCAGTTGTTAATTGGAAGGTTAAGAGTGAAGGTTTTTGATTCTTCACCTTTGCATTATGGTGAAAGAATATCTGGTTTGGGAATCCAGAAAATATTTGTAACAAATGGAAATTAGTACTTGACTGAGAAAATCTCTACCATTTTTCATCATTATGCCATATGTTTACTAATCCAGAAGAAGATAAGTTCTCTTGTATCACATTGTGTAACATTCCAGTGAAATAGTACTGGAGTTCATGCAAAATTGTTTTAAGGGGAAGACAAAGAATGCAGATTCTTGTATTTAGTGAGAATTTTTTTACTCACATATGCTCTTTCACTATCAGGTGGTATAAAAATTGCTGCTCTACTCAGTTTAATAAGAGATGCTGTTGTTTAACTCAGTAGAAATGAGTGTTTTATGTTATGTCTCAAATTTTGGTACAGAGTATTAAAGATAAGCAGCATCCGCTACTTGTTTGACTTCTTGGTCTGTCATAAGGCCAAGCATAACTTGGAATGGTAGAAATGCCACTGTGCAGAGATAGCTCCATCAGGAAAGATATTTTTTACCTTGGTCAACAAAATTTTCCTGCTGAAAGATATTCAGAATGGGAAGAAAAATCTGTTTAGTTTTTGCTCAAGGCATGCCAGCATGAATATGGGGGGAAATATCAAAAAGAAGTCTGCTTTAGAAGAAGAAAACATTATGTATATGAGTAAAATTGTCAGTCATTCATTTATTATATCTGCCAAAAAGGATAGAGTATTTGGCTGCTCCAACTATTTATATTGGGTCAGTTGCCTAGTTGTTTTTTCAAGGAGAACCAGAAAAAACAAAGTGGTTTTATACGTAAATCTGAGACTAGAAACAGGAAGAATTACTAACTAAATAAATGCTTTAAAAGCTGTCAGTGAGAAAGTTGAAGGTTTATTTTATCAGTCTAGGCAAAATGAGATGTTCTCTAAATATTTCTTAATGAAAGAAAAGGGACAGCCCTGGAGAAGATAAGTGGTAGACAAATTAATCTCTATTGTGCTTCACTGCAAACCTCCTCTCCTGTCTTCTTGAGAGAGTACTGTATGCTAACACAAATGTATGCAAATAGAAAGGTAAGAGCTTGAAAGTGCCACCATTTTTTCTGCTGCATTGTTTCTACTTTATCAAGTAATCTTATCCACAATTTAGGTCAGAGAGAAAATATACCATAGATTTGTGGCAGGGATAAAAGACCACAATGGCTTTTTTACAAGGTGTTAAGTGTTTTCCGTATTTTGGGGATTTTAAAGCCAACCAGCTTTGGATGTGAAATTGATACTGAGGGGTCTTGTGAACTCAGACTGGACCAAACCTTGGCTTCATCCTTCACTCTTGGGTTCCACTAGAAGTTTTGAAACTTACATTCAGATGTACAAAACTAGCTGATTTGCATCTGTCCCAGCTGGACTACCTGAGAATGCAAAATCTTGGTGTACCAGCTTCTGCTGAAACTTAGAACAATAACAGAACTATGACTGCATAGATAATTTAAGAATGTTTATATTTGATCATTTAGACAAGTACTCAGACACCTAAATTATAATCCCAAACTTTTTGCACACATAGTGAGGAAAATACTATATGAAACAGCAGCTAATGGTACCTTGGTGCTATGCTGAAACCTACTTTCCTAGAGCTAACCTTTTTTTTTTTTTTTTTTTTTTTTTTTTGGTGTGTGTGTGTGTTTTATAGGAGGGAGGATCTTTAATTAGGTCCCTAAGTAATCAGTATGAAATCCACCTTCTATAACATAATTGGGAGAGTTTGTACCCAGAAGAGTTTTGTAGTTCCCAGCACAAGGAGGATTTAATACACAGGTGAAAGGCCTGAACATTTAGTTCATCCTGTTGGGTTAGAGGCAGTAGATGATAGGTGAGGTGCACTCACTATCTGGAAATAAAATATAGTGCATGTCATACAAACAGATTTCTGGTTTCAGTAATTTCTTGGTTTGTCAGTTGTTAACCTAAGTAAGACTAAAGAGAAGTCAAATACAACGTTTTTATATTTTAATTGTCTTTTGTTTTTAGTTCTAAATGAAAAATGTTTAGAAAATGGAGGAGTTACTCAGAAGTACATTCAGAAGTGATCTGCACAGGCTCTGGGAGTCCCAAGAATTCACAGGCAAATTGTGACTTTCCCAGAAGTGATATCAATTAGGAAAACAGAGCAATTGTTGGAAGAATGTGAAGGTTATCATGCAAAGCATGTTTATGTGGTTTAAGTGAGAGGAAATGATGGCAACTCCCAGAGTTGTGGGGGAACTTCCTCTTCGGAATATCCTGACTTTCATTTCCCTTGCTTAAAGCCATATTAGTCCTGATCATTGTCAGAAGAATCAGGAATATTGTCAATGCATAAAGATAAATCCAAAATAAATACTCCACAAGATTAACATATGTATGGTTATATAATATATAATATTTATTTTTTTGTCTCCACATATGTCATTCTCAAAATTATATTTCTTTCACTATGATATTTTCAAATATTTCAATTTTATTTCCCTTTTTCTTTGTCTCTTTGATTAAATATATACAATTACTAAAGTCCTGTCATTTTGCTTTGAAGTTCCAGTTCATAATAATTACTAGTTTCTATATCAGCTATTCTGAGAAAATTTGTCATAAGTCACATCATCTAAGGCAGAGAAAGTTCACATTAATTGGAGCCAGATCAGGAATTAATCCTAATAGCTGCACCAGCTCATCACTATTCCCTGTTGTCTTCAAAGTAAAGCTTAACTTTCAGTTTTACATTATTAACCTGCTTTGGTTGGCTTTATCTGAGCTGTTCTTTCTAGGCCTGGATGGTATTTCACCACTTTCCTGAGCTGGCAGGCGCACAACAGCATGAGCACTTAAAGAATATTTTCTTTTGTACTAATATAAATAAATAAAGTATGTTCTTCAAAGTCTGCAATGTTATTGGATCAGCATATCCTTTAATACCAAGAAAACATGTTGGCAGGATGATTATTTGTCACTTGCCCTCTGTGTTGTGGCTGGTCTACAGTAGACCCAATTGTACAACAGGCAACACTCAATACCCTGCTTAGAAATAAATTCCAGAAGTCCAGATAGATCAGAGATGTAGATATCTGGGAGCACAGAAAACAAATTCTGTTTTTCCAGATAGATAAATATTTCAATGTAAATTTCAAAATGTTTCTGTGTTTTAATGATACTGGCTTGTCAAGGTCAGTAAAGAACCCCCTGACCCTTTCCTTCTAGCACTCATTCCTACCATCACCCATACCCATACATAAAAGACCTTTCAGTTTTTTCAAAACTGTACTTGTGCCAATGGAAGTCAGAGGAATAACTTAATTCTTCTGTAACCTATGTATAAAAGAGGAAAGAGATTGTAGTACTCTTTTATTCTTGTACTTAGTAATAAGGTAAATACTTTTGTTGTTTTAAATGGAGTTGTATAAACCTTGCTGAACTGAAGGCACCCAAGTTACGTGCCTAAACCTGCTCTCAGCTTTCTTGGCTTTTTCATAAATTAGCAAGTGTCTTAAGCATTAGATCCAGGATTCTCAAATCAGGTGAATTTTCACATAAATGCTTTTTTCAGGTGCCTTTTTTGGTTTTTTTTTTTTGTTTTTTTTTTTTTTTTTGGTTTTTTTTTTTGTTTTGTTTTTTTTTTTGTCAGGAAAAGCTCAGAAGTGCAAAATCAAAAAGCTTGATAGTCATAAAGCCAGTAAAATGCCCCAAACTTATTTTCATTTTAACAAATTAACAGCTATTTTTTGAAATGTACAATTTGCAAAATAACAATATGAATATATCCTCACATATATTTTGCTTAAAACCATTGGTTTAATCCTTCAGAAAATGCTGTCGCAGTATTTATTTCTTTGTTATAAATGTGAGGTGATGGGACCTGATGTCTTCCTCTGAAAACAAATGTTTACAAATATTCAAGTCCATAAATCTGTAGGAGAAACAAAATACAGAAAATTCTTGTTAATGCAGTACATTTTCTGGTAATTTTATAGTCTAATTTTCAGTGGTTCCCTACAGAATGAATGCAGTTCAGAAGGCAATTCTATAAAGTACTTTGCGGATAACTATTATCGGCTAATTATTAGAAATTGCATGTTGTTGTTAATTGCATAAATAAATTGTTTTATCTGAAAGCCATTAAAAAAATGTTGGGTCTTTGAAGCATATATGGTTTTGATGTTCCTGTATAAAACATTTAACTGCTTAGCTCTAAAATAATGGCATGGTGCTTTAAACCATTTTTTTTACTCTAATGCATTGAAAGAGGAAAAAAAACCTCTGATTTTTGAAGAGCTTTTTTTGTGAAGTGTAGCCTGATGAACCTTACACTGAGAGGTAATAGAAATGCTGATGTTTCTGACAAATACTGAAGCCATTTCCCTCTATCATTTTGAAATAATGAAAAAAAATGAAGTAATACAGAGGTATTTTCATTAACTTATTAAAATTTAGAGTAGCAGAAATATAGAAGATTCAAGACAAATTATGAAATTTATTGTGAATATTCAGATTTAAAAATGCATTACACTTTTTTTGTGAAGATGCTATTGTGGGATTATTGTCAGATTTGTGAGGCTGGCCTTAACAAACTAGAACCTTTACCTGTTAATTTTTTAAATTAGTCAAGGTATGTAAAGGTATTTTTCCTAGCTAGACATGTTGATTATGCTATTTTTTTTAATGTCTGTCTGGGTAAAATCAAGAGCTGTAGAAGTTTCTCTCTCTGAATTCCTTCAAATTTGCAAACTCTAGAATAAACTAAGGTGTTAGAGCTGACTAGGTAGAGTTCTTCTGTGAAGTGTCATCTGTCATAATTCTATATGACATTCTATATGTCATAGTCATAATTCTATATTTAATATCTAGTTGGACCAAGCATGTTCTATTTCTGTTTTGAAGTAGTCAGTGCCCGTAGCACAGGAAGAAAATATGCTTTACCCAGGAAAAGGGAATTGCCATTGATAATGTCTTAGCATTTGTACAGTTTTTGGATTATGCTTAGTACTGTAAGCAATGAGCATGTCCAAAGAAGAGTAATCTTGAGCAAGATACTAATATTATTACACATGATGGATATTGCTAAAATGTTTATTTTGCATAAGAAAATGGGCCAAATCTCACTTGTTTAGAGACAGAAAGTCTAGGAATCTAGGACAAGTGGAGAATAGGAATCTAGGACAAGTGATAAAATGGGGCAGAATGTTTCTTCTTGTAGCTGTCCTTATGCATATGCTGCAGCCAATGGTGAAAAACTGGCACTTTTAATTTGAAATTCTTCTTTTCCTAAAGTATACATTATCATCTGTGCTTTCTATGATTCTCATAGGCAAACTCGGAAAGTGTGGACTGGATGAGTGTACAGTGAAGAGGATTGAGAACTGGCTGAATAGCAGATCCCTGGGGGTTGTAATCCCTGGCATGTGGTCTGGTTGGACACTTGTCGCTGTGTCTGAAGAGAGAATGTCAAGAGGATGGATCCAGGCTCTTCCCTGTGGTGCCAAGCAATAGGACAAGAGGCAATGGGCAGAAACAGATGCACAGCAGTTCCACCTCAATATGAGGAAGAACCTCTTTATTGTATCACTGGTCACTGAGCTCTGGAACAGATCGCCCAGCAAGGTTGTGGATTCTCCCTCACTGGAGATATTCCTGAACTGTCTGCATGCAATCCTATAAAACACGCTCTGGGATGACCCTGCTTGAGCAGGGAGGTTGGACCAGATGACACACTGTGGTCCCTTCCAACTTTACCCATTCTAGGATTCTGTGATTCTGTGATTCTGTGAACAACAGTTTGTGGGCCATACCTAGTTGAAGAAGGCAACTGATAAGCTGCAGGACAGGGCTGCTTTTCAGACTTTTTCAGAAAAGGACCTGGAGGTCCTGGTGGACAGGCTGAATGTGAGTCAGTTTTGTGCAGTGGCTGCAAAGAAAGTTAACTATGTAGTGGACTATATTAGCAAGAGAGCAGCCTGCAGGTCGAGGGAAGTGATTCTTCCACTCACTGTGACATTTCTGTCCGGTTTGTGACTGGCTCCACATTGTCATGTGGGTGCTCAGGCAAGCAGAGGACATGTCCTTTATGAGAAGAATTGGGAGAAATAAGTTTAGAATTAGTAAGAGGAGCAGAGGAAGGATCATTTTGCTGTCTACAGTTGCTTAATTGGAGGGCAGAGAGAAGACAGAGATAAACCCTTCCAGAAGGTGTACACTGATAGGACAAGATAAATTGTTGACATACTAAAACTAGAGAAATTCTGAATAGAAATCAGAAAACATTCCTTCACCATGAGGATGATCAAATGCTGGCACAGGTGTCCAACAGAGATTGTGGAATCTCCATCCGCGACAATACTCAAAACTTGTCTGGCCAATGTCCTTTACAATATGATCTAATTAAATATACTTTGAGAGAGAGTTTGGAATAGAGATTTCCAAATGTCAATTAGAACTAAAAGTTTTCAATTCTATGCTAAAAGCGGAGTCTAGTTATAAGATTTGTTTCTACACTGTCAAAAATGGGTGGGCTTTTTTTGAGAAAATGAGTTGCCATTTAGTAGTAATCAGCCAGCAATCTTACATTTGTAGCTGGGTGGATTTTAGCAGTATGGAATTGTTTCCTTGAATGTCAAGTGGTGGGGGCAGGGAAGAGAGGAGAAGAAAAAATATTTAAAAATGAAATAACATGACTAAATGCAGTAGGACTCAGAAAATACCACTGAACTGAAATTAGTCAGTGGTGACTGCTGGTGCTTTCTTCCAAGTTGCCTCCTGGTATCCTCTGTGCTGATTCTTATGTAAGTCACATTGAGCCCATTAAAAATTATGAGTATTTGGAGAACATAACATAAAAAGTCATATTACAATTGATGTAATCTACTGCTATCTGGGAATTTTCATAAACGATTACAGTATAATGGTGCCTGCTAGCACTGCTATAATTAATTTAAGATAGCATTTCCACTAAACCCTCTTATTTTCCAGAGCTTATGCATCTGATAAAAATTCCTCCCAGGCTGAAACTAGGTACACAGGGTCTTGACTGTGAAATCAATTATTCACAAAACATTAACAGAGACAAATATGATTATTTCTTATGACATTTTAAAATAGGCATTGTTTTACTAAAATAAATGCAGCAAGTGGAAGCTGGAAGTGACAAAGGGCTGCTAGCTTTAGCAGGAAGGAGTAAAAAAAGTGTCAACTATGATACTCAGAGTTGTACAAGGAGATTAAAACATCTGTGGGTCACACCTCTTTTCTCTAGCTATCCAACCTCAACAAAATTTCACATTTTAAACCAATGCTTTGATTTAGTGTATCTTTCTTTTTATGCTTAACAAAAGTAAGCCTATGAATTTTTTTTTAGCATACAATAATAGTCAAAGGGAAATGTTAGTGATTCAAAACCAATTTTTGTTTCTTGATATTTATTTTCTCTCTTGAAAGTCCTGATACCTTCAACCTGATAACTAAGAATCAAGTGGTCATTTTACAGGAAAAATGAAACTTTATAGTCCTGTTAGGAAAAATAACGAACCTCTCCAATAATTCTGTTATAGTAGAAATGTTGTATTGGAGGAACACCAAATATTGACAAGTAGACCATCATTTTGACAGAATGTAACACCCTTCCAGCTTCATCCTCTTCCAGTTAGTAAATGGGCCTTTGTTACTTTCACATTAATGAGGACTCTCAGACTTCAAGTTTTGACCAGTTTGTCTCTCCACATCAAGTCCATTGCTCTTGGCATTGATGCCCCTCACAGCTTTTCTCTGCTTTGGAAGAAAATAAGAGACCATGGAGACAAATTCTTTGCCCAGCTCATGCGTGAAGCGTCATGGGGTGTTCACAGATGAGATTGGGTGAGAACAGATTAACATGGAAAGGAGCAAAAACTGTTGCTGAAAAGGTGATAGGCCTTCTTTTAAGAGGTCTGGGTTTGGAGGTTTATTGCCCAGTTAGACAGGAGACAATGAACTCAAAAGAGAATAATGGGCAATTTGGTCATGGTGACTTGGGGCAATCAAGGACTTGGAATACCTGGAATCTAGTGAATTAAAACTCCACAAAGGCACATGACTATCAGAAATTTAACAGTGTAATGCAATAATGCAAAATACATGATTCAGAGAATGTTAGTTGATTTTGTAACTGTTCAGAAATTGCTTCAGTTGAGATCTATTTTAGGGAACGGATGCAAACAATGCTATTTGGATCTTAAAATGTATTTGAACTTCCCTAGGAATCAGTATGATGCAGTTTTGGGTTTTTTGATTTGTGAAAAGGTTTTTTAAGAAACTTCCCCAGCTCCTTCTTGCCAGTATTGTTCCGATAGATTTTAAACAAACTATGCAGAAATTATGTCTTCCTGCCTTTTCTAAATCCACCATCATATTCAGGTTCATATTCATTCTGAGAGAGCTGTGTGTTGATTCAGTAATCACTGTGATGCCTGGTCAAATCAGTTGAGATTCACATAATAGATTCAAAAAAAGTTTTAAAAACAAAAGAATTTTGTACATTAATATGAAATTTTGGAGGAATATTATGACTGCACGCTAGGGGTTGTTTTCTAAATATTTTAATTATATATATACAAGTTTGATGAAATTTTAAAACAGTTTTATAGGGAAATGAGAGAAAGGTTCAAGCCCAAATTTCATTTCAATGACAGGTTGCATTGCTTTCAGGTGGTCTTTTCTTTGTCACATATACTTCAGGATTTGAATACAGTAGCAATAACTTCTAAGAAAGCCTGTGTTCTAAGAAAGGATTCAGCACTGAAAGGATCTGCAACATTAATAAGAAAACTTGTCAACTTCCAGATGATGTTGAAGACTGATATGATATATATTAGTACAATTTTGTTCAAATTAATATTTGCTCCAGGGACAGTTTTTAAAAAAAAAAAATCCCCCTTCAATCTAGGTTCAAAGACCATTAGCTGCAAAACCATGTTTCATGTTGATGTGCAAACTAATTTTGAGAACATGAGCCATAATTCATTTAAGTATCTGTCAATAATCATTATACACTCTAACTGATTAGGGTGTAGGAAGCCATGTTTGAACTTTCTAATCAGACAGTAGCAAGTAAATTGTGTTTTCTTTGTGAACATGACTGATAAATTCAAATGTTAGGGAAAAAACCTGATATATGGATAGCTGAACATTTAAATGGAATTCACTAATCAGAACTTTCATTTGAACTGCAGGATTTATGTACCTTAATGTTACAAGTAGATTGTTTTGTAAATCTGTTCTTGCTCCTGAAGATGTGACATTAAGGTTGAATGCTTTTTGTATAGGTCTTAATGGCTTGACATGCAAGAAGATTCCAGGTTTTACCCTTTTGAATGTTTTGTGTAAATATTACATCTGTACATCTGCTTTAAAATAGAGATCTTAATTTATTGAACTGGTCATAGTGTTTACTTTAAACATCATTTTGGTGGATATGATTGACCAGAAGATTTTATCAGTCTTAGGATAAATCTAAAAATGAGATATGCATTAGCAAAGTTTGAAAGTTCATAAAAAGAGTTCAGGCTATCTCCTTTTATGATGAAAGAGTAAGTAGGTACTGAGCATTCTGATTTGAATTTTATTTATAGATAAAACATAAAATATTGTCAAGGCAGAATTTATCTGTTTTTGTTTTTTCCTTCATTTCATCAGGAAAAGGAAAAGGCTGACTATGTTGAATGCCTTTAATAATAATTCTAGATTACATCTAGTTGTCCTTGGAAAAATGAAGTAACTTCCATATTTTGAGTCTGAGCAAGTATCAGTCATGTTTTGCAGCCTGAGAAATCATGGTTCTTTAACTGATTTCACTGGGAAAACAGAGTTGAAAGTTATTGAAAGTATAAGAAAGTATGAAAGTTAAACACCATTCAACTATCTCCCTTTATTTCAAGGAGCACCAAACAAAACTCATATCTAAACAGAAGTACAGAATGAGGTGGATTGCTACTACTTGGATTTATACTAAAATATAATCCCTCTTTCCTTTTCTACACACATGGGATCATAAAGAAAAAAGAGGCTGGAAAAGACCCCAGGAGGTCATCTGCCCCATCTCTCATCCCCAGGGCAGAATCAACAATACATACACCCTTCCTGACCATATTTGTCCCATTGGCTTTTAAAAACAATGCAGTGACAGAAAAAACACAATCTTCCTAGGAATCCCACCTGGGTGCTTCATTTTCTTACCATTTCAAGGTTTTCCTAATGCTTAGCTTAAGTCTCTCTTGTTGCAGTTTAGTTGTACAAGTGGTCTTATTGGCAGTGAAAATGGAGAACTGTTTATTGCATTCCTCATTGTGGCAGCCTGTGGCATATTTGAAGAGGAGTACATATCCAATCAGTATCCTCTTCTTAATTCCCGATCATCATGGGAGAAAAGACATAGCAGCAACATGAGGAAGTACCCAAGGGCCATTCCATTTTGTGGTGGCACAATTTTATGCTACTTATAAGTGACTGTGAAACCACAAATGAGGAAATCACAGATATTCACGTTTGTCCAAATGGAATGCACATTATAGTCAAGAGAAAGAAACAGGATCTGCAGCAAGTGAAAACAAATGTCTGACTACAGAACATGTCCTAAAAGAGCTGTAATTTTCTAGGTGAGTACCTTATTCTGCATGACACCCCAGTTCTGCTCAAAAGATATCAAGAATGTCTCCAGGATTTCTGAATAGTCTCAGTAGGTGATGAGTATATTAATGCCATATCTTTTTATTTAATGCATCACTGTTAAACAACCAGAACAAAATTACCATTTACATCACACTTACATGATTTTGATTCATCTCCTTTATTACAGTTCATTCTGGCAGAAAGAGTTGGAAAAAGTTATAATTAAGCTTCTGTGATAGCTCAGGAGTCTTTGAAATGTTCTTTCATAAGACTTTTCCTCCAATAAATTTTGGTCACATATCAGTTGATGGAAAGTGAGCCATTGTGGGATGGGGAGGAAGGGCACTTCAAGAAAACTGATTTAAAATGACATTGTAGCTATGCAGATGATGATTTAAAGTTTTTCTGAATTAATCCACCTTATCAGGAGCTTGACTGGATCCCTAGAACATTATTGGCAGGGCATGACCACTGACATCTCTTGTTCTGTGTTGCTCTTGTGTAATTGCCTTGTTTCACTGCTTCGCTTTGGTTGGAAGGCGCTAAAAAATTTAGTAAGTACTGCTACATAATCTTTACTTGGTATCTACTTGCTTTCAAGAGTACAGTGATCTCCTATTTCCTGCCAGGAACTTTTTAATTTTGCACCTGGCCTGTGAAACAGATTCCTAAGCAGCCTTAATTATTTAACAAAAACACTGACTTGGCATTCTGCAACATCAGGGTCTTTTGTTAAATAAAATGTAACTGAGTAAACATGAGACTCTCATCCCTAGTCTTCCTCAGTTCCTTTATGAATGATGAGAATAAATATTTGACCTTTCCTGATTCCAGTACAAGCACTGAACAGTTTGTTTCTAAATTTTCTTCTTTGTAATGAGGGAATTTTTACAATACATGGCTGATAAGTCAATAAACTGAAGCTTCCCTTTAGTTTATTTGCAAACAGCAACATTGCCTCCAATACATTGGAGGCCATATGGA
The DNA here is from genome assembly GCF_029582105.1 of Oenanthe melanoleuca. Classification (NCBI taxonomy): domain Eukaryota; kingdom Metazoa; phylum Chordata; class Aves; order Passeriformes; family Muscicapidae; genus Oenanthe; species Oenanthe melanoleuca. The sequence continues at coordinate 91,057,499 of NC_079335.1, forward strand.
TATTCCACTATGAACAAAGTTTATGGCAAGTCCTTTTGTTTTGGAAGCTGGGTCCCCTTTTGTAGACAATTTTCCATTTTATAATTAGAATATCACTTCCCTTAAGCTTGTATTAAATATTTCACAACCCATATGGTACTTGAGAATGATATTTAAATTGGAACAAGTTGAAATGGAAAATATTAGTTTAAAAATCAGGGTGAAATGTTCTTTTTTAATCAGGAAAAGCAAATCACATTTCTGGATTTCAAATTAATCCTAACATATTATAGGTAGGCCTGGTAGTATTGCTGATTACTAGGGAGTGTTTTGTGCTTTCAGTACCAAAACTCTTCATCTATAATTATGTGTTTTCTCAAGCTGGAACTTTTTTCTAGAACAGATGAAGAAAATTACTATAGGAGTGTATAAATAAAACTAAAGTGTTAAAGGCTTTTTTGCTTCTTGTGTCTGAGGATAGGTCTGGGCAGCAGAAATGAGGACAGAGCTTGCCTCTCCTCCTGTGCTATCAATGTCCAGCTGCTGGACCTAAACAAGCACCAGGATGGAAAAGGTAGATCAGGGAGCAGACCCACCTGGAGGGGAACTGTCAGGGAGGATGTTATAATGACTTGCTGACAAGGAGGGGCTGGAGATCATGACTGAGAGCAGAGCAAGGATGAGGCAAACAGCATCTTTTCCGTCTCCTCATTTGCTTTTTTAATGGAAGGCTGTTGGGACAGGGAGAGAAAAGGGAGGTATGAATACAGTTATGATTTTGGTTTTTGGTGCAGTCACACAGAGCACAACACTGAGTGTTTGCAGAGTTGTCACAGTAATGTAAAAAAATTAAATGTAAACAATATATCTGTAACAGTATATATAAAATAAGGGATCCCAGGGGCAAGTAATTAATTTAAGCCACTTATCTTGCTTACTGGCAAATTGCAGGAGTATTTTGTCCTCAATTTCTTCTCACTGCAATTCCAGCTCTATCCTCTGTAATGATCTCCCTGCTGTTTTGGCTCTGCCTGCTCTTAACCACATACAAAGGTTGTCTTTCTTTTTCCTATCAGTACTATACCAAGGTACAGCAACTGCTATCAGGAGGGATAAACTACTGACTTTTGCTCTTGCCTGTATTTAGGACGTACAACACAGCACTACATCCCCCTCATCATCTAGCCTAAAATATTTTCAATCAGCAGTATTTTTAATGCTGAAAATCTGGAGTTAAATGGCGAACAAAACTTTGATTTTTGATATTACTGACATTACTTTATTAATAATTAATCACCAAAAATCAAATAAAGAAATGCTCGTTTTAGGAAAACCAAGCTACAGGCCTTGGACAGGTAAACTGTCAGTGATTCCTTTCTATAAGCATATGTGTGTCTATGTAAAGATAAGTGGGGAAACATTCATAATGATACCTTCTCCACAGAATGGTGCAATTTATGGTTTAACAGAGATTTGCTGAAGGAATTGCAGGTTTTCTGATTTGCAGAAAACATTGCAGTCGTGTCTTGCCAAACACACTGATAAAAATCAGCACTTGTGTTTCTTTATTTCAGGACAAGACTCTTTAGGGATTGCTGGATTGAGAAATGACAGATGTTTCAGCTCTTCTAGTTGTTGAAGAAGGATTGAACACGAGAATTAAAAATAATATTTAAGTGCCTAAAGAGAGGTTGGCAAACAGAATGTGATCTTTTATATAAGACTTCTTTAGCAGGGGATGAAGAGATTTGTTTGCCAATGTAATAAACTAGTAAATGAATAGGACTCTGTTCGTGTCAAATGAAGCTGGAAGATTGGTCAGTTCAAGTGAAGATACTTACTTTATCCCGACATTCAAATTGTGTTTTGCTAAAGCACCACATGTAAAATGTGCAATGTGCAAAGCCAATGCATTTCCCTCAAATAAGGGGAGGGTTGTATTTGAACTTCATGTCAAATTAAATATTAAGATGGTTGTTCATGATTTCATTAATGCTTTTAATATAGTAAGTCTCTGAATCAAAATTCTAGGTGATAAAGAAGAAAAATAAAATTATAAACATAATTTCATGACTTCTGGCAACTTTCCAGTCATTCATTACAGGTGGGATTATCAAAACACTGCAGTCTTGGGCTCCCATTGTCACCAGTTTTCCAGCTGGAGAGGGCATCTCTGACTGCCCTTGTTTTTGCAGGAGATGGGATGATCCAGGCTCATGATTTTTCATCCTTTCTTTCATGCCCATTTTAGGACTAGCCCACAGACTCAAAGTGTAAGGCATGAATACTAGAATATACACCAGTTTGTAATAAGAGATGCAGTCTGCCTAATTTGCATAGCCTAATTGTGTTTGAATGCCCTTACAACAGCATATAACAACCATTGTAATACAAAAAAAAAACTAAAAAAACCTTTCCAGGGCAATATTCAAGTTAGTTAAATTTTTAGATAGACTTTGTACCATAGGATTCGGAGCTGGATAAGACACGTGGGTGGCACAGGGCTATAGTCTATCCCATTGATCCACTCTTTTGACAGGTGGTAGATGTCCAGGTTAAGCTATTGTCTAATTGCTATTGACACCCTGTGGATAGGGAATGAGCAGATGCAGCTCTCCAGGCAGAAGGATCCATGGGCTGGAACAGTGACCCTCTCAAAAGATCTTACAGATGGCAATGCTTCAGCTGCAATTTGTGTTATTCAGTTTATTATTTATTTTGTTGATAAGGCTAGATCCTGGGAAGAGTTGAAATGTGCTGTTATACACGGTATGTGTACCACCTTTTCAAGGTGTAATGAGTGCTCATTGACAGAGAGCCTGGGTAAAATTATGTCACCTCCAAACAGAGCTGGCTCTTTCTTGCAGGCATGTTTTTGGAACTAACTGAGGTATATCCAGGGGGCAGAAGTGTGGTGCTGTTGCTGCTTCCAGGATTATTTAATTAATTTTCCCTTCCCTCTTCTCTCTCTCTCTCTCTCTTTTTTTTTTTTTTTTTTTTTTTCTGTTGTTTTCTTGAAATAAATAACACAGAGGATATTTGAGATTTAAAAAAAAAGTTGTAAATTTAAAACAACCTCTCTCCATAATGAATTGTCAGTTACTTATTGATTTTTTTTTTTAGCTCCACAGTCTGTAAACATTTCAAATTAAGTGTGTCTTGCCATGCTGGCCCCCTGCTTGAAGGTAATGTTACCAAAACCCCCTCCACAGGCACAGGCAAGGGCCATTGCTGACGTGTTTCTTTGTGTGAGGAGGATGCCACCAGCTCTCCTCCATGACACCCAGTAGTGCTGTGCATACAAAAGCAGGAAGAGAGCAAGGGAGCTCCAAATCTGTTTCCCTTGCTCTTCTTCATTGCATTAGCTTATCATTTTTTGTCATTTTTGCCCTTTCCATCTTGCCTGCATCCAAGAGGTCATCATGTGAAAAGCACTATATAGTGTAAACATCGCTGTGAAATAGCTAATTTGCCACAGTGGCAGGGGGTCTCATTGCTACTCCTCTACCTCCTTTTTCTTTCAAACATTTGACAGCACTTCCTCCTCCTGCCACCTCCTGACCTGAATCAGGGACACAACGTGTGATCATTTGTTCATCAATTATGTAACATCAGCAGGACAGGAGGTTTTCTGGAGTCTGGATCCCCCCGCCCTTTCCCCCAAACTTTTCCTGACTTCTAAAACTTTACCATAGCACAAGGAAAAATAACATTGACACAAATCAAGTCGTGCTCAAACACCATGTGAACATACTGAATGGGGGCAGTGGGAATGAGAGATAGTGAACAGAAGGGTACGGATGTTTGTGGTTTTAACCTTTTTTTTGGTGTGTGAGTGCTCATTCCCATGTACTGTCTGCACTGAGTCAGTGCAAAGTTTCCGTGCCAGTTCTTAGCCCTCTAGTGCCTGAGTTTTGTCACATCCACAGTTTTCTTTCTTTCTCCTGTAGCTTTTATGTGACCCCCGAGCTCATAATATTCCACACGCTGAGTGTCAGCTGAGTCTAAACAAAGAGACCTTTCTACTCTGGCAGAAATTCGTTAAAGTCTCCGGCATCAGAATTTACGGCAGCTTTCTTTTGAAATGCTTGACATTTCCTCACAATTTCTTAGATATACTTGGTGGGTAAAGTGCGTCATCTTTGTTTGAATTTATCACACATAATAAGCCATTTTCTCCCAGTTTAATGTCATCCCCTCGGTAACCAGGAGGTCGGAGGCAACAACGCAAAAACAGCAAATTTGTCAATGGAATGTGTAAAGCTTAGTATAAATTTATCTTGTCCTAATCCCTTGGCCCCTTTTCATACCATGATTTTTCATATGCATATGAGAATTTTCAGAGTATTGGTTTCTCACACATTTCACTGCCTGTGGACAGAGCTGAAATACAGGCTGAGCTGTCAACTTCCATCAAGGCAAATTAAAAAAAAAAAAAAGGTTCCATACAGTAAACTGTGTTTCACCCTCCCAACCTCCATGCTCTTTGAAGCTGAACACTGTTCCCTCTATATTTTTCTACTTGCATAGAACTCGCCGGATTCTCTGCAGAAATGAAATTAAATAAATGCAACTAATTGATAACTTTTTCACCTTCATGAACTGAATTGAGTTTCACTGATGCCCAGAAGCCCTGTTTTCTAGAATCCTATTTAAATAGAAAAAAAGGAAGAAAGAAAGAATGAGAGAGAGAAAAGAATCTCAGTTTATGCTTCAGGTCATCCACGCAAAGACTTCAGATGGCAGTAAAACTCACAGAACAATTCTCTTTTCCTGGGTGCTCTCTGCCTGCACCTAGACACTGCTGTGACATTTTAAAGTGAAGATCCGCTGTTGCAGAGGTTACCTAGCTGTTTATTCTTAAAATAACTTTGAAACTTCAGGCCTGCTTCTTCTTAGAAATTGGGAAAAGGTCAGTACATTTATTAAAGGGATAAATAGCTGATGTTAACTCTTAAAACAAGGTATCCCTGAAGACATTTACTGTAACCAGGAGTTACACTGAATTTTATTAGACCAATTTTGTGTGTTAAAGGAATCCTGTGATACTCCTGTAGTCCCAGGTTTAGTGCGATTTTTCAAGAGGATTCCACATTAGCAGGAATAAACAGAAACAATTCCATAAATATTTCTCTAATTTATTAGCTTGGAAAAAAAATAATCATAAATTTGATCAAAATAGAAAAAAAAATCAGACATAGTGATTTATTCATTATTAATTTATTTAGATGCATTGCTCATGAAAAGCTGATGGTGAAACAAGCCAAAACCCAATTGTAAAGCTATCCATTCCAGGTTAATTAAATAAAATTTTCCCATCTAGCTGAGGACTTCACCAGGGCAAGTTCTTACATGTGAGTTTATCAATTTGGAGTGCAAAAGTAGTAGCAAAGCAGAAACATATGCCTCAAACATCTACATCAGGTATGTTTATAATCTTATGTTACAATTTGAATGTGTTGCCACAAACATTTTCAGGAGTGGTGGGGTGGGGCTTTTTTCAGTTTTAGACTTTGTGCAGACAGCATCCTGTTAAATGGCTAACAGGTGATAATGTGAAGTAACTTTACAATCTTAACCACAATGTGATAGATGGACATTCTTTGCTACATAACTATTAGACCCCAAATAGCTTTTGGGTAATCAAATGTTATTTATTATATGTTTTCTGGTGGGAACAGCACAGCAGGAATGGTTCAATGTCATTTCCTTAGAAACGGTGAATGAGGTTTGAGAGGGTCTGAGACTCAAACAAACTGTGTCCTGCTTCTCTGTTCATTTCCAGTCTCTTAACTACAAGCACAAAATCTTGTCAGGACAGTAACATTTCTGTACATGGTCTGCTCTGGAGCTAGGAGAGGTAAAAGAGCACAACAGCTTGACAGGAAGGAAAAGTTGGCTGAGGAATCACAGGACTCATTGCTTTGGATTCTTGCTGATACTTCTTGCCTCTCATTTCTTCTGTGACACAGCTCCTCCAGTTCTTCTTTATAACTCTTGCATCACAGGTTGTAAGATTTAAAGCAAATGAAAGTAACTACTGATTTACATGGTGTGTAGATATCATGGTGTTTGGTGTCAGTGCAGTCTCAGACCATATCCTGGAACAGGCTGAAGACTGCAGCTTGTTTAGACTGCCATCATTTGTGACTATGTAATCAAAACAACTGACAGTCAAATTCAACACATTCATTCCCCCATCACAGGGGATCAAAGATTTGCCTTGAGAATCAGAAATTAAGTGATGCCTTTGGAAGTACTCTACAAGTAGTCAAGTATCCCAAAAGATTTTCATCCTATCCTGCAGCACAGGCACTTTGCCTTGCTGGAAGCAATACTAGGAAAAACTGACAATCTTGTCTGTTCTGTCAAGTCTCATATTGTTATTAAGAATCAGCCCACAGATCACTGTGTGGGAGCTAGGTTTTGTCTGGCATTTGTGTTGCTTACATGCTTATAAAAGTTTTGTAATAGCTGATGGGGAAAACAAATAGTGTAATTTCACTGGATGCTTTAAATATATTTTTAAAAGAGGAACACTGATATTTTTTCTACATATATCTGACCAAAATCTCCAGATGGATCATCAGAATTTTTTTTGCTGGGGTAGGTGGGGGAATTTAGTGATGTGCAGTTCTTTTTTTAGTTCCTTAAAGCGTAGTCCTATATGGTCCTGAGCTACTACCTTTTGTTTTTTCTCTTTAGTCAAACTATCATATAAAGATATAAATCAATTAAATTAGCCTGACCATGTTAAGAATAAAACCAGAGAACTAGAACTGAAAAAGCATCTAATTTTCTATTTTCTTAGTAATCTTTTTTTCTAATAGAATGATCAAATTTAATCAATTAACACTGTTTATATGGATAAATATATATGGTACTACAACAGGTAGATACAGTTATTCATATTTCAAGCCAAAGTTTTATCACCTGGTAATGGTTAATGTTCTGAAACTCTCTGTTATTCACAGCCTTGTGATCTTACATGGCAATTGGTCTTACTGATCTTTTGAAAACATGTGGAAATCCAGGGTAACTTAATTGACTTAAATTAGGTAAATGCAGTAGGAGACTGGCAGGAAACTGGGATGAAGGATTGAGGATCTGCTGATGACTTTCCAGTATTTATTTTACTGATGGCTGAATTTTGAGGTTATATTGAATAGTACTTACCAGGTAAATTAGTGATAACTAAGGATACTTAGTGCTATGAAGGCCTTTGTTCTCTTGTTTTCTGTGTGTTCAACATGCTCAGGGTTTTGGTTGGGTTTTTGGTTTTTTTTTACTTTGTTTGTTTGTTTGTTTATTTTTCTCAGAGATTTGTGACAGAAGACCAAAAAAATCCCTGCTTGCATTGTGTGGTCATTCTTACATAGTTGATATCACTGTTATTGCAGGAGGACAGAAACATAACATGTGGAAAAATACTCTAGTTATATTTCTGTTGGTTTTGACTGCATTTGAGTTCTTACTTAATGATTTTCATACACAGAACTGAATTTGCAACATTGCTGATGCTTCCATTACACAGAAATAACTTAGGAAAACATGACTGATTGGGTTCCAATAAGGCCAAATATAGGGTCACTATGAAGAAATGTGTCTTGACCTCATGCCACATCTGAGCTCTTGTCAAGTTCTCGCAGTTAAAGTCCTTTTCAAAGCCTCAAATAAGTATTTTTTTCCTCTGGTGTCTAACTAAAGGTAGAATTTTCTCCTGCAAGTTTCTCATGAGTCTGCCAGTCTGTAGCTCTGTTACTCATCATGTACAGAAGCAGGATCCTAAATCTGTGGCCGTTATACTGAAATTGATTTTTCAGTAAAGATAGGAGCTGCTGTATTCCACCCACATAGAAAGACATTTTTGTACATAAAGTGAGACTGTGCTGTCCCAGCAATACCTGGTATTTACCTTCCATTCATGTCATTCTGTGGCCAGTGAGATGTCCACTTCCTGCTGGAAGACTGCTTCACCTGAGCAGTTTGAGGAAAATTAATTATAAATATTCAACTTAATTAGTTTTGGGTTTTTTTAAACCCTGTAGTCTATTTCTGCATTCATATAATTTTCAAAATTTATTTATATAATTTCCCCTGCTATAATTTAATGGGCAATCTTGCAATTGCAAAGGAGTAGATGAAATTAGATGCACTGTGGTTATAACCTTAAGAAAATATGTTGGAGACACATGCTGTGGTAAAGTACTAGTGTAGAATTTGTCAAAAATCAACAAAGACAAGTTACTCTGAGGTTAACTTGCAAAATGAAAGGTTTGCTGAGATTAAAATAATATATCTTACACTGAGAAACTTAAAAATTGAATCCACTTATTTAATCAAAAGAGAAGTTGAGAGGTGGTTTGTTTCCAACATATAAGATTGAGGAGAAAAAAGACAAAAAGCCATTTCTTTACCCTAATGAAGAAATTCATGACGAAAAAGTTAAAGGATGGAAGCTAATTAAAAAGACAAATTTGAATAAAAATTTTGGCATGCATTAAGTCAGATGATTAAAAGATGGAACTATCAGTGGAAAACCTGGATTTTCCATCTTTTGATTCCTCCAGATAAATACCAATTTATTCTCTGTAAATATGCATTTGTCAAACACACATTACTGCACTTAATACAGTGGTAATTAGCTGAAATCTATTATCTGTGAGATATATAAGAATATATTCAAACCTCTGACTTAGAGCATTTATTGTGTATCATTTCAGAAATTAAAAGGTAGAAGTTAATACACTGGCTGTCCTGTCCTTTTATTTTGACAATGATGCAAGTGTAAATTATATACTTGTGCAGTGTTACTTGATGATAACTGAAAGCATGTGGCACCCTAGTTTTGGTGTCTTTTTACAAATGACAGAAATGACTCTGTACTGATGTTGGGCTTAATGAGAAACTGTGACCTGGTCCAAGTAAGGAGTTTATGGTGTGACCTGAAACTGGGCAGGTTTTCTGTTGTTCAAGTTTAATTTTAGATGTTTTGTGGAATTCTGACTTAAACCAAGCATGGAGTTAAGATCTGTAAAGATCTTAAAAAATGGAACTTGATTAGTTAACTGATAAGTCCTTGCTGTTAAGGTCCTACTTTTATAATTTTTTTTATTATTGAATTTATGAACGGTGGGTATTAAGGGGCTTGGTAATCTAGCAGAAAAGGATGTAGCATCATCCAATGGATGGAAGATGAGACCAGTAAATTTAAATATGAAGTAAAGTATAATACCAATGAAGATTAGCATGTCCAAAGGAGGCAAGAAAGTTGCTGAAGTGCCTGGTGACTTAGTAGTGCTGCATTAATGGCTGGACTGATCTTAGAGGTTTTGTTGGACCTTAATGACACTATGATTCTACAGATGTTTGCCCACTGAAGGTGAAGACCAGTGTAGATGGGATTGCCCTACTTCTTGTTGTTATTTTAGATTGTTGGGTTTAGGCAAGATGAAGTTCTAAGGGACAACAAAGTAAAATTTACTGCCCAAAGATATAAAATCATACAGGATCGTCTTATGATTTCTTTTAGCTGTAAAGTTTTGGAATCCATCCTGCATATTAAGTGAAATTTGTATGTTTGCTTTCCTCCCTTACCTGCCCTGTTCTACTTAGAAATGTCTTCACTACTTTATTGCATTCAGATTACTTAAATTAAGGGGAGAGAGCCTTGGTAAAATAAGAAATCTGACCTCCCAAGCAGCTGGCTGGTAACATGTGAGAAGTGACAGTAGAGGAGAAGGAAAAGACACTAAAAATTTGATTTCATGAACTTCAGATTTATAGATAGCAAGAAGTCAGAAGTAATTATGTATTACTCTGCATCTATTACTAAATCCTGTAAGTGACAGTCAACCCAGAAAATATGCTGCCATTTTTAGTAAATGAAATTAAAACAGAAACTGAAATAAGATACTGAGAATAATCAACGAGATCATGCTGTCATACAAGTTATAATAATGGTACCTTTCATTCTTCTCTGGGGTGCTGTCTTTTCCTTCTCTTCAGCATATGTGCCCCAGAACAGAGATCTCGCATCTATATAGCAGTAATGCTGTTTAACCCAGAACATATGATTAACTGATTCACCTGCTAATGTTCTCAGCTGGACCTCTCATAAATATCTCCTCCTCTTTAGGGACATTGCCTTCTGGAGAAGAATACAGTTAATTAATAGATTAATAAAGAGAGGGAGGGGGGGAAAAAAGAGATTGTGATCATGCTTTTTGTGTAATAGACAGTCTTTCCATGAAAATTACTATATTTTGTTCACTGTTTTGCCCATACCATAAATCTTCATTTTGGAGATGCACTTTCCTACTTTCAAAATAAAAGAGAGGCTTTGTGGAAAAAAAAAAAAAAAAAATCATATCTAAAAGTAGAACAGTCATATTTTTTTCCTGAAGGTCTTAAAAGGGTTAGAGTGAATGGAGTGACATCAGGCTGGCAACCTGCCACTAATGGGGTTCCACAGGGCTCCATCCTCAGGCTTGTGCTCTTCAACATCTTCATAAATTACTTGGACACAGGACTAGAAGGGATAGTAAGCAATTCCACAGATGATACAGAACTGGGAGAACAACAGTACAACAAAGTGCTGGACTTTGCACCTGGGCTGGGACAGCCCTGGCTGTACATGCAGACTGGGGAAGGAGATGCTGGAAAGCAGTGTCATGGAAGGGGACTGGGATCCTGGTAGATGGTGAGATGATGGTCAGCAGCGCCCTGGAGCCAGGGTTCATCAGGCACAGCAGCACAGCCAGGCAAGGGAGGGGATTGTCCTGCTCTGCTCTGAGCTGGGGCAGCCTCACCTCCAGTGCTGGGGGCACCCAATGTAAAAAGGATATTAAACTATCATAGAGTGTCCAAAGGAGGGCAGTGAGGATGGTGAAGGACCTTGAAGGGAAGCTGAAGGAGGAGCAGCTCAGGTCACTTGGTCTGTTCAGCCTGGAGGAGACTCAGGGGAGACCTCACTGCAGTCTGTGACTTCCTCAGGAGGGGAAGAGGAGGGGCAGGCACTGATCCCTTCTCTGTGGTGACCAGTGACAGGAGCCAAGGGAATGGCCTGAAGCTATGTTAGGGAGGTTTGGGTTAGATATAGGAACAGGTTCTTCACCCAGAGGATGGCTGAGCACTGGCACAGGCTCCCCAGGGAAGTGGTCACAGCCCCAGCTGTTAAGAAGTTTCAGAGTTAAGAATTGTTCAGACTGTTTGCTCGGGCACATGACTCCTGAGGATGGCTCTGTGCTGGACCAGGAGTTGGACCAGGAGTTGAATGACCCTGGGGATCCATTCCTACTCAGCATATTCTGTGATTCTATAATTCAAGATGTGACCACCCTTAAAAACTAGCTATGGAAATTACACCTGGCTTTATATCAAAGCAGCTTTAGGCAAGTGACTTTTTATTGCTATTGGTGGAGTTGATTTCTCAATATCCTTTGACAGACATTAATCAGATTTTATAGGAAGCTCAGAAAAAGAATTACAGTAAAACATAGAATAACTTTTTATACGTTACTGCCAATTTTATCATGACTGTTTGCCAGGGACTTCTCTCTGTGAGTCACTGCCATCAGTTTACTTTTCACTGTCTGCCCAAATGTACATATTGTAATTAGGTGTGACAAAGAGGGAGGGTGAATTTATCAGATAAATTCAATAGCACAGACTTCATCTGTAAGAGATAGAAAACACAGAAAACACAAAGTAATGGATAAAGAGAGGTATATAATCAAGTATTATATTCTTATAATTTTACCATTTTTCCCTAGATATTTATTTCTGAAACAAATCCACAGTCAGGTTGATAAATGAAGAAAAATTAGGAGTGAATGAAAGTTCTCTACATTAAATGGTAAAGATGCCATATTTTAATATGCATTGACTGGAATTACAGAACATTCTACATGCCATGCACAGAGAAAGTTGGACTTCCAAAAACATGTCAAAATTTTTATCATACCTGAGTCTACAGTTTTGTCTCAGAAAAAAAAATTGTCAGCAAAAATCAAATTCTGATTTAAAAACACTAGTAGCAGTAATAAAAATTTAGTCATTAGCTAGAAGTTTATCTAACTGGCAACAGAGTCTGCTTATTAGTAATGAAAGAAAAAGATACATTCACAGGGAGAACTGTTCAGGTCCTCTGAAATCAGTGGGTGTTGTTTGAGAAAAGGCCACCTTTCTTGACACATATCCTGACTCCCATTGTCTGTTAGAAAAACAAAAATAAAATTAAAACACCCCAAATAATCATAAAAATGGCATGTTTTAAGTGCATGGGAAAGGCCTGCATGTACCTTAAGTCAAGTTTCCCCCGCCTTTAAACAGCCCCTGCACGTCAGCATCTGATGTGTGAACCTTTTTCAGCCTTGACATGCTGGGTATATCAGAGACAGTTTGATGTATTTGCAATAAAAAGGGAACTGCAGCAAGCTTGGAACCAGTGAAATTTACTGTTGTGAAAATGATGGCATTTTGATCCCGTGCAAGCCTCTAGCCCCTGCCCCCGTCGTCCAGAATAGCAGAAAAACAGTTGCTGTATAAAGTTTATTGAGGCTTTGGAAAGCATCTGTAACTTCTGGGCCCTGTACCAGTCAGTCTACTCTTTGTGAGAACCCCCAGTGACTCAACAGTAAACTACAGTAATGGTGTTGGCCACGTATTTCTTCTATGATAAGAAATAAAAGTGAATCTCTTAGATGAAGAGTACAGATTTTGTTATAGATTTCCCCATACAGTCATTTAAAAGGAATGAATATTGCAGAAGCCTTTCTCTTCAAGACCATGTGTTGGTAACAAATTCTATCTGATAATAACAAATCAGAGGACTAGAGGTTCTCATAGCTTAAACCACAGATCTCCCTATTTGGAAACCCAGGACTTTACTGTGTTTATTTTCAAACCAGGTATCCATAGTTTGTTAAATCTTGAATCCTCCTTCACCACTTCCCTGAGAAGATTGCTATTAATCAAAGATTAAGATTTTGCAAAAAGAAAAAAAGCAACAGATTTGATGCCACTGATTAAGGCCAGATGCTGAGAGCTCTAATCCAGCTGAGTAGCACCTTAGCCATTGCCAGCAGGAATATATGATGGAAATTCAGTTCATGTTCTTAGGGATGACTCCTAAGTTTAAAGCCTGCAGTCTAGAGAAGGAATAGAAAACTACAAAGAAGCAATTTACTATAAAGGTATGACTGATGGCTAAAATTTCTGTTTAGTGTCTATTGCATTTTATGCCTTTAGAAAAATGGGGAAAATGGCCAGAAAAACAAAAATCTATCTTTGCTTTCAATAAATTTTACCAATATTTTATCCATGAGCAGTGGATTTTTTCAAATGCCTCCAAGAGAGCTGGTCTGGATTCTGATTGTGTTTTCTACTAAAACTGTATCTTGTGCACTTGTCATGTCACTGCTTCTTTTTCAGTGCTAAATTCAGCTGCGAAATCAGCAAATAATGTCTCTTTGACTGCCCAAGAAACAGAGGTGCAATTTCCACAAATACTTCCAAAGGGTTTTTCTGTATTTGTAGGCTATTAGATAAGGAGATTCCAAGGTTCTGGTTTATTTCTAATTTTAAGTCATCCCTACACACTGCAGCAGAAAACCAGCCAAAGAACATGAATCATCTAGTAAATCCAAATTAGCATTGAAACTGAAATATTAAAGCTAGAATAGGTTTAAGATATGTGTCAACCTAGGCCATGCAAAAGCTATTACAAAAACAAAACAAAACAAATTAACAAAGTATCTTTTTGTTCAAGGTAAAAAAACCAAAAACAAACAGTGTCCAATATTAGCCCTCAATTGAGCTGTATTTATTGATCATCTTTTAAAATTTTTAAAGATAATGACCTAGGAGCAAAAATTGGAGATCTCTCAGCTGACATCAATGTAAAGTATCAGTGGCTTTTCAAAAAGGGAAAAATAAATACTGTATTTAAAAATATTTAATATAGTTTCAAATGAGTGCAGTGTTATGAAACCCACAGCTGAGCATCAGCTGTTTTAGATCCTGCTGTAGTTGGTGTTTAAGGGCTAATAGTTAAACTATTCAGCTGTTTTCAAACCAGGATTTGTTTCTCAAGGTAGAGCATGACTACAGACCTTGCTTATGATGATGTGCCATCAGAGTTACAACTACTTTCATATTTTTACAGTGTATGTAGGACTCAAGGAGAAATATGGGGACAGATACTGGTTTATTCAAATATTTGCACAATTTACAGAACCACAGCAGGGATTTTTCCGACCATCTTAAATGGCATTTTTCCTTTCCTTTACTATACATGCTGAAAATATATGGGTGGTGATAAAAAAGCAGCATAGAAACTTATGTAGTTTGGAAGAGCCTCGTCTCTCACTGTAAGAAAAACAAAGACTTTTATCTAGGTGATAAGAGGTCTGCTGGGAAATGGAGAAGAAGACAGTTTCATGAGAATGTATTTATTTCAACATACTCCTTTTTTCTTCCTTAGATGTAGTTATGGAGTATTTGAATGCAGCAGGTGAGAACATGGCTGACCTCTAGGACCTGAATGGTTTGGGGTTTTTCTCTAGTAAGGAGGAGCTGGACTATAAAGAACACACTTTTCTGTGTGAACAATTAGTTTCAATGCTGAGTAATTTCCTGTTCAATCCAAGTATCTTAAAAGATTTATGCCTAAAAAGGGAAGGTCTTGACCAGAAGAGGGTGCAAAATTACCTAGCAAGCTGAGACACGTTTTTTTGCCTTTTAAAGACAACTTTATGGCACACAAAAACATTGAGGGAAATGTAAAAGTTGCAATATGCTTGCCAGATAGATGTCCTTTAGCTGAGAGGAGCTTTCTGTGCATTTATATTTTTTGTATCACAAAAAAAAATAAAGACTCAATGTGATAGCACCAAAAGCTGCACTCATGATAAAAATCCTCTCAGTGCTAAAAGAGTTGTCAAGAAGAGAGGCAATATTGATGTAGTCTTCTATGTACTACATAGGCTATTTCTGGCTGATATATGAGTGACATGGAATGCATGTCTGGGCCTCTTCAGGTAGGTTTTAGTCTGTAAAACAAATATTCATATATCTCTCAAAATTCTGTAATATTTTATCACAATGTTGTCGTATCTCCAAAGTGACAATATGAGAACTTTCTTCACGCCAAGAATATATCTGAGAGCACCCTGTGACTCCCTTGCAGAACTAAAAAAAATATATATATTTTACAATAAAAGATGATATTTGGCATAAATCAGAATGGCATCCTGCTTGACACATGGAAGCAAAGCAAAGTAAGGCATTAATTCACTGCTTTGCATGGGCAGGGATGTTCAGCCATCTCCAGGAGGGCAGGGCCACTTCATGTATAATGATTATTTAGGAATACAAACACCATCACACCATTGTCCCCCACCCCTTCCTCCCTCCTCCCTCCATTTTATTTAGTGACCATGATGTCATTTGGTCTGGAATATCCCTCTGGTCAATTGGGATCACTTCACCTGTCCTGGCTGGGTCTCCACCCAACCTCCCAAGCATCTTCACATTCATTGCCAGTGTGGCAGTATGAAAGCAGAAAAGGCCTTGGCTCTGTGCAAGCCCTATTCAGCAACAAAAAACCAACTCTTTCCCTGTGTTTAGCACAAATCTAAAACACAGCCCCATACCAGCCATTGTGGAGAGAAGTAATTCTATCCCAGGCAAAACCAGCACAATCTTTTTTTTTTCCCAAAATATGACTATAACTCCAAAAGTATATTTGATGTAATACACCATTTCAATATAGGAAAAATAAACCTATTGTAACATATATTTCCCCCTATTTCCCTTGCTTTTAGGGCTTTCCTCTGGTATAAAAAATCAAGAGTTCATTCAAAAGTTGCATTACAGCAGTGATGCAAAGACAAGTGTATATAAGGCTGTGGCTGGGATGTTGTCGGTCAGCATTTACAGAGAAGATCTTAGGTGGCTACAGATGAAGCAGAATAGACCAGTCCAAGCCCTAACTATATGTTTGTCCAAGTAAGATATCATAGTCTAAGATAAATAAAATACATTTAGGTTTCTCAGAAAGATTCTTTCAGTAAGTGGAGTACCAGTAATCATGAACTGCAGGAAACATTACCAGTGAATTGTAAATTCACATAAGGTAAAGGCAAGCAGAGATTTCTTTCATAAAGCAGACTCTGAAGGGTTAGTATCAAGGTAACCAAAGACCCTTCCTGATTTACAGGCAAAAACATAGTACAGCAAGTTTACTGGTTTTTTATCTAGCAGGTGGAAGGTTAAAAGCAGCTCTGTACCCAGAGTACAGAAATATTTGCAGAAGAAATGTACTAAGGAAAGTGCTCTTGAATTTTTAATTCTACGTGGTACCTTTTTGGTTGTCTCCTCCTGTACTGGAAGACTGCTTGTACTTTTGCCTCCATGACATCCCAGGTAAAAATGCTATCATTTCAAGTGTATTTACCTCAGCATTAACCAGTGGCCATCACAGAGGGGGAAAAAAAAAAAAAAAAAAAAAAAAAAAAAAAAAAAAAAAAAAAAAAAGTCTGATTGTCCTGAAGTGTTCTGGTAGCATTGTTGTTTTCCTTGAAAACTCAAGGACTTAGAAACCCTCTATAAATGGTGTTACTCTCCAGTTCTAGGTTGTCTATTTCTTTTGGTGTTTGAGTATATGAAGGAGTAGGAAACAGGAAGACAGACTACATGAGTAGTTTCTGATACTAAAAGGATGTAAGGCAAAGATGTGTTAATCTGTACTGAAGTTGAACATGCAGCCTCCCAAGAGATCAAATCCTGCCACGATGTCTGTTCTGAAAGAGAGCCCTGCACATAATGACTGGGCAAGTGCTACTTAATCAGTGGCTTATCTTGCATAGGTAGATATGAATCCAGCATGCTGTTGTTTTTCCCAAGTATATTTTTCTTGGATGGGGAAGAGGATTTGTAATCACACATCCTTGTATGTGGTTTCCTATCAAGCTGATCCCACAGAGCAGATGCCTATCACTATCCCCAGCCTGTGGATTTAGGTCCAGATCTTTAAAGTCGTCTGAGTAAATAAAGTAACAGGAAGGGATCAAGAGGGGTTTACATGCAGTGCCTCTTTTGAAGTCATACATCATGTAAAATTTCTCTCAACAGGAATCACATTTGCTAAATCCTACCTCATCTATTTTAAGCTTGACTCCCTGTTCCTTGAAAAGCCACTATCCACGTGTTGGTGCTTTTTCATCTGAGAGTCACAGTATTCCCAGAGGGTCTGGGCTTTGCAACTAGAGATTGTGAGGACTGATAACAGCAAAGCACTGCCAAGCCTTTTCTCAGCTCAGTGTACTAGAAACTTATCTGTCTGATCCTGAGAAGTTATGTTACCTGCACACTTTTTTCTTCAGGTATTTCATATCCGAGACAAACTAAGCTGATGTTACTTCTCTGAGGCACTTCCAAGGCACCACTAGTCCCCTGTCTCTTTCTGTCTTCCTCTTGCACATTACAGGATTGGAGAAGCGAGCTCTGCTCTTTCCTTGGCTTCATTTCCCCAGGGGTTCTTGCTTGTGGAAAACAGCCTGTGCTTGGAAGGGCTCCAGGCTTGCCTGCCTGCTTGCTTGCCCCATCAAGAGCTGCCACCTTTGATCCTCCCCTGTGTGCAATGCAAGCACAGGGCACACATGAAAGCGCATTTCATGCATCACTGTCCCAGAAGCACAGTGGAGAAACTTTTGGAAGGCAGAAAGTCCTTGTCATAGATATGTGTCCTACTTGGGAAAATATTCCATGGTACCACATACCTTTTATTTTTCCTCTGTGTACAGTTGGTACTGATCTTCCTTCTGCAAGTTCTCACTCTTCAGGAAACAGGGACTGCTTGGCCTCTGTTGCTTCTGCTATTCTCTGTGGCTCTGTGGATATTCTTTGCCAGACTGCAAGGGATGTTTTTTCAAGTTGAAATGCTTTCTTCAAACAGAAGAATGCATGAGCCTGCTCCTGGCTACACATGTACATTGTGTTAATACTTGTGAGCATTGACCCTGAAATCTGAATCTGAAGAATCAGATCTGAATCTGAAGAGTAACATAAAACAAAGAAATTTATATAAAATTTTAAAAATCCTGTTTCTGCATGTAACCTCTCTGAATACTTGAATATGTTTTGGAGATGAAACAACAAATAACATTCAAATTTTTAAGTTATATTACTCATGGTGAGGTAGAGAATAGACTAGAATAGACTAGTTCTGTTATGTTCTGCATGACAAATTATGACCTGGGTCTGAAGGCTCTATCCAGGAGAGAAGCCCTCTGCAGTGCAGGCCCCAGGCCCATCCAGAAGAGACAGTCAGAGAAGGGCAAAACTACAACATTGCTCAGAGAGAGACTAAATGCTCCAGGGAAATGAACAAGTATTTTTCATCTCAGAAAGTATTGCAACCATTTAATTCTGGAGAAGGTACATGCCTCCTTCCAAAATAGTGAGGCTGACAAAATCGCCCATTCAGTGCAGGACTGGGAAGAAATGTCATCAAGGATTTCCTCAAAAAGTAGTGGTAGGGAAAGGGGGGAGCAAGAAGGATCAAATCAAATAATATAGCAAATGAATAGAATAATTGACTTGGAAGGGACCTACAATGATCATCAACTCCAACTACCTGACTACATCAGGGCTGACCAATGGTTAAAGCATATTATTAAGGATGTTGTCCAAAAGCCTCTTCAACACTGACCACCTCTCTCAGGAGCCTGTTCCAGGGTCTGATCACCCTCTGGGTAAAGAAATGCTTCCTCATGTCAAGAAATCTCTGCTGATAGATGCAGCTTTGAGCCGTTCCATTGCACCCTGGCTCTGAATCCAAGGAAGAAATCATCACCTCCCTCTCTCCTTGCCCTTCTCATAAAGTTGTAGAGACCAGTGAGGTTTCCCCTCAGGATCCTCTCCAAACAAGAAAACCCCAGTCCTGAGCTTCTCCTCAGAGGACACCTGCCAGCCCCAAAAATGAGTTACCTACAGGAGCAGTGGTTACACTTGGTGTAGCCTTAGTGCCTTCAAGAAGCTGCTTGCTTTTGATGCAGGCAATACTAACCAGAGATGCACCGCAGAAAATACTGATGTTTGAAGCAAAGGGAAAGTGATGTGCCTAAATGCTGACATACACCTAATGAGCCACTGGAAAATCAAGTAATAAATCTCTGCTCAAAATCAGAGGCTATCCACACATCCATCCTGAGTTAACAGTTCTGGAGCCTAACTGGAGGCAGTGTTTACTCATGTTTCCCAAGTTACAGGAGTTACCAACAAGAAGGAGACCATTAGCCATGGAGGAAATAATTTACTGGGGAATTCACAAAGCAAAATGACCAGTAGCTTGAATCAGAAGGCTTCCCTTTGGTATTCATTCATACACAATGTTCATTTAGCAGCCCCTGCAAAATGTCATGCTTTATTGGTGGTGAAGGTTGTTTCCTTTTCTGCTTTTGTTATTGAAATTCTAAATGGTTATCATTTCAAGGTCCTCCCCAGTACTTTTCAAGCACTTTCCCATCATTACTTCTTCACTTATGTAATATATGATACCAAAACTTTCAGAACATGTCATAAGATCCTACTCATTACTGGGTTAATTTAGTCATAAAACCATTTTTCTTATAAGTCTGTGCTACTGTCAGTAGGTCAAAGAGCAGCTTCCACTAAATGCTAAAACTGTCATATACAACTCTCCTCATATTTCTTCTGAGTTTAAAACTGGATCCCAGCTAATAGATTCTTATCTTTGTTTATGGTAGAAATAGATCACTGGAATCTCTTCTTTTCTGTCATAAGTCCTGTGCTCACCTGGTTAAGTGCAAAGGTCACACTTGTAAGTGACAGAAGAGATCATAACAGTTTATTTACTGTGTTTCTTATAGAAAAAAAAAGTTAATTTAACTTTATATGAAAACCAGCAAAAGATGAGAAACAGCATGAGTAATGGCTAACAAGTTGCAATTTAAATACCAAGGAGATAAGCACCAGCATGA
Source organism: Oenanthe melanoleuca (assembly GCF_029582105.1). Classification (NCBI taxonomy): domain Eukaryota; kingdom Metazoa; phylum Chordata; class Aves; order Passeriformes; family Muscicapidae; genus Oenanthe; species Oenanthe melanoleuca. Next base: position 91,077,484 of record NC_079335.1, read on the forward strand.
AAAAAACTAAGCATATCAAATTTTGTTGTGCCTCTAGGGATAGGCAAATTTTTCTCTTCCATATAAAACTTTATATAAAACTCTGCTATTAAGACATCATTGTTATATTTCCTTTCTAAAGAGATGGGTTTTATAAATGTAGATTGTTGGGGGTTTGGGATTTTAGGTTGGGTTTATTTTTTTTTTCCTTAGTACAACTGTCTGAACACAAAAGAAGCCTAGAAGCATAGAAAGCAAATTGCTAGCTCATTTTGACAAATAAGCCACACAGCATAATCATTTAAAACTTTCAGAGTACACTTGAGCCAATTTGACTTCCAGAGATGGATTTCATGCAGTTCAGAGAAGCCTATATCTTGCTATACACACATGAAAATTCCATTGCAGGAAAGGCATGCAGACTTACTAAGGCTAACATGAATTTTATACATATGGCTTTTATCTGTGATTTCACTATTGATTTTCTTCCATGTATAATTGTTCTGTAGGAAGTTGCAACTTGGATACAATAAAATAAAAGAATAATCCTTATTTTTCAAGTTTCCCAAGTGATTTTTCATTGTATGAATTTAGAATTTTGATATTACAACCCTACAGTGCAGAATATTTCAAAGAACTTCCCATGCATTTTTGACTGTAAACAATTTAATATTCAGTTTTTGTAAAAGGGCTAGATAACACTGGCTGCCTTGGATTCTTCTTTGGTTTTTTAATTAATTCAAAGTAAGATCTGTCTATTGGAATTCCAAACCAGAGGAACTACTCTAATTGTTCTTATCTTCAGCTCTACATTGATATAAAAATGCTTGGTTTGTGCACTTGTTGAGTCATTGACTTCATAGCAAGGAGTCTCATCAGCTTCACTAGGTGTTGGGTTAAGCCAATAGTAAGGCCACAAATGCAAATTCAGAGACACAGTTTCAAAATTCATAGCAAGAATCCTCTGGGATTTCAGTATTTGTCATTAACAGACTCTTTTCCAAGTCTTCTCATGTGAGGAACTGTGAAGCTGACTACTGGGGATCAGGAGATTTTCATGAACTCTTCTTTCTTATTTTCCTTCTCATACTCCATTTCCTCATTGGTGACTCTTTTTTTCAGCAGACTAAATTAAGACAGACAATGTACAATAAAACTGGTGCTTGGTAATAAAAGCCTGCAACAAAGAGAAGCCATCCTTGTGTTTAGGATTGACAGCCATGTCCCTTTTATCCCACTAGGACTAGTTGTTTTCTTTCTGCATTCAGCTTTTTCTGTATGACAATGGTCTTCACAGGCAAACACACACACCAGCAGTTACCCTGTGTTTCAGAGCAAATTCTGCAATGATAAAGATCCAGTTCCCAAAAACATCTTGTGCCCTCATCTTCATGAGGGCAGAGCTGATGGGCTACAGCAGTCTGAATTCCTATCCCTTGCTTTCCAGCATTTGATGGTTTTGGTTCTTGAAAACCACAGCTGAAACACACCACCAGAGAGCTTTCACAGAAGAGCAGAGGTATCTGTAAATGGGAAGGAAGAAAAAAACAGATCCTGATGTTTTCCTGATGCTGTATTGCAAGGTGTGTCTGCTTTACAAAAATAGATAAACATCAAATCCCACATGCATAGATATACCTCTTTGTATTCTAGGCTGGTTTACTTAGCATTCTTCTGTGTCTCTTTAGCAGAGAAATCTCTTACTGTCCCATGGCATTTCCTTAGAACGTTCAAATCTTGCCTGTCTTGAAATTATATTTCATTATATATTATATTCTAAATTAAATATGTATTTTTTTATGCATAATAGAGGCATGTGCAGCTTTAAAAGAACCTCACTTTTTCTTGGATTTCTATACTTGCTTTATGTACTAAACATGAAAAAGGCTTTAAAATGTAATGTGAATGAAAAATATTACAAAAGAATAAAAATCTAGTGCTGTCTTTAAACCTCCCACACTGCAATTGAGTACAATTCCAACAAGCCACAGGTGTACACCATATGCATAGGTGCAAATGTGATTATGAGAGGTCTGATGACAGTTCTGGGTCCACAAAGCATTCATCTCAATATAAACATCTGTTATGTATTCAAGGCAAAACTGTGCAGAATATAGAGCTGTAATTGAGGTTTTAAATGCAGAGATATCAGGAAACTCCAGGTTATTGCCCCAACAGGAACTCAGATTTGATCACATTATAAAAAGATAGTATTTTTTATTAGTGTACATGATGTTAGGCTTCATGCCTTATTATACTGAGATGGAATTGCTTCAGCTCAACAGAGTGTAGGGACTACTGACTTGGAGTGATGCACTTATTTCTCAATTATGAGACTGATGCACTCTTCTGGCAGAGGGGCTCTGATGAGCTGGGCTGTTGTTAGCTGTCAATATACATTGTGTAAATCCTGTGGTTTGGTTGACTGCCCCCTGTCATAAACCAGCAATAAATATGATGTGCCCAACTTCTGTATTCCACTGCTGACAGCTGAAGTTGCCAAATCCTTTGCATCATATATAAAAGACCCTGTTATCAAATGCTTATAATTTGGCCAAACTTTAGCCGTGCAGAATTAAATTTCCTGTGCCTTGTGTCTGCCTTTAGGCGAATGTCCTTTTTAATTTCTTCTAAAACCATTTCTGAGAAAGAAATAAGGGGAAACTATATTAACCACACAAGGTCTCTTCACAGCTCTCTCTTCATGTCTTGCTGCATTTCCAAAAGTACAGCCTGAAAGGCAAAAAAAAGTCAGGCTTAACTGCTGGGTACTGAAAACATTGGCTTTGTGCAGTTGAGAAGCCTGGGACAAGAGAGGGTATATCATCTTTCTTATTTTATTTGACATTTTTATTCTTCTAACCCCAGATCAGTCCCATGTAAACAGGACTAAAGACTCACCCCTACATTAGATCAAATAGCTTTTCACAGTTTCATTCTTCTTGAGATATCAATAGGACATATAAGGTTTTGTGGGATTTTAAAAGAAATATTATAAGAGGAATCCTCTAATCACCACAATGTCTCAGACTAAAGGCTTACCATGCCCTCTCAGATGCAACAGCTCAATATCACTAGGAATAAGGAAAGAAGAAAACACCAGTGTGTCAGTGTGGAAGACTGAAGTGTCTTCATGCTTAATAGCTGAGGTTTGGATCACTGTTTTAGTCCATTGTGATTTGAACTTCCATTCTAATGAAAATACATTCTAAAAATAACGGTCATACAAATAGCATTGAGAACTGTCAGGCGGAATCTATGGAGAATATTAATAATGTCCCTTCCCTTCCCTTCCCTTCCTTTCCCTTCCCTTCCCTTCCCTTCCCTTCCCTTCCCTTCCCTTCCCTTCCCTTCCCTTCCCTTCCCTTCCCTTCCCTTCCCTTCCCTTCCCTTCCCTTCCCTTCCCTTCCCTTCCCTTCCCTTCCCTTCCCTTCCCTTCCCTTCCCTTCCCTTCCCTTCCCTTCCCTTCCCTTCCCTTCCCTTCCCTTCCCTTCCCTTCCCTTCCCTTCCCTTCCCTTCCCTTCCCTTCCCTTCCCTTCCCTTCCCTTCCCTTCCCTTCCCTTCCCTTCCCTTCCCTTCCCTTCCCTTCCCTTCCCTTCCCTTCCCTTCCCTTCCCTTCCCTTCCCTTCCCTTCCCTTCCCTTCCCTTCCCTTCCCTTCCCTTCCCTTCCCTTCCCTTCCCTTCCCTTCCCTTCCCTTCCCTTCCCTTCCCTTCCCTTCCCTTCCCTTCCCTTCCCTTCCCAGAAGGATGGGGCTGTTGCTAGGCTTGACAGTGAATGCCAGGTGATGTTCTCTTTGGTGGAAGAATATCACCCTTGAGAATAAGACTACAACCCATACCTTTAGCAAAGGAAATACAGTGGCAGGCAGGCTGCACTGGTTAAGGATCTAACTTTGAGAGTTTTTACTTTAACAACACAGAAGTCCTAAAAAAAAAAAATTAGGTGCAAAATTTTCCTAAACTTTTACTTCTAGGAGAGATAGAAGTGACAATTTTTGCCAAGCCTTTCAAGGAGAAATATAGCCAACTTTAACCCCCCAGCCTTCATTCAGAGAAGATTTCCCTCCCTCTCCCCTACCTCCCCCATGAACACATCCATGTATCTTTGTGAACTGAGTAGAAATCAAAGCAGAATTTGACTCTATGTAATGAAATCTATTTTCTCCCCAAAAAAGCCTGTCACGTTACAAATGCAAACTCTTTCTAGTAAATTTTCCTTTCATTTTATTTCTTTCCTGTGCTTTCTCCTCACCCCCCGCCCTTTTTACTCTCTCTCTCTCTTTCTCTCTTATGCAGAATGAAAAGAGTTCTTTAACCAAACAAATGTAAATACGTAAGTGGTAGGGATTTTTTTAAAAGTATGTTTTTCAGTTCATCTAACAAAGACATATCTGTCTGCTCGAATGATTCCTTACTGAATATGAATGAGAAGCCCTTTAATGAGGTACGGTAATTAAGCCCTGGCAAGCCCCCCTAGCCCCCTGTCAGCAGCTTCCCAGGCAAGCAGCCATTGAATCCGGTGATTGACAAACCAGACGCTGGACATGTACTGTAGCTGATGGGGAACAATGGGCTGGGGGGCCGTGGTATCCGACACACCCGGCTGTTTCAGCCCCATCGCAGGGCCGGGCTCCTGGCATGTCCCTCGTGCTGTCCTGAGGGGCTGGAGCTGCAGGTTTACCTGTGGGACTCTCCTGGCTCCTCTCTTGGTGCCCATCCCGGCTGGGTGTGCGCCGCGCCCGCTCCGCGCAGGAGCACTCGTGGGTCGCACTGCTCACAAATCTTTTAAATTGTTAAAAGTCTTTAACTATAGGATAGGATTCATTATCCACTGTGTTTGCCAAAATGCCATTTAATAAGTTGCTTGTTTTATTAACCCTGACAGAAAAGAAAACAGGGTTCTTTATCTCCAGCTGTTGGAGACAGATATGGGATTTCTCTGAACAGTTTTGCTTAGCACATTGCAAAGTGAGTGTGTTTAACAGGTGTGGATTGACTGGTCTACAGTTGAATTGCACACCTTTTTCCTGCTGTCCCATACCCTGGTAGTCCCCATGTTTGCAGAAACCATGTGTGAAGTATTGGTAAGGAAAAAAAGTACACCAAGAAACAACCACAACATAAAAACCTAGAAGTCCTGGTTTCTACCATCCTGTAACTGATGCTGCATGATTGCTCAGCAGCCCAGATGAGAAGGATTCATCTTTGTTTTAATTGATTGTAGCCATATGGATTGGCATTGTGAGGGAGTGCTTGATTTCCAGGCCAAGAGGTTAATTTCCTTCCTGTATGTCATCAATTCTATAACACATGCACATGCATTACACTCCTCGTGGTCATTTGGAAGCACAGGTAGTGAAGGCCTGGCTGCATGCTTTGTAGAACAAACTGGAAAATTATTTGAAACATATGATGCCAACTTGCATTTTGAAAGCATATGCAGAGGAGAAACGTACTTTTCAGGGAACTGTTTCAATTTAAACAATTCCTATCTCCTAAATAACACCAAAAATATGTGCAAATATGTATATAAGCAAACATTATCTGAATAAGCTGTTAGAGTCATTTGTCAAAATTGGCAATCTGCTCTTATTAAAATTGAAAGCTCAACACTCTTTCTTCCTTCCTGGACTTTTTTTTTCTTCAAAAAGTAGAGATAAATCCCAGTAGTACAATTAAAGCACCAACAAAATATTACTTCATTGGGCTTAACGATAGATTACAATGTGTGCATAATGACCCAGTTCTAGTAATATCATCTGATTTAGTAAGGAAATCAGAGTTTGCCATATGTTCACCAATAAGGTCTTAGAAATTCTTCTTCTTGTTCTTGATGTCTCAGCCAACTGCTAGTGAGGATGCTGTTTGGTCCTGAAATCATCTTGGTTTTGAGCACCAAGCACATTAAAGTCATAAGCATGTGGCTCATTTTATCATGCCATCTCTAGGAATGAGCAGGGGGCTATTTAATAACCTGCCACCTGCCTGCCCTGAATACCTTTATGCCTGAAAGTGTTCCAGTTGCAGGCCTGTCTGAAAACAGATTTCCTGTTAAAAGCTCCAGAAAGGTATATAAAGGTGACTTTCAGAATATTTTAAAAAACAAAAATTGACCTTGACATTTCCCCTAAATATATTAGCACCCAACTGGCAAGATTAGTTTGCTTTTATGACAAACCAGAGGGTAACATCAAAACCCAAAACAGGAAAAAATCAAAACAGTGGGTAAAGCCAGATTACTGTGCTATTTATTTGTACTTGCTACCTCTGTTACATATTTATTATTTGTAGACTCATGACCTATGGTTCATTAATGAGCACTGTGTCCTTGCTGTGTATGAGCCAAGTCCAGACAGCAACCAAGGATTTGCTGTGTACCTATAGCTACCAAGAATCATAATGCAAGCTGTAGATGTTCCACATTACTCAATCTTTGATTCTCATCTCCTTTAGGCAGCCCCTATTTCCTTACTATCTCCTGAATAATATTTTTTCACACCCATGTGCAGGTTAGAATCTGTTTTACCTCTTCAGGCAGACTGCACTTGGAGCTGCCATTTATTAAATGTCTGTCCTACCCACCCTGGGCTCTCATTTTGAGACAGCAGGAATGGTGGGAGTTACCATTGTTCCAGGTTAGCAGTGAAGTAATCACATTGGAATATGAACTCTTGATCATGGGATTTTTTGACACCTAACACTGATGACACACATACTGAACCACTGTTTTCACTGTTCCATCAATATTCTGGCAAGTAGGAGATTATTTCTTTACTTCTATTTTACATGGTTCACTGATTTATAACTTTTTAAAAAAATAATTCAGGGGATTAATTTAAAATACATTAATAATATATATTGTGAATCTCTTCTTTCAAATACTCCCTTTTTCTTGTAGTTCTTGAATTCACAGAGTCAAAAATATTTTTTTTTGTAAATCCTGGTATAATCCCTTAGATTTTAGTGGAGATTTAGTAGTTTATTCCAACACTGTGTCTGTCCAGTATTTGCATATCTCTTTATATATGTGTAGCATTTGATAGGTCTAAAATTTTATCTGAAATGATTAATCTAATATTTGTTGCAATTTAACAGTACAAATGCCATGCTTAATTTGCTTCTAGATGTAGAAATCTACCCTGAAAGAGGGCGCATTTAGATTGGTTATAAATAACAAATCCTTCATGATGGCACTGGAAGAGGTTTCTCAGAGAAGTAGATGCCTTATCCCTGGAAGTGTTCAAGGTGAGACTGGATGAAGCTTTGAATAACCAGCTTTAATGGAAGATGTCCTTTCCATGGGAGAGGGTGTAGGTAAATGACCATTAAAAACTCCCTTCCAACCAAAACCATGCTGTGATTTGTTCTGTGACTCAATGTGGTGTAAAGTACAGACACTAAATAGTGTGTAGTAATAAAATTTTGTATTTAACCAATGTGCTTATTTAAGTACTAGAGGAAAAAGAGAGCTGGAGTCACCTTAAAAGTATTTCATCTGTACTTTTCAGTTTTTTCCCAGTTTGAAATGGCATCAGTTGTTCCAGAGCCATCAACATCATGTATTCCAGGGCTACCAACAAGCAAGGAGAGCATCCACTGGTTATTGCAGGACATTCCCCATCAAGATAGTCGTATTAAATGCTTAGCTGATTTTTCACAGATCTCTCTAACAGGTTGCAGACAACATGAAGATTCTAGTTAGAATTGAAGTAGAATTAGCTGCTGAGTCCCAAAGCTTTTTATTTCAGCATCTTCTGAATGCAGCAGCATAAGATTGGGTGCACAGTTATTGCAGATAACCTCTTTGCAAACCCTATTTCTTGGATTCCTGGACATCCATTATTGATAACCAGTGAGGCAGGATATTTCAGACTGGGAGTTCAGTCAGTGTCTTTGTATGATTCTTGAGCTCTTATGATAAACTGAACCAGCCCAAATGCACCTATTTAGCATCGTAAAACTAAGATGTTTCTATTGAAAACTCATGAAAACCAATTGCTTCAAGATGTATTCTTAATGTGTTTTTTTAATTCCATGAGCATCTTAAACAAAATGAGTTAAATTATTGATATTAACAAATGTAAAATGGTCAATTTCTATATGCTTTTTTTAAAAAGGAAAAACAAAACTGCACTCTAAAATTGCTGACCTTTAACACAGTACACAGGGAAGTATTTTTATTAAAAAAGAGTGACAATGATAATAATAATAATAATAATAATAATAATAATAATAATAATAATAGCCTTTTAAATATTTTGTAGTCAGATACAAGGGCAAAGTTAAAAATAAGCCTGCCAAATCCAATCCTCCCAGTAAGCTAGATGTTCCTTTCATGCCAGACTATAGGATTTTTTTGTGTGTCTTTGCAGCTCCAGACACCTAGATGTTGTCTAATTTTATTGTATAACTGTATCAATAAATTATTAAATATTAATTATTAATTAATGCCAGTACTGTCTAATACTAATGTTTTACTGAGTTCTTCTTTCTCACATTTCTGTATTTTTCATCCAAATACTAGGACCTCTCATTTCTTTTTTCCTTTCCTATTGTTGGTTACAAGGTTTACTTCAAAGGCCATGAGTTAAATTAAAAGGATTTATTGTTAGATTAATGCTTTTATCTTTAGACCCATGGTCAGTTATCAGGACTTAATCATGAAGGCATGATAATGAAAGGACCATCCTTTCTTTGAAGATCTTGATGAATAAACCACATGGTGAAAGAAACTGTATATTTCAGGATGAGGGGGAATCTCCTCAAACTGTGCCAGAAGCGATTTAGATTGAGTATTAGGAAAAATTTATTCACTGAAAGGGTGGTCAGTCATTGGAATAGGCATTCCAAGGATGTAGTGGAGCCACCATCCCTTCAAGTGTTCAAAACACACGTGGATGTGGTCCTGGGAGATATGGCTTAATGGTGAACACAGTCGTGTTGTGTAAATGGTTGGCCCGGATTATTTTAAAGGCCCTTAAACTTAACAATTCTGTGATTCTATGAAGACAAAAGGAGAAAAATAATGGAGATTTTTTATTATTATGATGGTGATTTTGCATTATTGACAAGGTTTTGTAACAGGAGGGGTTTGACTGAAGACCCTGTTGCTTGAGGACTGTCTTCCACCATAAGCAGCAGCAGTATGCCTACAGCACATGTCATCCCAAATCCCCAAAATGAGTCATGGCACGTGGTACAGAGGCACTGCCACACAACTCAGGAGCCCTGCAGAGTGAAATAAAGCAGAAGCTTCTGCCATAAAACTTAGACTGAAATTTTTAGTTCTGGAAGTTGCTTGATTTGTATAGCCCAATAAAACTGGTACTTAGGCAATTTATTTGCCCTTAAGGGAAGTGTCATGACTGCAATGCAGTGTAAAGATAACCATGCTAGCTTTAAACTGGCTAGACAAGACATTGCTAGCAGCCTAATGAGGAATCAACATGGGCCAATTCATTGAGCATTTACCTTCCTTTAGATGCAGATGTGGCACAGCTGCATGCTGTTGCCACCCTGATTACTTTAATGATAAAAGCTGACTATGACAGGAGCAGAGGCAGATAGCTCAGAAAGAAATTCTGGCTGTTGAGATATTTAGAGCAGAAACAAAGGAAATCTGCCAGGAGCCACTTGCTCATTTTCCTTGGGGGTATTGCTACATGGAGTGCTTGCCATGAAGAAAGGCTGAAAGACTTGGTACCTTTCCTTCCACTAAGCCTATGTCTACCTCAACCACAAGCTGTCCTTTGCTTCTGTCAGCACTCTGGCCTTGCAACAGTCCAGAACAAATTTCCCCCCCCATCCTTTTGAGAGAGGCTCAAAGCTTGAGAACTGCTAAAAAATTTGTTCTCCCTTGCAGTGATTACCAGGGAGCAGCTGGTTTTCCAAGTTGCCAAGCTATTTTCTTTAGAACTTGCATTTCTTGCTTGAGTTGACCCACACCATATCACAGCACTGTGTGTGCACTGACTGTTGGAAAATTTCTATGATAAAAAATCTGTAATAGCCCAGATAAAAACACTTCCTTTCCAGTTCCTTATTTCGAGTCCTCTAAGTTGAAATGCTTCAAAAAGGCTTTTCTTCTCTTGTGATTCACTGAAGTTGTTTTCTTGAAGGTAGATTATTATAGAAATTATAATCAAAAAGTTGGTAATTGCTTTTTTTGTTTTACAGGGACAGCACTGATTTCATCTTCCTCTGGAAGTGAAGTACTATTAAAAGTTCTTTGATTTCTTTTTTTCCCTTGCATTTTTAAAAATTTCACTAAATGTTCAATCAAATAGTTTGCTTTCTGTAGAGAAAAGCATCTTGCCAAACTCAATAAGGAAGACCCTGAAGGTGGATGTGCTTTTTAAATTTGTTCACTACTGTGCCACAGTTTTCTTTGGTTTTTGGAGAGTTGACTGGTGTCAGAGGGTAGGTCCTCATTTTCAAACCTTGAAATCCTTTGCACAGACAGCTGTTTTAGCTAATGTAAATTGATAGACAAATGTAAATTCCTCATGGGAGGCTTGGCAGGGTCTTGTCAGTAGTAACCAGATAATCAGATTGCAAATCCGCTGCACGTAGGGAGCACAAAAAGTCTCTTCAGACCCAACCATTTGTTTGCTGTTCCAAGGTATGTACTCTGAGATCTTCGAGGGGATGTGCACAGTCTCTGCTTTTTTGCTCAAGTGGGGCTTTGCAGTGTGGATGATGAAGAGTGTTATAGAAAAGACATTGAGAATGTGACAATTTGGTAGAACTGTTGCGTCTAAAACATTTTCTCAACTTTCTCAGAATGTAATTCAGAAGTTAATAAATTTCATGTCCATCTGCCCTGAGTTTCTCACTTATTGTTATATCTCTGATGTTTTACAAATTCTGTATCCAGCTCTATAGGAGTTGCTTCTCTCTCTCCCTCTCCCTCTCTTTTTTACTTCTAAGTCAGTAAACTATGATGTATGTGTCTCTCCCTGAATAACGTTATTATATGATGCTGCTGGAGCCCTGAATAGCTTGGCTGTGGACTGCTGAACCCTTTGAATGTAATTGTTTTAACACCATGAAATGAAGTAATGCATAAAATTGATAATAAACGGATATCTCTCTGCCTCTGCATGCAAATGAGCACTTAGCACCAGGGCACAGATGCCACCATTGTTTCCCCCCTTGAAAATGACAAAGTAAGTGAAAATATCTACCAAGAGCTTAGAAAGTACGGTAGCTGCATTTTCATTATATTTTAGAATTTCACAGAGTTGGGAAAGCAAACTCTCCTGCCAACATTCAGAAAGGGGCTGGATAATGCCTGCCTGTAGTACACTGGAACATACAGTGAAGCAAGGTTTTGTTGATTTTTTTTGGGAAGATAAAGAATATAGTTATTAGTGATTCTCTTCCACTTCCATGTTTTTAATTTTACAATCTCATTTTTGTTTTTGAAACAAAGACTGTATTTTTTTATCTCAGTTTCTTGCCCGCTCCTCCGCCTCCCTTAAAAAGTACAGCTAGAATCAATGTGTTATACCCATTAATCTGCAGTGCATATTAAACAGGCACATTTAGAATACCTTGGGTCTGGCTGCAGCTTTGGATTTACCCTTTGTTTTCTAATTTATACTTTTGGGTAATAAATATATCCAGGAACTAAAATGATTACTTTGTTTTAGAAATGTTGTACAGGCTTGGCTTTTTTTCTCCTTCTGCTTCAACAAAAGGGAAGAAATCCATAAAAGAAGGGTATTATTTTATGGATTAATCCTTCCATTTTCAAGCATTAGCTGTATTGCTGTTCATTTCATGAAGGGATCTTACTTAGAGAAAGAAGGTCTAAATTAGCTTGTCAAATTTTTTACCTTTGCTCCTAGGTTAACAGTTTCAAGTTCCTCATTATGATTTAAAGATGTTTTCAAGGCTTAAATAGTAATAAATTATATTCACATTTGAAACAATCATCATTTTCATAGAGGCTTCCTAAAAGTGCTAAATTAACTTTCACTCACCTTCTATCTCTATGAAAAAAATTCAAATCACTTGAGCCAGAGTTGAAAGATTTGTTGAAGTCCAGACATATGACATTTGTGGATTCTGCCATGTCTAAATGCCTCGTTAATAGAGAACTGCCTCATCTCTCATTCTTTTTGTTGTTTTTTGTTACGTTTTGTTTTCTTTGGTTTTACTTGGTTTTTTTGGTACATTGCTTGATTTTCTGCTCCAATTCTCTGTAATTTCATTTTTATCACTTACTTCCCTGTGTCTTCTACTCCCCTTGCATCCCAGAAGCTCTCTACAGTTTGGAGCCTCATCTTTTGTCAGTAAATTCTGAAGTTAGTGTCCAGTCTGCACAGACAGCTCTTCCACCTCTTTGTGGGGTGCCCAAGGATGACTTTTTTTAAACATAGTTGATTTGAAAAGTCAGAATTCAATTAATTTAATTCAATCCGTGTGTAAACTTCTACCAAAAAAAAAAAAAAAAAAAAAAAAAAAAAAAAAAAAAAAGAAGAAAAAAAGAAAAAAATGTTCCAGCACCTGGCCCTTATCCCTATCAGCCCAACTGTACCTCCTGTTTTAGATCTAGCAGTCATGTGGCAAGAAAGAGCACTTCATCTGCCAGAACTCCCCTTTTGCATTTGGCACATTAGAGTTTTTTGTCTCTGGTCACGAGCTGACCCGACTCACTTGAAGTGTCACCATTCTCAGACCTCATGCAAGAGAAGTGACAGAAGAACGTAATCAGGCCTGGGGGAGAGAGGGACCACTCTTGTCCACAGTAGCCTGTCTTTTCATCAGGATGAGTAATGTCATGTGGTACATTAAATTCTCATTAGTTTGTGCTTTCTCTGTGTTTTGGTCTGCAGACCCTTTGCTGATGCTATCGAACTCTTTAGTAATCTGTCCTTTCAGTTTGCTTCTTTCCTATATTTCAAATAAATGAAGTTTTATCTAAGGTGGTGGGATTTTGTATGTTCTGTCATTTCTTTCCACTCTTATACTTGGCACTGATATGCTTGTTCATTTATAAACTCTCCAAGTATTTTAACTGGCACTCTCCCATTTTAAACTTTCCAAGTTTTTTTAACCAGTATTCTTAAAAATAATAATTTTTATTATATCTGTTCTTCATTTACTAATAATCACAGAGACCACTTCATGGTCTCTCCTACCTATTTCACCTTTCTTCTTCTTATATGCAATCATTTCCCATCATTTAGAATCACCATTAAAAGATATTTCCCTCCAAATGCTTTCTCTTTATGAATCAACAAAATTATCATCAATGGGAAAAAAAAAAACCTGTCTTATCCATTAGCTCCTTACCTGAAAGATGCATGGGTTGAAATACCCTCCTTCCATTGAGGCCAGAGTCTTGGATTCCTCTGGTTGATATTCGCAAAAAGCTTTGTCCAGTGCTGTATTCCCCATCCCAGCACATGATTCTCCTTTATAGTCATTGCCAACAGACTTTCAGCAACTCTCCTGTCCACATTAGGGATAGCTTTTCCTTACTTTATCCTTCCTGAATTATAGTCTTTCATATTGATAGGCTGGCCATGAGAATAAAAATGACATTCCATTTTACTGACATTTTGATCCTCCCATTTATATCTGTTATTCTTGTAATAGTACACATGCATCTGCTCAGTGGGAACGTCCATCTCTTCAAAGTTTTGTCACCTCTGTTATGATTAAGCTTGTCCTTGTTTTACTTAGGCCTTCTCAGGTGACTGCTTTATTCAGCTTTTTGCACACAATCCACAGTTTGATTCCCGTTTGCAGTTTTTGGCTGGGTAGAAAGTGATAAACAAGAACACATCCATTTTTTACAAGGACTAAACGCTTGATGAAAAGTTTACAAACATCATGAGAGTGTTTACCAGGAAGTGCATATTTTCACTAAAAGATTATCAATATTCTGAAATGTGTTTACCTAGCAATAAATGGATAGATGACATTATTTCCCATTCAGAAGTCTAGCAAAGTATTTAGTAAAGCCATTAAGGCTTTGAAGTCCTTGGTTGAAACATTATAACATTCTTTTGAAAATTAGTTTATAGTTTTGCCATGTCATAAGCATTTCTATGTATACACATATGTCATGTCCAATACAGCCCTATCAATGCAGAGTGAGAAATTTGTCTTTTAAGACACTTACAGAGAACCATAATTCTGGATCTAGAATTAGATCAGGCTTCTTCATGTCAATATCAAGAATCACTGATCAAAGGAAAAGAAGACAGCTTATTAATAAGCTGGTTTTAGTGTAGAACTTTTAATGGAAAACCAGAGTAAAGCAAGAATGAGTAGCAACAAAAATTATTTGATGGGAATTCTTTCTATATCCCAACTTATGCTTAAATACCAGTGCTAGAATGAAAAGAGAAACCCAATATATTCCAATAAGGAATTCAGTATATATACACAGTAAACAGATACTAAAATAATTTGATTAAGTATTTCAGTAGTACACAAGTAACAAATCCCTGAGCCATAAAAATCTCGTCTCCTACGCATTCAGTGTGGTTATGAGTCAACTGAACTGATTTATGTTGCATCAAAAAAATCATGAGATGCATGACTTTGATCTAGAACTGATAAATGTGCTACTTCTTTGAAATTCTGTTGCTTTCTCAAACTTGACCCTCAGCGTAAAGTTTTGGGACATAATGAAACCACCTGCACTAAAACAGAGAATAATGTATAGAGAGATATGTATTCTGCTCCTTCCCATCCCACCCACCTGCTCAGAAAATATATTGTCTCTTGAAAGTGAAACTATTGTTTTATGATAAGCCAACCTGGACAGCTTCTCAAATAATGGTTTAGGAGTCTATCCAAATACTAGTTAAATCAGAAGGCTGTTTCTCTTCTTTCTCAGTACCACAGTTGTGGATTTTACATCAGGATCTTCTCACATTATTGTGGTCAACCTTGGCTTTAACCTAGAAAGAGTGTAACCAATTCTGATAAAATAAGACTAGAATGATTTCAAGCTCAAATCACAACTGAAGAGTAATTAAGGTAAAAAAAAAGGACTTTTATTGTCTGTATGTTTTTTCAAATATACACTTCAAACCTTTGTTGCAAAGTGGCACCAAATGGTTTCCTGAATTAAAGCTGTTGCAAGAATATATTTATCAATACAGAAGTAAAGAACACTATACATTTGACAAAGTTCAAGTTTTGCAACTTTTCATGGAGTATTTGCATAACAGTCAATGATGTGAGCTTTGTTTCATTATGAACTTCAGAATAAGATCCATTCTTCTTTACTTTCTCACTGGCATAGTCCTGCTCTTCCTTAGAGATTATATTTGAGAAACAAATCCTGTTGGCAGCCAATGTACTTATATGCCATCAGTGACAACAATCCTTCCTTTGTCTGACTTATCATGTTTCTGGGCTCTCTTTGGGTTATCTTTTTTTTGGGGTTTACTTTGCTTGCAATGATACCAAGCATGAGGGGCTTCCAGCTCTGTAAAACTATAAATTAAGAACTCATCCTCAGCCATTTCACATTGTAAAAAGTAACTCAATTTGAAGGAATTATGGTTTCTTTCAATGTGACAGAATCTTGGATTCAGATGTGCTGATGTGTTTAGATGTATTCTCAGGTATACAAAATCCCATGCTCAGCTTGTAAGTATGTACATTGAAGGGTTCAAAAGCTCAGGTGTGTTATGAGCTCTGCTGGCAGCTGCTGCTATACTGCAAAAGAAAGTAGAAGGCTGAAAAATAAAGTGCTTAATCTCTATTCCCTCTGAGCAGCTGACTTGGAAGCCTAATCAAACCTATGTATTCACAAAGAGTAGAAAACTTAGACAAAAAGTAGCAGAGAACAAGAAAAAATTAAACTTTAGAACAACGTAGTTCCCAATCTTAGGTTCTGCAGATCTGGTTGCAGAATAAGAATAATTAGAAAACCAATAGTAACTCTTTATCTTGTACCTAGTGTCTCTCTTGCATGTTTATGCCTTTGTATATCCAATGCCAACCAGCACCTGCCCTCTATAGATTTTTAAAAGCTGTAGGGATACTTACAAAAACTTTTAACAGTACTCACAAAATGGCAGGGAGGATTTTTAAGGAATTTAAAGGAGTTGGCTTCCAAACACTTGAGAATAATTTCAGACCATATTATTTAAATCCGTGTTACTTCAGATTATTTTCAGGAGCTTAAAATGTAGGTATTGTCTACTCTACCAGTGACCTAGAAGGTGTAAGTTCAGCTATTGAATAACTAGAAAATGTGCTGCTGTTTCTAACAACAGATTCTGCTCTTTTTAAAGATTAGTGTTTAATAACTGCAGGGGCAGTAACATATTTTAATCTTCTCCAGGGTGCTATGTATGATGCCCTGACAAGTAAGTCTGGATTAATTTCTAGTTGAAAATACACATTTAACTGAAGAACCAGGGAAAGGAGGCTAGTTCCCTTTACCTATGACCATACAGAGAGATTCATACTGCATAACAATTATTCAGAAAAAATAAGATATGAGTTGCCCATGGAAGTATTGAGCTCTCTTTGTCCACTGCAGAAGTCTGGGGCAAATGGACTTTCTGTTTGGATACTTAATTCAAGTGATAATGTTAGAGTGGGTTTATCCAAGCCACAAAGCCCAGGTGTCTCACTCCTATGGTCTCTGCCATTTTGGCATTCATTGTGAGGCCTCTGTACCTGGTCAAAGAGCATGGCCTTTCAAAGTTGATTGTCTTGCTTCTGGATGATGAGCCCAAACAACTGATACTGCCTTCTCATCACCATGATTCTTTTCATTACCTCTTTTATCTAATGCATTACCTTTGGTTCAATTCAATTTTGTATAAATTGCTCTTTACTGAAGTAGTAATTCAGACAAGTTTTTCTTTGGCCTCACTCCTCCACTATTGACACCAGTAGGAGAAGCAGCATTAGGTCAGTGCTTCTCACTCTTCATAGATTTTTTTATGAGCAAAAAAGTCAGTGTGATCATCTCCCCTGATCTGCTGTATAATACTAACCTCTAGGATCTTACTGAGTAAAGTGTGCAGAGAAGTTTCTACTCTGTTACAGTCAATATGTGTTTTGTCATTCCCTTTAAAGAGAGTATGTTCAAAAGTAATTTTTGGACAGAATTTAAGAATTTAAATGACAAATAAACTCTCAACTCTTTTGCAGAGCTAGTTTACTTGTTTCCGGAAATACTACTCCAAAAATCTAACTTACACACACCCCTGCCCAAAAAAACCAAAAGTAGTTTTCTAGTAATGCTTGTCATTTATACTGTGACTCCAATTAATGAATCTCAGCTACCTTATATGCAGAGACATGGATCTTTGCAGTCAAAATTCTCCCTTAGAATAATAAAGAACCTGAACGTGTGCTGGACTTTTTCTATATTTTTGAGACCAGAGTGGAGAATTCGTTGGAGGAAAAAAAACCCCCACATATTCTGTACTTTTATTTCTCTTCATTTCCTTCACACAGATATTTCAGGGGAGTCTCATTTCAAGTATTGCATTTGAGAAGAAAAATTCACAGAAAACTACAGAGCTTGTTGTCCAGGTCCTCAGTTTGGAGCAAAGTGAATGATTACATAGTTTCACCTCAAATGCTTACTGGGGGCTTCAGTACCATCTTCTCTGATCCAGCAACTACCTTGGCAACTTCATGGAGGACATGGGAGACCTTTTCTGGTCCCCTGCCGCTGCCTACAGTATCTGATTCTACAGAAAATTGACATAATTCTAAAGTTTTGAGGATTTATTCTTCTCAGTCTTCTCCACTTGTGTCAATTCAATTTGTCCAAATAACCAGGCATTCGTTGCTACCCATCTTGCTCACCTCCCAGGTGACTGTCAGAAGAGAGAATCATTTTTTATCTCAGATTCAAGACAATGTTTACATCCAGCTCACCCAGTGGGTTTTTCTTCAAATTTCTCTACGAACAAAGCAGGCAGCAGATATTAATCAGGTTGTCCATCTCTAGTGCCTACTCATCACACCAGAAGCTCTTCAAAGAGCGGGCTGCTCGTTTTGGCTGGGGTACTATTAATTAAAATTTGTTATACAATTCTTCTAGTGTCATTAAATAAGGGCAGGGAAGAAAGGAGTGTGCTGGGTCTGTAATAGGATGTTCTGCTGAGAAAAGCACCTCAGCTGGCTTCCTCCAGTGATTATTTCTACAGATAAAATAGCTTCAACAAGGAAACAGTGAGCTTCCTCCCTGGCTTGCCCTCCTTGAATGTTCAAGCCAGTTATGGACTGTGGATTCCAGGCAGGAGCAGGGAATGTGGTTTGCAGGTCCCTTGGGAGAGAATGGAACTGAGATAGATTTCCTGCAATGATGGTGAGTAATGGGGTAAAACAGTAAAATTCCTCTTGAGGAGTGAAAAAAGTGAAGCCAAAATGTACTTAGTGTGGTTTAATTTTTATTAGCCAAACTAAGGCATCCACTAATGCCCTAGTCTTACTCTTAAGTCTACAGTGGACTGTCTGTGTGCATCCTTTCTGTTACTACATGAAATATCTCAGGCTACCTGTCTTCTTATTTAACAATAAACCTGTTACTAGAATCAGGGTTCCTTGCTTGTCTAGACTCTTAATTTTTATCACTGTAATAAGTAATCTTGTTTAAAATAAATAAACCTGTTTTCCCCTCGTATTTTTCCTATGCAAAATGGAATCGTTTCAGGGTATAACCTGTATGTGTTTAAGCATAGTTTAAACTGCTGTGTCTTTTGAATTTTGTGATTAAATGTAATTGTGATTGATTACCTGCTGCCAGTCTCACCTGATTTCTAGAACTCTCATAGAAATTAAAGCTTTCATCTCAACAAGAATTACCCGTCAAAATAATTTGTAATAAGCAACACCTTCCCCATATGTATATTCTGTAATTCTAAAAGAAGGACATTATATTGAATGCATCTGATGCATAACTGTAATGGAAAAAAGGAAGGCACAGCCTACTAAATTTTCAGCTCTGGGAGGAGATGGAATCAGTCCCACTATATGTTGTTTATTACAATATTCATTTCATTCAGTGTAATAAGCAAAATGTTCTCTTCCAGTGAGAAGAGGTAATTTCATTATTTTCTTGTTGACCTCAAGAAGAGTGTAGACTTCCCTGGTTCATTAAAAATAAATGTCCAAGCAAGATTATGTATAAATGTGTTTATAGCTGATTACTTCATTTTCTCATAAAATCATATGTAGAATTTCAAACCACCTATGTCACTGGTGACATGTACAATCACAATTCTAATGACATATGACAGACTTTCCCTCTTTCCTCCTCCTCTTGGCCCCACACAAGAAGTCTGGATTAATTCCTACTGCTATGAAGGGAAGAAAGAGGGGGAGATATTTGCACTTGGGGCAAGCCTTGACAGCTGAACTACAAGGACCACCTCATCTTTAGGGAAGACAGAGAGTTTAGTCAGTTTCCCTAAGCCCTCTTCATGGCCATTGCAAACACAGGGAAGACATTCACCTTTCATTATTTTGCAAAATAATGACTTTAATCCCTTTGGAAATGTTCTTATAAATGGATGTGAGACCTAAACTTAAAAAAATAACCTTCTTATACATTAAGCAGTACAAGCCCCATATTTAGCTGGTGCCTCCAGCCTCTATTCTGCTAAACAGCCTGGGGGTACCTATGTTCTGTCACGACTGCTGACCCTGTGGCATTTAAATGGGACATGGAGCCCTTTGAAAATCTAACTCTGGACTTGTGCAAGGAGATTCTGAAAATCTGGATCATTCTTAATCTAAGCAATGTGCTTATACCCCTGTCTGGAGCAAGCAAGGTTGTTGCCATCACAGTCAGTCTTGCTCTGCACTGAAGTCACTATTTCTTGGATCAAAGAGATGCCTCTCAAATGACCAGAGTTCCTGAATTAGTGTTTTGGCTCATGTACCAATACCTGGAGTTAAAGGTCCATAATTTTCACTGTGCTTTAGGGAAAAAAAAGGAATAGTAACCAAGCTATTAACTTTACCTTTCTTTCCCTACTCTCCACTCCACTCTTTTTTGCTAGATCCTCAAAGATGCAAACACTGCATTGGCATTTCAAACTAATGCCCACTTTGCTGGTGACATCTCCAAACAGTTGCATAAATACATTATGCTTTGACTGGTAAGGTAAGACTTTTTTCCTATAAAATCATGTTAAAACTTTGCTTCTGAGCCATGTCTTTGTTTTGCTTTGCTTTATGTTGTTTACAGACTTTTGAATTTACTCTAACCAGTACAAGACTGTGAGGGTAAACACATCTACAGTACATTTTTAAAAAAATCTTTCTCCATTTAAGGAGAATGTCTGTTTATACACATTTCTTTCCTATGAAAAGTTTTAAAAATGTTTTAACTTATACTAATCCAGGCAAGGTGAGGTTCTTCCACAGAAAAAAAATGCACACACTAAAAGATCTTGGAGCGCCACAATATTTACTTAACACAGGCTTTAACACAGACATGCAGTAATTCCCATTATGTGTCTAAAGAAGATTGAAAGAACATGGTGTTTGTGTAGTTGGGTATAATCAGTGTTATGGGGTTCTTTCTCTCCAAACTCTGTTTGAAAGGAGCTGAGCATGGAGGTCCAAAGAGGAGACAAAGAATACACTCCTTATGATACACTGCCTAGTAAGTACATCTAGACTGGATTTAGAGAACTCATAATTTCCTGCTGATATAGGTTGGCTTTTGTGATCTCTTGCACAACAGGGAAAGTAATGGATTTCATGGACTGTTCCGTAGCTGAACATTTGGTGTTCTTTCAAAGAAAAGAGGCACCCTCAAATAAAAGATTGACTCTAACCAGATAAGTGTTGCGGAATTTGCCTTCAAAATTAGCTAGTGTCTCTGTATAGATTTTTTCAGGATGTGTGACTCCGTGTCATGGGACATAGAACACATGAGAAAGGAGGAGTGTATTGATCTGAGCTGTTTGTTTCCATCCCCCTCCTTCAGATGGGGTACAGTGGAGTCAAAATAGCCTTTGCAGAAAGCACTGAGCGTGCACTGCGTACGTGGAGACATGATAAGCATCTCTGAAATGGAATAAAAATAGCCCAGACATGGTATGTGTAAGAGAAATGCAAAGCGAAAGAAGAAGGAAAGTCGTTCCCATACTTCAGGGAGGAAGTGAAAATGCCAGGCCTAATCTTACTTTTAGACAATTCTGCTGATCCTCAGTGCCAGGGTACACTTAAAAAAACCTAACAGCTTCTGAAGGATATTTTAAATTACAGACAACAAGTGGTCTTGACTCATGATTTTGTTTTTCTGCACTTAATCTTTGAAATCCTGGTTTGTTTCTCTCCATGCAACTTCAGGTCTTTGAGAAAGGAAGATATTTGAGTTACCACTATGCAATTATTAAAACACAACATAAAGAGGGGAAGATCACCTATGACAGAGCCAACTTTAACTTTGGGACAGCAAGGGCATTTTCACAGTGAGTTTGGTTAGAAAGTTAGTTTGGGAAAGCATTTTTTAAATTCAGTGAATAGATTTATTTACCAAGAATAAAAAGAGAAAGAAAAGAAAAAAAAAAAAAGAGAGAATTATTTAAGGGGAGAATGGAGCATGAGAAACTAGTTCATCTGGTTTCACCTCTTGTTTAGAGTAAAATCTACCTTGTGTTTGGTTATAACTATCACAGCATCCAGCCTTGATTTGAAGCAATCAGGAGATGGATAATCCACCATTTCCTTTGGTAGTTTGTTCCAACAGTTAATCATTCTCACTGTGGCTTATTTCCAATTGGAATTTGTCTGGCTTTTAGCCATTGGTTCTTGTTATTCCTTTCTGTATTAGATTAAAGAGGCCTTTACTACCTTGTATTTTCTTCCTGTGAAGGCACTTATGTACTGTAATCAAACCACCTATCAATTTTCTTTTTGATAAGCTAAATGGATGGAGCTCTGTAAGTCTTCCACTAAAAAACAGCTCCTTCAGGCTTCAAATAAGTTTTGTGGCTTTTTATCTCACCCTCTCCAATTCTTCAATATGGTTTTCAGAAAGTGAGCACAAGCTGTGTGCAATATCTCTGTTTTGTTCTCTAGAGACCTGGTCCAAGTTGCCCTCATGTCTCTTCTGTTTATTCACCCAACAATTAGATTAACTTTTTTCCATGAAATCAAAACAGAAGCCTATTGAGTTGTATGCTCACCATGCCATCTGTACCCCTTTTATAATAACTCCTGAAGAAAAACAGTGTCCCACATTTCTGTTTTGCTACATACCTCACTTTGAATTGGCTGTATTGCACACCAGACCTAGAATTCAAATGGAGTCAGGGCACTCATTCCAGAGCCCAGCCAGCCTCCTCCTCACTTCCATTTTTAACAGACTTTTTGCTATCCCCAAATTTTAACCACAGAAATATTTCCATAAGTATGCCACTCTTCAAAGCACTTCAAGGACCAGGCACTTGGCTATTTCCTCATGCTCTGATGTACTTTGATTAATGTGTTTGGCCAAATCCTACGTTAGAGTTTTTCAGAGTAGAAAGCTAGATTCCATACAAAATCTAGCATGCAGCTAAATATCATTTCTTCCTTTAGTGAATTTTGCTAGCTATACTTTTTCCAGTAGTGACACATTTGATGTCTTCCAGTTTCCCAAAGTCTTTCAGTATCAGGTCTCTTTGAATTCTTACATATGAGCAAGTCCATGAACTTAGAGACTTCTTTTTTTTTTGTCCTTCTGAATTACCAATGTAGTACTCCCTAATGCATTATTGATTACAACAATGATGATTTATTGCAACATTATCTTGATATTTATACAAACAGAATCAATATTCATTATTAAAATTCAAAATTGTGTCATTATGATAACGCCCCTTCTCTGCTAGTGCTTCTTTCTGGTGGAATTTCAAGGATTCCTTCTCACTGGTTTTCATTTGTTCATAATTTTATCCAAGTCTTAGTTCCCAGCAGTCTTATTTTGTATACTAAAGTCCATTTTCTACTAATATTGGGGTTTTCATATTTTTCCTCTCTTTTGGCACTGTTAGTGCCTTGTTGTAATGGATGCATTCAGCCAGCCATTAAAATAAAATGTTTTTTTTTCTTTACCGATGGTCCTGGAATCTCAGAATTTTTTTACTTTCTGATAGAATGTGTTCTTGAAATTTTGTTTATACTTTTTTACCTATATTCCAAATTCCCTTTTTTCCTGGTAATGTCAGTTTAGCTCTAGAAGAGATACCACACATCACAAAACAGTGTGCTAACCTCTCACTACTGTATTAAAATGCAAGTTCATTATTACTAGAATAAATTAATTTTAAAATATTGCAAGTGTAACTTTAGAGGTGATGGTTTTTATGCTTGTTAATGACTCTGCACACATGGTGCTGAAGACTACAAAAACTACAAAATATTTTGTAGTCATGGGCAACGTGTGTGTTGACCAAATGGATTGGGACACACCACTCCTGCCAGGTTTTTTATTCATCTATTTTAACACTACTATTACTGCAGTGAAAGAATCTATCTTTTTTCAAATGATCTTTGCTGACTTTTCATATGGCCAGTAATGTCATATTCTCTGTCCTACAAAGAGGTAGGAAGCTTTCTACAACTTTATTTTTACTATAACTGTTTGTTTTAAAGGAAAGCACACAAATACTCATTCACAGTTGATGAGTGGTGACTCTTGTGGTTTTGCCTTTTGCAATTCTCTGTCAGGCACGTAGACATGGTTCTTTGTCTGATCATTTGAAAATTAAAACTCAAATTTGCAAAAGCCTTTACTTATTTTATTCTCCATTTTCAGAAATTCTCATAGCAGTCAGATTTAGGTGTATTGGTAATTAGCTCACATAATTTTCACCCCTTTATATTTACTATTCTGAAAGATTTGTGGACTTTTGCTGACTGAGGACCCAATCCATGTCCAAATGCCTCTTTTATACCTGAAGCCTTCCACTTGTGTTTGTATCTACTGAAAGATTAAAATACTTCTTTTCTTCTGATGCAAGAAGTGTTTGGGGTGATTTTTTAAACAAAAGTCCTCTTGTATTTTCAGTGTCCATTTATGAAAAGCATCTCCTTTTAATGTAAGGGCTTTCAGTCCACCAGGAATGTGTGTTTTCAGAAAGAAACCCAGGGTGAGAATGCCAACCAACGTGGTGTTGGCTGGAGCAGACACATAAACTGTCAAATGTGTCATTTTTGTGATGGTGGTACTGGCTCAGACTGAAATCTGAAAGGGGAAGTGTTGAGAACTATTTGTTCTTTTGTTTCTGAAGGGAGTTGATAGCATTTTCCACAACTGTCTTTGCACTGCCAAATAAACCTGAAAAATCACTGTATCACAGATATTCAGTTAAGTAGAAATAATTACAGCCCATGCAATTATGTGTGTCACACAGGCTTATGTTTGGCCTAGCTAGTGCAAAAACTCTGTGCTCAGAAATGTGAACCATATGGAGCATGATACTTTTGTCTCTGCAAAAATTAGTTCTGACATTTAACATGGGTTTGTTTTCTAAATCTAACCAGCCCGAACATCCCAGCTTAAATGTTGCATATGATTTGGTTTATAGAAACACAGTAATATAATTAGAAATGGGCTCAAATCAAAATGATAGAATTTAATATTGCAATACTGCAAACTTGGTAGAAGTTTAGTTCTGGGTTTCAACTTTTCAACCTTGGACCCACCTCTCACTAACCTGTAGTATGTCTGACTTCATTTCATGGGTACAAATTTGCCCTTGTAAAACTTACACTCTCATTCTGTCACATACTTAATTTACAGTGGAAATCTGATCACAGTCACCTCTAATTATCTGATTTGCAGCAGTACTTAATGCACACAACT
Organism: Oenanthe melanoleuca; assembly: GCF_029582105.1. Taxonomy (NCBI): domain Eukaryota; kingdom Metazoa; phylum Chordata; class Aves; order Passeriformes; family Muscicapidae; genus Oenanthe; species Oenanthe melanoleuca. The sequence goes on from NC_079335.1 coordinate 91,102,274, forward strand.
TATTTGCAGCACAGCTTATTATTGGAGGGCAAAAATAGGCTGTGAACCTTACAAATACAAAATACATATATCAGCATTCAGAAATATGGTAGGATTTGGGCTTAAGAAAACTCTCAGACTAGTCGAGTTTCACACATCTTATTCAATGTCTAAATCTTTTTTTTTCTTCCTTAATTTAAAACAACATTTTCTTTAAGGCAGACTTAAACTTTATTTTTCTCACTGTAGGAAATGCTGAATTAGACACTGAGCATGGAGCTCTCTCCAGAAAATGGGCAGGCACAGGTAGCTGTCTTTTGGGCAGGAAGATAGAGTGAATACTTGTTGTATTTTGATCTCAGTCTTCTCAACATTGCAGAATTTCTGCAATTTCTTTGTTCAATTATCTTTTCTTTTTCAGCGTTCTTGCTTTCAGTGCAGCATTTGACAACTTTTTGTGCCAGGTGCAAATGCAGCAGAGTAAGTTAGAGTAAGTTTAACTGTTTTGTTCATATTGAGAAGCTCTCTGGTCATCCCTCCATCCCTCTGCTTTTTTCTTACCTCTCTCCCCCTCTCTCTTTCCCACATTTGAATTTCTCTGTGCTCAGCCTTTTCTTTGTTGTTGCTTTGTATTGTGACTGGATTTTTCCCCCCTTCTCTTCAGTTTCACTTAACTGGAACATTAAGTAATCCTGAAGTTCTGCTATGAATTCTGAGCCACTCCAAGTTTTAAGTTAATTCAAGAATGAAACAAACAAGTTTGTTTCTTCTCAGCCAGGGAATGTGATTTTTTTAAAGCAGTTTTTCAGGAGTATTTAGTGTATATAGTATCATCTCTCCAGTTTGAAGATACCATATTTGACTACCTTTTTAACTCATAAACTTCCCACTAAAAGCACTAAACAAACACATGCTGAACTTCTGCAAGTTCAGAGGTCTTATGCTAAAGTTAGATTTTGAAATGAGAAGAAATTAAAAGCCTAATTCTCTTGAATATGGAAATGTAGAAAATATCAGGCTTTGCACCAGTTTAGACAACTTTTTAGACCCTGAAGAAATTTAAAAAATAGATGAATCAAACAGAGGTCCAAAAAAGGACAGGGATTTTTTTCAATTTTTTTTTTTTTTTTAACCCATGTGGTGTGTGCATGTGTGTTCTTGTGATAAAGCTGTGAAGTTTTTGGCTGCCCTTTTCTGGCTTCTGTTGTTTTCTAGGGGCTCAGTGGGATAGATAGTTTGTGCTGTGACAGGACATGCCAACAAATTGCATCACTTCTGCCTCGGTGGCCGAGGACAATGACATGCCATATGCCCATGGCAAGAAATGAATGGGGCTCATTTACACTGGCACTGGGTGCCTTCAGCCCTGTCAGTCTTCAGAGGCTATCCATAGCAAATTGGAAAGTAGCACTGGAGTCGCAGCAGCATGAAGAGATGCAGCCTGAAAAGCTCCCAGCATTCATAACTTTATGAACAACATGCAGCTTTGAAAGGCAAAAAATATCCATGTGACACCCTGGATGCACTTATCCCATCCCTTTGCAATTTAACCTTTTGTTTCCAGAAAGAAATAGAATCACCAGTCCTTTCCTCCTGGGTGTTTTTCACATGCCACTAAAAAATAGAAAATTTAAAAAAAAAAATCTTTGAGTAAATTCCAGCTGCAAGAAGAAAACAAAAACACAGTGGGTGTCATGCTTCACGCATTCAAAACAGTTTCTCTGCTCAAGCAGACTGCCGCAAAGATTTGCCCCAAAGTTGACCCCGTTGCCTCCAGTTTGCACTCCAGCAACAACAAAACTCATATTTGGCCTCTGACCTTCTTGGCAGCACGTCATTTGTCTCCATGTGTTGAGGCAAAGGATGATGGGCGATGATTAAAGAGCAATGGGTCTGCTGGCCTGAGACACTAATGAGGATGAAATGAGAAGGTCAGTGATCATCCTCACATGGCAAACTAGGACATGGAGCTAATCTGTTGTTAATTGTCCTTTACATTTGTTTTAAGGACAGTGGCAGGGATAGGTGGCAGTCATATGTCTCCCTTCTTTATAATCTCTGTAATTAGCATGAGAAATAGAGCTAGTCTTGCCTGGAGAAGCCTGAAATGTGCTTCGCAAGTGAGTTTTATTTTATTTTATTTTATTTTATTTTATTTTATTTTATTTTATTTTATTTTATTTTATTTTATTTTATTTTATTTTATTTTATTTTTCCATTTGCAGCTTATACAAATTCAGAGTTGGCCATAAGTGGCCAACTGGAAAGTGGGGACAGAAACTTGCCCTTGCTGTCACTTTCATATAGGTGACAGTCTATAAGATGTGCAGTGTACAGTTCTCTCTCCTGTTCTTCCCACTGGTAGATTTCTCCTTAAATTTCCTGGGGATGTTGGGGGTTGCTTGGATTTCTTACAGTCTTCCCTTCTTCACCTCTATCATGAGCTAGTTGTCCAGTACTGTTTATCTCAAAGGTATCTAGATCTGAAGCAGAGCATCTAGTCTTCCTGCACAAACTGTCCTGTAACTTGTCTGTCCCATTGGCCTCAGCTGGCATTAAACTCATAAAGCAGAGGAGAATACCCTGCTCCCTGAACCCACCACCTCTAATGCACATACCTCTCTTGTAAAATCTCAGCAGCCACAAGTTAACAGGGATTATCTAATTGAACAAGGTGTTGCTGATTTCAAAACAAATATGTCTTCAAGCTGCTGGCATTTTTCACAAATCTGGACCATAAGATGTTGGATACAAATGTTTTTCCATTGCAAATTCATTTGGTAGATTCCACTGAAAAAGGGAAGCTAGTGGTTCCTGTCTCCTGTTCTGCTGCTTCTTTCAGAGGAAGAGAAGCCTTAAAGTACAGGTTTTATATTTCTTAATGCTCAGAACACAATTCCTCCTTCACTTCATCAGCTGCTAACTGCTCCTGATACACCACAACCCTGTGTGTTGTAACTTGTTTTGTCAGCTCTGCTGAGAGACCATGCATTCCCACTTTCACTGTGCTGTCATTTTGGTAGAATTCCTAATTTTTATTTTTTAGCCATAAACTCCCCTTGCACGACTAATGGTTGTGTTCAGCCTCTCAGAGGGAAACAAATCTGCTAGCCAAATGGCAATCAGCTGGTGAGCTAAAGCCTGAGAGCTTTAAAGTATTTGTCTAGTGAAGAGTTTACTGCAGTGCTAATCATAACACACTCATTAATTACTCATTTGGATTAAGCAGAAGGGTCAGAGGAGCCATCTTGACAATCCATGCCTATCAGTGCCCTTTTCCTGCCAATTAGGACAGGGGGAATTTCAATGGCTGCAGCCTCTGCTTTTACACCTCCAGCACCACCTGCCTTTGCCCTTTATCCTGCATAGCACATTAGCCAGCACATGGGCTTCAGTCTCAACACAACACCTTTTCAGGTATGAGAAAAAAAGTTATTACAAGCTAGAAGAGAGTCTGGGCTAGGAACCAGGGAAATGCTCATCTCCACCTCCATCTCTGGGGCTTCTGAAATGGAGTCTTGAAGTGGATCTGGGTTTTTTTGGTTGGCCTTTGGTACAATGAGAATGGCCATTGTAATGATGTGATTTGTGGTCGTCAAGGCTGAACAAAAGCAGAATCCCAGATGAAAGGAGATGAACAGCTGTTCTGCTGCTATAGCACACATGGGACAGGAAGGGTAAGAAGGCTGGCAGGGTGAAATGAGGGATTTTGTGTCAGCCGTGTAGGTGTGTGAGTTGCAAAGGGAAGAGCATACTTATCCTTCCCCTTTCCAGATGAAAAAATCCATGATTATGGGTGATGACACACTTCAGTCTTGGAGTCTATCACAAAAGTTTGTGTTCCCACACCTCTTACAGCCCATTATCAGGAAGCTCAGTTCTCAGCTCTGCCTGGTATTTCCAGAGTCACTCTACTGTTTGCAGCAGAATTATCCTGGATTTGTGCCAGTGCAACTGTTCTTTTTTTTTACTATGAATTCTAACTTTTTATCAAAATTTTGAGATCTGTTCATAGTCTGGATAAGTTCACATTATTAGGAGAAAGTGACTGCAATTTTAGGGATTCCTGATCCACCCCTTCTACACTACTACAATGTTCTTCAGCAAAATCTGGTTTCTCGTTGAAATAATCAAGTGATGGCAATACTTTTTTTTCTTAATGTACACAAGATTGATGAATCTCCTCTGCATGCTGTCATGCTTTTCCCTCATATTTTCCAAACCTCAAACCCACAGGGATTTTAGCTGTTTAAGAGCTCACCTTATTCTTTTTTGTTTCAACAACTCAGTCACCTGAAATATCCAAACAAATTAATCCCAGAGTTAAACACTAGGACAACTGGCCTGAAGGCATATCTTGTAAGGAATTCCTTGGCTTCAGAGTTGTTGCCACTTAGTTTCTTCTCCTTGCCTCACCAAAGGCTAAGTGTTTAAAAATAAATTTTCCCCTCAGAAGTGGAGATGAGTGTGATAAAACCAACCATAAGTACAGAAGCAAGTGAAATTCCTTTGGAAAGGGCTCCAAGGTTGTTAGATTACCTTATTTTTCATAAGGAGTAGTAAAATTTTGGAAATGTGCATAGATGACTGACTGAGTAACTGTTTCACTTTTAGATAAAACTTTTGATTTCAAAGTTTCAAAGACCTCCTTCTTGGACACAAATAAAACCACAGTCAAAAAGCTGCGAAGCCAGATCTCCTTGTTTTAGAAGCAAATATACTACCAGAAAGTGCTTGCAGTATTGATTGGACATTTGTTAAATACATACATACAGTTCCTTGAGGTGTTTGCAGCAGAACTGTGTTGGTGGCTCTTCCTTCAATGAAAAGAGTGTCAAAGTACTTACAGGACTCGGCTGAAACTTGAATAATCATGATTAAACCACACAGTAAAGATTTTTGAAAGGCCACCAATTCAAGAATTGTAACCAGTAAATGAATATATTTTGCAAAATAATGACTTGCCTATGACTTTTCCAAATAAAAATAGGTAGATTTTTCTAGTAGATTACTATCTGAGAACCTTTTGTTCATACCTACATCTGGCACACTTGCTGCGTCCATTCAAAGCAGTGCTTCCACATGTACAGCATCTAAAAGTTGCACAGAGAAAGTACTGACCACTTTGTAGTAACTTTTGGTAAAGGTAGCTCATAAGCATATTTCATTCTTCATGAACTCTTCCACTGGTTAATCAACAGAGTATCATGTTCAAAATGAAGTTTTTTTGTCTGTTCTGTGCAATACATCTCAGAGAAAATATGGTTTAACTTCTCTAACAGAAGCAGAGACACGCATGAAGCACATTAGGTAAGTAATCTGCTTGCTTTTTTACACATAAAGCAGCTGTATCCTTAAAAATCACACTGCAAAATACTACTTTTACACCTCTATCTGACAAAAGCAGAGTCACTGTTACACCTTTTTAGCAGGAAACTGAAAGAGGAACATCATTTACATGTCTCTGGAGGTTAGCCTGTTTCCTTAAATTCAGTTGCTAAATATTGCTACAAATCAGCCCAACTTTTTTGCAAGACATTAGCAATTAGCCCACTTAGTGAAAGCTGAAATTCACAGAAACTGGGAATTTTACTGACTGTGTGCCCTGATAGGCTTGGTATGTTGGTAAAGGTAACTTTATCAAGTATGAAGTCAAATTAAATTGTGATCTACCCTTGATCTTCAAGAGAATTCCTTTGAGATATAGGGATATATTTTTGTTTGCTATGGTTTGTGATGTGGATGGATTTTTGTTGCTGGAAAGGAGTAGTGACTTGCACATCCAAAGTAGGGTGAAGCAGGATTTCTAAGTCCCAGATTATCATACACTGCCAACCCAGGAGATATCTGGATCCACCAGGTATTTGGTGAGGGCTCCTCACCTCCCTGGTGCTCAGGTGTAGTTCCAGGTGATGACAACCTGAGCATCTTGGTACCTGGCTCACACCTTCAGACTAACCAGTCCCTTCATAGAGCACAAGAGTGGCTCACAGATGTGCAGCCCCTTCCAAGAAGAGAACACTTGACTGTGACTGTCCTCTCACAGGAGGGACATTCCTTTTTACTACACCACAAAGTATTTAACCTTGAAAAGTCGAAAGATGTGAACTTTTAAGTTTCTCAGGCTTTGATGGGGCTCAAATCTGTCTCTTACCTGGAATAAGTAGGCCTGCTCTAGGTAAGAGGGTCTGACCACAAACACATGATTGGTCATATGTCAGAGCATTTAACTGAGATTACACTTTAATGAAAGCATAGATGGAGAAATGCATAAGCAGGGAAATACTTACAAAAGTATTCCCCTGTCTGCTGCTCACCCAACACTCAGTGAACAATTCTGGTTTTAAAAAGCACAATGTTAAGAATATTGTATGTAATTTGAAGTTCTTTAAAGGATCAGTTACAGGTTCATCCATCACTACCACACTTTAAAAGAATGAGCCTGCTCTATGCAAGCAGCAGGTGTAGACAACCACCTTTAATTAAAGGTTTGGGGCTGGTGACCACAGGAGAGAAGAAGACCTTCCTTTTTCTCACAACTTAGGTCTTTGTTAAGAAGGACTGTTTAAGACATGTTCTTCTGCAGCATTCTGTATAGGCTGGCTCCAGGCAGCTCTGTTCTCAATGTATGGATTTTTAAACAATTTGAGACATTTCCTCAGATACATACTCATACAATACAATTATTCTGATGTATTACATAGGTTAAGCTAAGCATCAAGAAACCTGTTGATAATAGTGAAAATAAATATCACTTGAATCATTCCATAGGCAATAATTAATTACCAGAACTAAAGAAGAAATTAAAAATAACAGATTCACCTACTCAGTAACATTTAGCAAACTAAAATTACCTCACCAGTATTGTCACATGTGTAATTTGGATTTGTTTGTGGGAAACATCTGCTTAGAGACATGATGCTGTGACTTGCATCATGAGATAAAACAGAAGGGCTGAGTGAATCTCCCACACCAGTACTGCCAATGTTCAGTAACACAGGCTTCCAAAGGTCTTGAGTTATGGGCTATGAAGAAATTCATCCAAGGAAGAGCAAGCACAGCACCAACAGCCCAACTCTTCTGTATCCTTTAGTCTCTGCACACTGGCTCACAGCTCTCTACCAGGCTACCTGGTGTGACACCCCAGTCTGAGCTCTCTTCTTTTGGCACTGCCAGGCTCTGACTCCTTGGGTGCCTGTGAGAACCTCATTTTGTGGGAGCAGATTCTAGACTTATTGCCACAGACCAGACTTGTGCCAACAGCAGCTGTTAAATTTGACCCATTATAACTAGATTGACCTCACGTGAATACCTCATTCAAGTAACTCAAGAAAAGCTATTCAACACTTTAAAGGCCAGAAGTTTAATCCCCTTAAGTTGCTCTGGATAAATGTACACAGCCAAAAAAGTTTACATACCTGACCTAGAACAGATGGTGTGTATCAATATTATACAGACTTTCTAGACACTTCGTATTTTTTGCATTGATGTGCACGTGCATTTTTATGTTTTTTAGATGTTAGATGCCTACCAAGTGCCATACATACCAGTGTATGTTTGAGGGAGAAAGAGACAAGGGTCTGTTTTAACTTCTTTGTCTAAACATTAAGCTTCTATTGAGGCCATTTGGCAAGTCCTTTCAGCATAATAAGACTGCTGACTTTCAGTGTCAATAACTCAATAACAGGCAGGAGTGCAAGCTAAATATATATCATCTGTTTTACAGACAGGGCAGGAGCATCAATGCATTTTCAAGTGCTTGTCTTTAGAGCACTTAACCACACAATTGCAAAACCATCACTGAAGCCTCTCCAGGAGACTTCATATCCTCCGAAGGATTCAGAAATGCTTTGAATCAATCTTTAAAAGCTGGAATTAGTTGCTTTAAAAGTGTGGTTAAAAATTGCATATTCTGTGCCTTTAGGAAGATGTGGAAGTGCTGGACTGGTGATCATGTAGTTTTTTGGAGAGTTTTTTAAAGGCAGTTAGTGCAGAGTGCTTTTATTTTCCTGTGGCAGGTGTCCCATGCATGCGGGTGCTGAGAGAGACACGGAGCACGGGGGAGCTCTAGAAAAAGCAAATATCTGAACTGCACCCAAAAATAACATTGATGACAGGCTCATCTATTAGGAAACAGAGCTGTAAAAGCAATTTCATTCTCTCAAACTTCATGTCTCTAACTTGGTGTTCAGACTCAAGGAGTGTGACCTCTGCCTCTTGTCCCCTTTCTTTGCTGTGTGTTGGGGGACTGGCTGTACACTGCTCCCTTATTTTGCCCGTCTTTCTTGGCAGAGAGGCAGTGAAAGCAGCACATCGTCCTTCCATCCCTGCACAGAGTCTGGTGGGCCATTAATCAGGTCAGCCAATCAGCCTGCAGGGATTAGCATAATGTACAGACACACTTAATCAGGTCTACTATACAGTTAATCATGTGTATGCTAATAGTTATGGAGGATTAAACATTTAGGACACTGGCTTTCTGTTCTGATTGGCTGTGTTTCCTACCTGTTAACTTTCCCTCTCTTATTTCGTTCGGGGCTTTTTCTCACCTGCTTATTCCTCCCACCCAAAGCTGTGACTGCCAAAAGTGTTTCTGTAAGGCTGCTTGGATAATAAAAGATGCCTTCAAATAATGGGAGAGGGAGGGGGCAGATTCAAATGTTGGGTTCAAAAACTGATTTCAGACCGATAAAATAATTTTTTTAAATGGAAAAATGCATATATTACTTCGCTTCCTTAGAAAGTACTCTGGATCTCAAGAGCTATTACAGTTTCATCATCAAACTACATCAATTTCCAAGGCAGATTTTGAATTTGTGAACTAGCTTTTAAAAACAAAGAATCTGAGTGTATTCACTTTTGGTAATCAAAAGCAGAAGACAGCAATAAGATTATTTGGCTTTTCACAGGAAATTGGGAGAGAGAGAGAACAAGTAGCAGCCAAAAGTAATCCCTCCAGCCACTCTGTAATTGAGTGTTTGAATATAGTCGGGGCTATCTATGCAAGGGCTGAAGGATTCGGTGAGAAGGAAGGGTGGAGTGGTGAGGGAAAAGAGTGGGGAGAGAGGCTGAGTGAGAGGCACAGAAAAAATGAGCCTGCCAGTGGTTAATTGAGCATATAGATTCCTAATGTGTCAGGCACTACCCTCTCAGATGAAGGATGACACTTTTTAGGACGCATCTTCCTTTGTTAAGACTAATGAAGCCTGCAATTCATAAACCTGATGCTGGGCACTTATCTGCTGCCTGGGCAATCAGTACAGCAGAACTTTGTGTGTACAGGTTTTAAATGTATGCTTTTTGGGCATATAGCATGGAAAATGCAAGCATGTATTACTGAGATACCTGTCATGTAGCTAGATTTTAAAATCAGACATTTAATTGTTTCAGAGAACAGTTTTGTATTTTTTCCGGGTTTTTTTTTTTTTATTTTCTTTTTTCAGTGAACCAGGCCTGCTTACTTTTATAGTCTCTACACAGCAAGGCTCCATTATACAAAAGTTGTAGTTTTTTCCCTGCCTTCAGGTCACTTGTTAATGAGCTGAGCACTGGTAGAGGATGGAAGCGATTACAACGGGATATGAGCAGAGAGATTTCCTTTATGTTTCCACAGAATTATGAAAGTGAGCAAGAGAAAGAAGTGATGTTTGTCACCAGTCCAACAGAGACACTTCCCTGTGGAGGCTGAGGAGAGCACCTTACTACAGGTTGGACAGAATTTGGGTGCCAGAGAAGTGCTGGGACCCACCTCAGCCCCTCCTTGTGCAGTCTCTGACCTCCTTAACCTCTGCAGGGCTTCCTTTATGAGCATTCCCAGCCAGATGGTCGAGTCATCAAACCTTTATGAGCACAAAGTCCTTTTACCACTTCACAGTTTCTTCCAGCCTAAAAGCAGGGATTGCAGACGTGTGAGGAAAAGAAGCTAAAAGGTGTTAAGGATAAAAACAAGACATAGGGGTGGCTTCTTTCTGGATTAGTAACTTAGTGTGATGTCTGTGGTTTTGGTACTGATTGACTGACTGTGTTGATCCTATCTATATGACAGTGTTTAGATCTTCTAGTACAAAATGCTTTATTACACTACTATGCAAGCATTTAGATTTTTCTGTTTTGGTTTTGGTTTAGGTTTTGGTTTTTGTTTGGTTTTTTTTAACGCCTTCTGCTTCTAATGATTTGGGACATTTTTTAATCCATTTGTTTTTGGTGGGTTAAAACTGCAGAAGATCACTGCTCTGTTTTTGGAGGGCTGATCTGCAGTGGCAAAGAATGTTATCTACCTTCACTGGCAATAGGGGATTTAAATTACATGAGACCCGAGCCCAGCAAAGTGATCTTGTTAACTTTATGAGAACTACACTCTGGTTTCCACCTGCATCCCAGGGTAACAGCCTCACTTATGAGGAAGTCAATTTCCAACCACTCCTCCAGGAGGAAAGTTAACTCAATCACCAATTCCTGCATTTAAGGGTTACACTTTTCCAATTAGAGAACACTCACACACACACAGAGAGGACATCAAAACATGTAAAACTGCAACATTTCTGAGATGTGCTATAACCATCCTTTGATGCACAGCACTAATTTTAGAATCATTTAAATCAATTCTTATCACTAGCAGATAAAGTCAAAAATAGAAGACCCATGAATCTGGGTGAGGTCAGTCTCCTTTGCAGGTTCAGGTTGATTGGTTTGCAACAAAACCACTGAGATCTGCTAGTTTTTAATGAGCTTTTCTCCGAAGAGGCAAGCTTGTATTTTCACTGGGGATTGCTCTTCAGGGTGTGTTTCACATGTCTTTCTCAGATACTCCCTCTAGACCTTGCTGGTTTCCCACATTAAAAATCATCAGATAAGTGATGGTTGTTCACCAAGGTAAAACATATTATATGAGATCTTACCCCTGACCTGTGTTAGTGAGAGAGGGGCAACAATCCTTGGATGGTGCTTATATTCTGTTCAATTGATTGCCCTTGCAAAGGAAGCAGCATAATAAACAATTCTGGAAATTCTCTGGTTCTGAAAAGGGATTTTGACTCAAGGGCAAGTAAAAGTAATAAGGAAATTTAATTTGCCACTTTTCTGTAGAAATAGCAGGTGTCTAGGTGATACTGAATGTTCTTTAAAAGCAAAAAAACTTCACCATAACCACTGATGAGATGTACCTTGTAGAAGTGTTGTTTCCAGAAACTAATACTGTCTGTGCATTTTTGGTACAACTTCTTTTGCTCCTCTTTTATAGATTTGAGAATATGTAGATGATGTATGTTTAAATATATTTTATTTTCTGTTGCATTAGTAAAAAATGAAGGGTTTGGTTTTTTTTTTTTGGTCTTCCTATGATATCATCAGTAAATAAATCTGCCCTAGGAAAACTCAGTGTTGCATTGTCAAGTGAGTCCCCTCATCTTCTTGCAGATTGCTTTATGGAGGTTTTATATAACATCAGTTTTGAATATAAAATTTGATAAATACATTTGTAACAAAGTTGCCAAAAGGAAGTACAAATCTAGCAGAAATATTACTCATCTTTGAAGTATAAGTATCTCATCAGAAAGTTTATTTTGCAGTGCTTACCAAACTCTAGGTTGGGGCCTTAAAGAAGACCCTAGGAAAATGAAGCATGATATAATTCAAGTAAATGGCTTTAAAATTATAAATTTTGTGTTGAAAGACTATTTTTCATATAGCTTTATTCACAGTCATCTGGATTAAGTTAATGTGTTTGAAAGTTGTATAAATACTTGTAGAATGTCAACGTGTCCACACTTAAAATTTGGATGGTTGGTATTGTATACACCTACTTTTCTTTTTTCCTGAGAAATCATCCCCACTACATCTTTCTTTCCCTGTTTTGTTTTGTTTTGTTTTGTTTTGTTTTGTTTTAAAGAAGAAAGTAACTCTCCAGACACACATAATGCAATTTTTTCAAAAACATTAAGCATGGTCCTGACAGAACCTAAGAAATTCAGAGTTAAGTCTAAAACTCTGTCCTTAACTCACCCCGCTGTGCTTAGGTATTATAGCACATATGGTATGAACCCCCCACTGCTCTGAGGCCCTCTGATTAAGTGCTGCAATACTGTACCTAGACACAATGTGGTGACTTAAGGAGAGAATTTCAGCTTTAACCTGAATGTCCTGGTTCATGTGAGACTGTTAATGTTATTAGAACATAAAGTGGGTGGTTTAATACCTTATATATGGTGCTTAAAGTTAGCAGCAGCTGCCAGGGACTGGGTTCTGCCCTGGCTTTTGCTGGGGGGAGGGGAAATCTGTTGTTTTTCTTGCAGTAAAAATAGAGCATGAGACTGCTTTCTAAATTAAAAGAAAGTTTATTCATTGTGGATGAGCTACAGGAAAGTAGTGCAATCAGCAAAACAGAAACAAAGTTGGGAGGATAAAGCTGGATTTTTTGATAGTCTGAGCAGACAGCATTTTTCTATAGTGAAAAAAGACTGAGCTCAGTCTTTGGTCTTTGCATGTGTCTTCTCATATAATGCTGCTTGTCTGGTAACATCTTTAGAGGTATCCTTTTTATTTTTTTGCATTTCTCAAAATCTTGGGATCCAGACCTCAGACACGTTATGGATGCGGTGTGTGAGTATAACAGCAGTTTGAACAAATAAACAGGCTGGGCAAAAGAAAAAAATAAGCAGCAAGTAAAGCCATAAGGATGCAGCCACCGAGGTTTTGATTGCACAGTTTTTAAGTCTGCAATGTTTACTTGTGCAAACCAAGACCTTGCTCCACGAGTAGGTTAATTTTGCTGACTGTTCTCAAAAGAGGAGGCTACTCAGTGCTAGATTATTAATGACCAAATTTCACTAACTGAAGATCTGTAAAAACAGTTGTAAGTGTTTTCCACAGCAAGAAAGCAAACAGCAGAGCCTACTCCTTACTTGGGAAATAAGAAAGATTCAAAAGTGAACGGTTCAAGTAAATAAAAATTCAAATGTGGTTTGATCACTGTTGGGTTGTCAGAGGCATGCAGCTATCCAAAACACTTTTGGCTCCTCACCAGGCAAGCTGAGGTACATGCAAGCCATGTCCCAAAAGCACAAGGAAAAGGTTTGATAGAACTCTTTTGTTCCTTAGTTTGCATATACATATCTCCTACATTTTGGTCGGTAGGCTCTAGACAATAGGGGCACCCTGGCACTCAGTAGTCAGTTGTGTGTTGGCTTAAGAGAACAAGGAACATCAGTTTAAAGCAAGTGGGTCTTGAGGCATTTCAGCATGTGGTGACCATGTCCTGAAGTCCTTGTTTAGAATTTACTCTCTGTGTGTGTGCGTGTGTCCATCTGTGATTTTTTTCCTGTGTCACCTCCCTGAGGTGTTCACTGATACTTCATTTGCAAACAAAGCCTCTGTTGATGAGTGCTTCTTGCTGGCTGGAGTGGGGGAAATGTAGAAATTCAAGCTATTTCCATTCTTTCACTGCTTCCATGAGTATCTTGGGGTAACTTCAAGCTACAGATACTCTTCACACACTCACTCCCTTAGGAGAAAGTTTCACCTTCTACTGCTTTGACTTGACTCTACCCATATTTACTTAATACACACATGGAGTGTATGTTTTCCTGCTGAGGTTTTCTGGGAAGTACAGAAATTCCCTGAAGGAATCTTCACTCACACTGCTAAGGACTCTGAATTTGATTGGGAGCGCAGGAGGTCTTCCTTGTGTGAGAAAACAATCCTTGTTGCAAAATACTTGAGTAGCCTAGGTAAATGATAGGGGAAAGAAAAAAGTGTATTTATGTCCTTATTCAAAAGGTGGTTAAAAAATATATTTCTGATGATGCTAGAGATTTGTGAGTCTCAGAAACACGTGCTAACACTGATGTGCACACTGAGAGTGGCTGAGAGGTCAAATAGGATAAGGTTGGTTGAGTTTTGCGGATAATGTCTAGAGCTAAGACACATGGACACAAAATAGTACGTTCTTCGTTTGTCTTTGGGACATACTTGCAGAAAGCAAGAAGTTAAAGAGGGCTGGGGTGGGGGATGGGGCCTGCAAGGTTTGAGTGGCACCTCTGAGGCTGTAATAGATTTCTGGCTCACCAATTTACTGCGGCACGACCAGCATCCTTCACGCTGAGATAAATTTCATGTTAGGAGGATGAATGGAAATGAAGATCTGTGAAATTATTAGTTTTGCTGGGAGCCTATCAATCATGTGGGCCGAGCTTGTGGCCGAGGCCAGGCGTGACCTCTGGGCGGGAGCGTGGCTGGCGGGGCGGCCGCCGTCCCCCGCTGTCGGCATTATCCCCATCCCGGCACCCCTTGTCACCGGGACTCTTATAATTATGACAAATGGCTAAACGTGTTATTTCCAGCAAAGCAGCGGCAGTCAAAGGGGGTACTTGGGGTTTGTAAGAGGCGGTGGCTGGCGTGGCTTTGAAGGCTTTTCCTTTTCTTGACTCGGCGCAGGCTGCATCATACATGGCCACCCCACTGGTAGCTGAGCAGCGTGTGAAACCCATTTCACACGTCTGCGCTGCCTTACAGCTGCGATGCCCTCTTTTCATCCCTGACAAAACCAAAGCTGGTGGCTGCCGCCTCTTCAAAACAGGCACTCCGTTTGGTGGGGGAAACTTTGCTGGCTTTGTTTTAATCGGGATGAATGGGAAACCCCAAACACTGAACTGTATTTTACTGGAGGCTGGGAGGTGGGGGGCAGAGTGAACAAAGAGTGAACAAAGCCTGATAGGAAGTGGAGCCCCAATGGTGTTTTTGACACCAGAGCAAGCGTCTCCATCCATAAAGACAATGGAAATAGGAGCAGTAAATTGTACAAGGATAAAAACGCACACATTTCTGGAAAGTCATTTCAAAAACAAACGCTGAGCACCAGCAGCAGGTTTAGTCCCTGAATCTTGTAAATAGTCCACAAACTTCCCTTGATTCGCTAAATATCCCAAGGCTAGACATTCCAGGGAAAACTTAAAAAATATATAGGTCATTGATTTCAAGCTGAGGATGAGAAAAATATTGCTGAATTGTATGAAAGTGTGAGTTAATAGTACAAAGAGGAGGAAGGACTGTAAATGCATGGCTTGTAGCATGAAAAATAACGATTTGACCAGCTCTTAGATGTAATTTGATGCTTTCCTTGCTATAAATTGGCACAACTGTATTATTATGTATATTTACAGATAATAATCATGTTTCATTTCCTTAGATAAAATAGCATACATACAAATCCTGAAGTAATGGTGATTTATAGAATCTGATATTAAAACACTTGATGCTTCTTTAAACTTCAGGAAAACTACTTTGTACTGACTTTTTAATTTTTTTTTAAACTTGGCTCAGGACCCCACTGTATTTTGTCCTTTCACAAACAGCATTTGGCAACAGAAATATCATAAGTGAACCTGCCCTCTCACAATTTGCTTTGTTGTCACTAGAGGTTGTGCAGTTTGGATTGCCTGACTTGGACAATGGTAACTATTTAGGTACTTTTCAGCTTTAAGCAGAGTGATGAAATCTCTAGTGAAAAAAATCAGCCTGGTGGACAGTCCTGGTTCCCTGAAAGATTTCTCCCAGCAACAGAGACCAGACAACATACTGACACGTCATGCAGCACGGCTAATGCCCAGGAAGACAATCCAGTCCTTGTACATGCCCTGTCTTATCATGCATTTGATCATCTCTTTTCCTTGGCTTCTCCTGGCCCACCTGAAGAAGAGCAGCTGGGCTCTTGGCATGCTCAGTGCCTTGCACAGCAGTGGCACAGGTACAGCTCTAACACACGTTGCACAGATGTTGGATTCCCAATTCTCCAGTCAGTCAGCAGCAGAGAAGCTGCTGAGGACCCATGGCAGAAGTGACAGGAAAAGAGGGCTGTTTATCCTTTTTCCTACCCCCTCCCTTTTCCTCTTTCTGTTTGGTTATGTGCCCATTTGCAAAGCTGGGCCCCCCAGGCAGAGGGCTTGGATTACAAACAGCTTGACAGTGACACTAATTTCATATGCCTGCCACCTCATCCTGTGCCTGGAAGGTCACCTGTTACCTCTAGAAGTTATGATGGAATATTTATCCGTTAGCTTATTCAACTTGTAAGGCATCACTTGATAATGGGTCTAGTCTGGCTCAACAGAAACTCATCCATCTTATTTCACAAGGTAAAATAGATCCCAGCCAAAAAATGTTGTTTTTACTTGCTGATGCCAGGTTTCAGATCACCAGTGAATATACGGAGACGGGTTAATACAGTTTACTAATAAATTCAGTGTTCAGTGACTGTACAAACAGTATTTATACATTGACAACAAAGAAAAATCTAGGCCCAAACTCAAAGACCTTTAAAAGAACCCAAAATAAACAGGCAAATTTATTTCTGCATTGATCCCCATGGCAATTAAGGAAGCTAGGGTGGTAGCTCTGTGGCTTTGTGGCCACGTGGGTTTCAATTTTCACATTACTGTTGCTAATTTTTGTTTACTGGGGTGTCTGCTTAGCTCTATTTTTTTGGTTAATGGCATTTTGAAGGAAAACACTTGGATAATTTTTTTTCTTTCATTCTGATTTCTTTAAGAAAGCTCAAACATGTAATACACAGAATATAATTATAGTATGATATAGTAATGTAATTACTTCATTTCAGATGGATTTTTTTTCCCAAAATTTCTCCTAAATTTTGTGTTTGGATTTTCCCATTCTATTTATGTTTTACTTTTTTCCTAGATTGCGGTTTTCAGCTCCACATTCATTGTAAGCTTTCAGTGTTAGGAGAATCCACCACATTTTCATTTCTAGATTCTGTGAATTCAAAGACTATTTTTGATTTTTACTCCAAAATATAAAAGAGAAGGAAAGAAAAAGGCAGCTTTAAAGCAGCTCTTTAGCCTCCAGAAAGTTCTGGAAATATGCTCTCTGACTGCTCCAAAGCCCAATCTCCAGTTTCAGCATGCTCACACTAAATAGGAAACCTATTAAGTAAATGACAGATAGTTTTGGAAGGCTTTTTCTTTTGCCAGAGTTTACAGCTGTAGCAAACAGTTTGATGCAGCTCTAATTTCTAATTATGACATACTGGGAGTGGAGAAGGTTGTCAGTTTTGCTTGTTCCTTGGTGAGAGACAGAATGATTTCATACTTTGTGCTGCCAACCAATCCATCCTCATCTATTGTAAAGCTCAGAATAATCACTGCATATTACTTGATAAACAGATGTGATCAACATTTCAGAATTTCTACTAATTTGTCATCAACATGACTAACCAACAGCCCGTGAAAATAAATACAAGCCAAGTTCAAAATATGTATACACCAATGTTTTTTATTTGAGGGACTGAACTCAATGAGCTTTATTATAATCTCTTTATGTGATGCCACATTGTTTAGGACAAATATCTCTTTTTCTATGTTTATCTTCTACCAAACCAGTTATTACAAAGAAAAGATGGGGAAGGAAGTTTGGATGTGTTACTGCTTTAAATGAAAACTGAAATTGCTGAAGTGTTTTCAAGCCACTTCTTAATTTGGAAGAAGTGATCCTAATGTTTGAAAAGGGATGCTGAAGCAACAACAGTTTGGTTTGCTAATGCAAACAGATGTGAGGATAAACTATTGAAAGTAACAAGTGTATTTAATTCCCTTCAAACATGGAGGGCTAAAGGCTGAAACTATATAAAGGGGACTTCTGAAGTGGACCAGCTGCCCAGGCCTTTTAAGTAGTCTGTAGCAGCATCTTCCCCCATTTGTCCTGCTGATTATTGCTTGATTGATGAGCTGGTGTGTGCAAAGTGACCACCTGAAAGTCCTGCAGGCTTTAAGAGCTTGGTCAGTGTGTATTTGACCCTTAGAGGCCATGGATCAAATATCAGGGTTATATGCATTTCAATAACTTTGTTTTGATACTTGAAGGGGAAAAAAATTATTCACACTAGGGGGAACGAAGGAGATTAAATATTTATGCTTGAGAGCATCTCTGAAAGGATCTCAAGTGACTGCTGTCACCAGCCTCCTGGTCAACTTTTCTTAGCTTGAGCCCCTTCGTCTTTTCATCTCAGAAGGGTAAAATATATATTATTGTGAAGAAGAATAGCAGAAAAGCTTTTGTAGCAGACTGTGAAGGGATTTTCCATGAGTGGCCCCTTTTGAGGGAGGAATGGGGGGTTCCTGAGAAATGGTTATTCCACACTGTAACCTGACTCAACAGGACTCCAAGGTGCCCAATAATTGCTCAGAACAGGCCAAAAGTTTCATTTTCTTCAACTTCACACACAACAGATTAAATAAAAGAAGCCTCTCAGTACCCTCAAGCCTGGGAAAAAAAAAAATCATGGGATGAAATTGGGACATGTTAAAGCAGTTCTTATGTAATTGACAGTTTTCTCTAAAACAAATCTTTCTCAAACAATTTTTGTGATGCAGGAAACAATATAAAGGAAATAAAAAGCTTCATATGTGAATATTACTTTCATTGTGATATAAATAATATCTCACCTGGAAATTTCAAAACATTTGTAGTGTAATTCATATAACCTGAATTTGCTGAATGGTTATCCACATAAATACACTTAGCTGGTATGCTCATGAATTTCATGTATTCAAGAATATCCCTACATTTATGGAGATTTATTTTTCAAAGTTTAATGGTTGAAGAGGATCTGAAATCCCAGAGTGTGAAAACATATGTTTATACAAAAATATTTTTCAGTAGCAGCATACATCTCACTTTAGTTCTGTGGAGGCTTTTCTTCTGAGTGATTGTATCTTAGAAGTGAGAATAAAACAGGTTGTTGCATAAAGCATCTAATTTACAGTTTTATATGCATTGTAATATGATGTGCATGAATGCAAAACCAGTTCACTATGTAAGGATTGTGAGCGCATAGATGTTTAACTTACACACAGGCAGAATTGTGTGAGGTAAGGAGCACAAAACTCCCTCACTCCACCAGCACAAAAAAAATGCAAAAAAAAAAAAATACAAAAAAAAAGACAACAAAAAAAACCCCCACAACCAGAATTATTCTTGGAAGAAAGCCTTGTGCTGGAAGAAAGCTAATGTCATTGGTTCTCATGGAAATAAAAGTAATGGTGTGGCTGAATTTCATCCCTGTCTAGTTTGACTTCAGCACTGTATCTCCCTGTCTGGGTGTGCCAGCTGGCTGAGAAGGGTGATCCATCTGTATTCAGCACATCACAAAGGTAACTTCTGTGCCAACAATTAACTTGATACTAATTTAGGGAACTGCTTGCAATTTGAGTTGATGGAAGATTCAAAAGCCCACTTGCATCACAGAGATTATGGATATTTTATTAATTAACCATCCTTCTTGTTTAAAATCAGTGTGGAATAGCCTGAATTTGTTTTCCAGGCCTTATGTCATTTTATGGCACTTTTCTGAACTCTTTCAAATTGATCAGCATACTTTTGAAGTGCATTTAGGAGTATATGAGGGTAATGGCCTGCCAAAATATAAGTAATATCCCTTGACCACTTGTGACTAAAGCTTATCTGTTTCACCTCTATTTTGCTCAGTGTTTTACACTGAGGATTTGAATTTACCATGGGATTCATGCAGCTGAACAGACAATATCTCTATTACAGCCAACAATTGTCTAATATGATCTCCAGATATTTTTCAGTATTTTTTTTCTTCTTCCAGGTTTACTCTTTATTTAAAAACTCAATAGGATTATCTTGCTCCCCAGTGTGCCAAAATTTAGTAAGTCTGTATTGCTAATTCTTGTGATTCCTTAGTCAATTCTTATAAAGCTTTTAGGTAAAATTTGTGCAGAACCTCAAATTTTAAAACATTTGCTTCTAGTTAGGACTTTCTAATGCACTTAGAAAAAGGAAAACAGAATTTGCTTATTTTAAGGATTATGATATCACTACTTTTTCCATTAAAAAAAAACAAACACAGATTTACCATCCAGGGTTCTGCATTTTCTACACTCAGATTGCAAAAACTTCCTATCACTTTCCATAACAGTGTGTTCCACTGTTGCATCCTATAGAACATCAGAATCCTCTGCTGTTACTACTGTTTCACTTTCCCTCATTCTCTCCTGCCACTCTCTCCATTTCTAGTATATTTTTAAATGTTAGTTTTTCACTCTTTATTTGATGGGATAATTTTAAATGAAGCAGATTTCCTGCAAGGCTACAGCCCTGTGCAGTTTGAAAAGCCCAGTGTAGGATAATCAATTTCCAGTTATGCTGCCATTACATATCCATTTTCTATTTTCTATCTATTTTACTGGTAGCTTCTTTCTGTTTGGCAATTCTTCTTTCTGCAGTACTGCAGATACTTCTAGTTTACAGTTACACTTACATCCATGTACATGACTAGTCAGCATTAGATTTTGTGCACAGCTCACTGCAGACTATATTTTTATGCTATATTTAAATGCTTTCCTTGGCTTTTAGGAGTTTATTTCCTCAGCTTCTTAGTTTATGATATATCAACTTAGATTAAATCATGAACATGCTTGACACAATGCATCATAAATGTGAAAATCTTTCAATTACTTTCTTTGTGGTATGATTAATTTGGATAATCTATCCTGAACTGAAAAGGAATGAGTACAGAATGAATTCTTGAGACTTATAACATTTAAATCTATTTCAAAAAGTATACTTTGACATATAAAAATTTAGCACAATGCTCCAAGTATTACTGTGTGAAATATGTAACAAATTCACATATAAATATCCCAAAACCTGCAGTATTGCAAAGCAGGTAAATTCATTTGCTATAAAATCCTGCATGTAGCTACTGAGATGGATGGCAAGTTGCTATGCTTGTCATGAAGTCAAGTATTCCAGTTTATATTTGAATTACACCTTGTATTTGTGGACCTCTGAAGTTAAAAAAAAAAATCATTTGTCCTTTAGACAGCCATGGCCTAATGGCCCAAATCATACAATGATTTTTAAGCAAACCACTGACTCAGTATGGACCACCAGGATGTTCACATGGCTTTTCTCATTTCCATGGTCTGAATGCAGTGCATGCCTGTAGTGGCAGCAAATGCTGACTATTGTAAGCATCTGTGCTGTCATCAGTTTAACCATGAATTTTACTAAGTTAGTTATTGTCTCTGGAAGGAGATGTGCCACCAGACCCCTTACCCTTGTGAGAGGAGAAAACAGATTCACATTGTCACTGCTCCAAGGATAGGTTCTAACTTGACCTGTTCCAGTCAGTGTATTTTTTCCTTAAAATATACATGCAGGAAACCATAGCTAGAGAAATTCAAATGGTAAATATTTTATTAAATTGCTCAATTAGGTAATCAAAATCCATTCTTTCTGCAAGGCTTCTCATAGATGTCCTCATTGTAGGATTAGCCTTTCCTTTTTCCTGCACTAGCATGCTTAGGGCTGAGTTACATGACATTTCTCTTGTGGTAACAATGATTTAAACATTCTCTCTGGAATGAACTCCATAATTGTCTGTATGTTGTGTCAGCACAATTGTTGGCTCAGTCCTTGCCCAAATAACAGTCTACAGAAGAGGAAATAATCTCATTTTTGGGTAGACACATTCCTTGAACTACTTTGCCATGTGACAGAGCATTGTGGCCACTGGAGCCAGTGGGCAGAAATAAGGATGTGGTGTTGCTGGAGACTGGAGACTTCTTAAACAGTTTCTTGCAATCAAGCAAGAAACCTCAGTCCTAGTAAACCTGGAGGCCCATGGAAAAGATGCTACATATCCTCCTTAAAATCACGTTCTGAAATTTCTCCTCTTTCTGTGAGGAATACAGAAGATCTAAGCACTAAGGAAATGTACCACTTCCACTGAAATGCATTAGCAACGTTGCTCAGCAGTTTTTAGGAGCTGGAAGAGTGACATAGACTACAGAGAGAATTTCAACAGGCTCAGTAACTAGCCAGGCTGGAGTTTGGAGATTAACACTATGAGGCATGCTTCAAGGGCTTTGGGAATGAATGAATGAATGAATGAATCTTCTTTGAACTTGGATTTCATCTGTAAAAAAGCAAACTTCTGCAAGTCTGTCACTCAGATCTGCTGGGAGGAAAGGGAGCCACCTCACGGATCATCATCCCTGCTTCTTGCAGCAGCAAGGATTTCCTTGGCTGTTTAATTGAAGTACTGAGTCTAAACCTACTTGGTGAATGAAATGGTGGGGACATAGGCTGAACCACTGTAAAATACAGTTAAAATCCTCCATGTCTGTTCTAAATTGTATGTAATTATTTAGAGAAAGGGTGGATAAGACAATTCACTGAGCCGTAGACAATGAACTTGAGTACTTCCATGGAGGGGCTGCTGGTTCTCCTGAAGCCAGGAGAAAGACTGAACTGGAGCAGGGTCAAGCAAGGCTGATGACTTCATTTTCAAAGAGGTTTCTTCAATGCTGTGAATGAATATATATCATGCAAAGCAATGTATGCAAGCTGAAGGTGGACTGCTGTTGTCTGCAGACATTTGTGCCTGTACCTGAGGATCTCAAATGTCTGATTTTTTAGCACCAATAATAGAATAGCTTTGAATTGCCCTTAAAATTCCCAGTAAGCTGTGTGCTATAGACAAAAGGAAACGATCTGTTTCAAATCTTTTTTTCAGGGATGAATCTTATCTTCTGCAGTGTTGTACAGAAATTCTCTGAAAAGAATGAGTGGGAGTATTTGTTCAGTTGGAGCAGGTTTTGTCTTGAGTTTGGGGGGGATGATAAATTTTATTTTATGCACAATGGTGTATTTATTGAGAAGAACATGCTGACACCATTAAAGACACAACATATTAGTACAGGCCAATACTCCTGTCAGGTAGGACCCATAGTGCTAGGACCCTTCTTACCACATTCCTCACATGGCTCAGGAATACTGAGGGATATACACAAGCTCAGTCTGCCTGTGGGATCTGTGTTCTGTTAGGTAGAATTGTGCTGGGAAAAATATAGATTTGCTACTTTAGATAACCCAAGTTACTTCAAGTGAATGATCTGGGCTCAAGAAGTGACACTGTTTTTTGAGGCACTACTGTGAATATGTATCATGCAAGACAACTGCAGTACTAATTCTGAGATTCTCTTCTCATTTGCAAGATCTCTGCAACAGAAGCTTGCTTGGCTTTGTTCTAACCACTCTAAAAGCATCTATTGAAAGATATCTGCTGCCTTGTGCATTGCAATGTGAGATATCAGATCTAGTTTGGAAATAATTATATCTGAATGGCATTTTTTTCTTCATTAGTTTATCCACTTGAGATATTCTTTGTTCAGAATTGACACAACCTCCTTCTCAAAGACTTGATTGAATCATCCATATGAACCTAAATAATCCATCTGTGCCCTATGGGGCCCTCATCCCAGCATGTTGTCCAAGTATGAGAAAGTTCTACATTGTTTGCTGTCTGATAGTAAGTTCAGATGTTTTCACCAAAAAAAAAATCATGTCTAATAAATTTTTGAGAGAGATGTGAACTACAATGCAGCAAAAACTAGCAACTGGTCATCATGTACAATATTTTTTAATCTGTCCCATGCTTTTTAACATCAGGAAAAGACCTGAGGACCCAAACCAGAAAAGACTTTATCTTGTTCTGAGAAAATATTAATGTTTGTGCTTGATTTTCTTTGTAGATGAACACTAGCTTAGATGGCAAGTTATACATATACATAGATATATATATATATATTTCTGTACTTTTTATTAAGTCTTAAGTAGTGGGTTGTGCTATGCTACACACTTGTGTAAATGAATGTTAAGGCTTCTTCTGTGTAATTGTAACCTTTCAGCTCATACTTATTTACAGCCACTAATTCCATTTATGTGTCTGTGTTGTAATCATGCATCATGACATACCTGAGACCACCATGCACCATGATCTGTTACCATTCATGACTGGAAAATCTCCTTTAAACTGACTGGCTGGATTTATTTCAGTTGCCTGAGATCTGCTGCTGTGTACAAACTGAAGTGTTTATAGGCCTTATAACAGTAGAACACTGAATAGGAAAATGATTTGTCTCATCATGTTTCAAACTAGAAAAAATTGACAAACCTGCTGAATGGAAGTGAGGGAAAGCTTCAGTATTCCTGCATGATTCTTTTGTGAACAGAGAGGCTTTTAAACAGTTTACAATTTAATCACGGCAATAGCAGAAAATCTTCTAGTTTAAAAAAGAGAACAAAAAGAAATAAAAATGCTAAACACTTGAGCAGAAAGTAAGCTTCCTCTATGTGCAAAGTAATGATTTAGTGGTGTTCTCTTCACGTTAAATGAGGCAGGAGATCACAAACTAAAAAACACTTAAATATGATTTTAAAATTAATTGTGCTTCACCCCCATAATAGTATTTAAATTGCATTTAAATTGGTTATGCACGCATTGGGTTTGTTACATAGTAAACGTATTTTTGTTCAGAATCTAAGTGGAGCTAGGCTTCATTTGTGAGAAACACTCAGTGCTGTCATTGTGTTCAAAGTGGAGATCATTAAAAAAAGTGCCACCAGAATCAGGAGTATATAGTATGGTAACTGCTATATGAGGAATGTTCATTCTATTGTGCCAAACACTCTTTTTGTTTGTTTGTTTGTTTGCTATGATGCATTATTGCTGGGGCTATTGAAAAATAATCACATTAGTGTAAACTTTGCTGAAGCCAAATCTTTGTTTCAGTCCATGATGATACTGAGAGCACTGAAATAGTTCATGGAAATCCAGTTTTGAAATAATGCCAGCCATCATCACAGCAGGTCTCTGTCTGGTGTAGAGGGAACTCCAGCTATCCACTGGCACATCTATTTTTTTGTTTCTGCAACAGAGATACTCCAACTATTTGCCTCACTACTTTTTCCCTAATGAAAAGTCCTGATGCAGAGGCAGGGATGCAGATTCTGTCAGCAAGTTCAATACAGATTGTGGTGGATTTGAGTGGAGGAGGGTGAAGATTAAAGGATACACCAGTGGTGTATACTACCTCAGGTGCTGTATTACCAAACTGGTCATTGTCATTTCAGCACTCAGGACAGCAGGATGAAGTAAGCACAGACTAATTCTCTCTAAGTCTGGTGTGCCTATTGCAATATACCCTTGGACTTCTGCCTCTAGCAATAATAGCACACCATGTTCTGCATTTGAATGTTTAATATCAGACACAAATTAATTTTTTCTCTAAAAGTTATAAATATTTGACCTACAGTGACCACAGATTTAAAACTAGGTCTGTGGCGCTGGCTGTGCTTTTCTCTCTTGTCTAATCTACACAGAAACTGATTTTCTCTATCAAATCAAGCCTGTGATTTTGGGCCTGCAATAAATCTCCATTGATGATCTGCAATGAAGGCCCATCACATATTCAAACATTTGGATTTCAGGCAGTTGTGTTGCATTCATGTGTAAGCAAATTTTTAATTCAAATTAAGTCTTCCCTCACACCCAGTGTGACTGCCATATGACCTTAGGGATGCCAAAAACACATGCCATGTGCTGAAGGGTCTGTTTCTGGGCACACACAGCTGTTGACAGCTTTAGATATGTGCATGTTTCTCTCTTTTGTGAGACTGAGGAGGATGTACAAGATGGGCACTGTACCACAGGGCTTAGTCCAGAAGACATTCTTGCTGGACTAGAATAAGAAGAAAAGAGAAAAGGTGTCAAGTTTTCCTTCTCTCATTAAACAACTCTCACTGCACAGTGTACAAGAGAGGGAAATTCAGCTCCTTGACCTGCAATTATTTCTGTTTCAGGTAAAGATATTAATAAATGAATTAAAGACTGGCTTAGGTGCCCTCTGCAGGTATTTCAAAACTGTAGATTTTGTTGTCAGTAAATGCCTACACCTTTCACCTTCTGTGCCTAAATACTTTAGAAAGTGTCTCTAAATTACAGCTTCTTCCTTGGATGTTCCAGTTAGCTTCAGGGTGGTTTTTATAATGATAACTGCCTGTGTAATATCAGGAGAGGGTGCCAGGGCCTTGACAAGGGACACTGGTACTCAAGTGGTACTTACAGTTTCTTATGTGCACAGTTAAACTTGAAAAGCTTGAAAACTCTTTTTCTGAATGTCTGCCTATCCATTGCACCTCCTCAGCTCTGCCTCAGACCCCAACCCTTCTGTATGTGCAAGGTGGGGTTTCCCACATCCTTCTCACTGTGAGAAGAGCACAGACTCATCAACCAAAAGGGAAACCTGGAGTGAGGAAACCTATTTTCTCCTATATCTGCACACTGTCTTGTGATCCCTGCCTGTGATCTTTCTCTCCAGGGTCTTTGTGTGCAGAAAGTACCTCTGAGCGTTAATTATGATTGATTTGCCATGCTTTTAGGTACTGTTTATATCATCCTTTGCCCTCAATGACCTTTCTGAGACTACTCAGTGGAGCACTTGGTTCTATGCATTTATGTAGAAGAGGGACAGTAGTAATAATTGTTGCAAAGTTGGCCACATTCGCTGTTTTTTCTTGCAAAAATCAGTCTCAGTTAACTGAAATTGACTGTGAAGCCTATATCTAGATTTTTTTTAAAAAAAAGGTAATTTCAAGGAATTTTGCTTGAATGGCTAAATAATGCAAATATATAATATATATACCAGCTTTCCAGTATTAAAGGACAAGAAATATTTATCTGGCTTATGTGACCCATATTCTCTTTCTTTTGAAAGAAAGTGCATTAAATTATGAAGTGATTAGTTTATGTCATGTAAAAACATGAAATATTTGAAGCAAGGTGGCAAAGAAGGCTGGCATCTTCAGTATGACTAAAAAGGGCTGAGAATAGCCCTTCTTTCCTTGCCAGACAATGAAGGAGTTATTTTTCAGAAAAGGAGCTCTGAATGTACTGAATTTTATGATGCAGTCACCAAACTTCTCAGTTTTCTTGATGTAGCTTGCTGAGCTTTTGTAGGTCTTGCTTGGTGATGCTGTGTATCCATCCTTCATTCAAATGGAGTGCTTACTTTATAAATGCACTTCTGAGTATTAAAAAATAAAATTCCATGCCTCACTCTTAGTCTTCAGTCAGGCTGCTGGCTTCTTCTTTTTACCAATATGTTATATTCATTGCTATTATGACTTTAAACAGTATATTGTATAGACAATGATGATGATCATTATCATAATATTTATTGCTGTTATTCAAGAGTTTTATTATTATTGTTTATATTATTAGTACTAGTATTCAGTTTATTCTGTCATTGTTTATTTTCTGCCCAAAACACCTTACAGAGACTGCTGTGGGAAATTATTCCTTAATAATAGCAGTAAGATTGACAGGATTTTGCTGCCTTAATGTAAGCACAGATAAATAATTAGTGTGTTCTGTATAGAAAAGGCTGCAGTCAAAATAATAAGCATGATAACTGTATTAATTACTGGTTTAGCTATATGTTATTACATCTGCTGTTGATCCAGATTTTCATATTAGAACTCAGTCTTTAGCAGTCTACAGCAGCTTGAAAAAATGATGTGCCTCACAGTGGCTCTTGAATTTTTATGTCCCATTTCTTGCTTGTTTTCCGTTTCTAGAATGTTGCATAGAAGTGATGGGATTCCACAGCTTTGCAGTTTTGCCTTCAAATATACACCAACTTCTTGTGTGAAGATAATGGGCTTTTGAACAAAGATTAATCTCATATGGAACATTTTTTATCCGATTGAGAAAGCCACAGTTTAAGAAACTCCCAGATCTCCATCTTCAGTCACTTGCTCCCCTCCTTGTAAATAGCTTAAAACTGTTTGCAGTAAGGATAATCATGCTGTTTATGAGATGCACTGTGAACTGAAATTGCCTCTTGTTTCTTTGAGCATACTTTGCATCCTTCAGGTCTTGATTGTTGCAATAATTTCTCTTTTTTGCTTTTTGATTAGGATCTAAGCTAACACCTTCCAAAAGAATAAATGTGGACTTTTGAAAGAATACATTTTCCTTACGTTAGTTCTGAATTTTTCTTCCACCCCCTTCATTTTTTAGTCCTTTTAATTCATCCAGGCTTCTGTAGCAAGCCTGCAGCAGTTAAGATATAGACGGGGGGAAAAAAAGTTGAGCACATGTTTTGGAAGGCCTTATGCAAGATCAATAATACTAGGAAACATACCATGATCTAAGTCTTAATATCTGTGGGTCTAGACACAAGGAACTTGCATTTGTACCCAAAATGTAAGCTTTGGCTTTGTACTTTCCATAACATTGGGGCAAAAAAAACCAAAATGTACATGGGAAAAACAACAGTAAAAGAACAAAATCCAAGAAAAAGCAAATAAAAGAAAAAAAAAAGTGTTATGTCCTGAGAAGATCAAAGACTAGTATGGTCCCAGCTCTGTCTCCTCCTGGCAGCAGTGTGCCTGCCAGTATTTTGGCTACTGCTATTGGTCATGGTACCTTGCAAAGGTCAAACAAGAAGTGTGTCTTGTCAGCTGCCCTGGGCCATGGGGAATTGCAGCAGCACACTGGGGGAATCAGTTGTGGATTCAGGCAGACAGGCAGACATGCAGCCATTTCTGAAATCTACTTCAGATATAGGGATAAAATACAGATCTTTGCTAAAGGTAAAGGCAGATTTGTTAACTCACAGACTCTAAGCTTCAACTATACTACATAGGATCAAATGTCTAAGATATCCTACATGAATTTATCTCAACTGTTTTGTTTTATATTTTTTGCGAGGAGTTTTTTTTGCTTTTTGGTTTTGTTTTTTTTTTCAAAAGCACTTATGGAATACTTCCAGATAGAAACAAAAAGCAAGGAAACTATAAAGATTTGAATATGGGCTTTATCTCATGGGTTACCAAATGTAACAGTTCTTCCTCAGGCAAAACTTCCATTTAAGTTGCTGGGAGCTTTGCCTAAGTAATCACTAAATATGGTCTGCAGGATTTGACTCTTAAGTTTGTGTTTGTTGCTGGTTTCCAATGAATGGGTCTTGCTGAGATACATCACTTCACTATCTAGCAATTTAATTCATTTACAGAAAAGTGTGGATTCCACCGAATAAGCTGTATTCAGGCAGGTTATTTTTTTTTCTATAGCCTTTGTTTGCCCTTAATAGGCAGGCTATCTCTTGCATTACTAAACAGATCAGGCTGCAGGAGCAGTCTCACGGGAGAGCAGAGCTGAGTGTTGCAGCCCCTGATAGCAAAATTCCCAGCCTCTCTGGGTCCCCTCCCTTTCTCCCCTAGGTTAAGCAACTGCAAAAGAGCTTAAACCATTCCAGTGAGGCAGATCTGCAGCAGGGCCACACTGTACCTGATGAATCTGTCAGTCTCCTTGCACAGCTGTTTCCAAAGGCTGTCACTATATTGCTGGGCTTGAAGAGCAGTCTTGCTGGATTGTCTTTACACACTTTCTACAGTTAAAAAAAAAAAAAAAGCCTATAAAGGTCAGAGCAAGGACACTTCTGAATCAGGCTGCTCAGCTCACACTGGGAAGTTACCTTATTACTTCTCTCTTTTTACCTTGTCATTTAAAAGCTGAGTGAACTTTATACCCTATCAGAGAAAATATCTCCAGTGAATATACCTGACGTAGATGCACTGTCAGGTTTGAGGTTGGGAAGGAATCTGCAGCTTGACAAGATCCTTCCTGGAGCTGATGCCTAATCCACCCATATTTATTGCTGGGAAACATCATCTTTCCAACAGCTGCCCAGCCTTTGCCTTTGGGCAATATGAACCCACATTCAGGAACTATTTTTATTATTATTTATGATTCCTATAGTGCCATAAGTGTGCGTGATGTTTTCCAGACTAATTAAGAAGACAGTTCCCTGCTCCAAGCAATTTGCAATCTCCTTTGAACAATAGTTTACTGCTATTGCCCTCCAAGCCAAGCTCTAGCTGTATAATTATAAATAGATGGAGAGATAGAAAATGCACAAACACATATGGAGATAGCACCACAAGAAACAGAGAGAACAAGATAATTGATTTGGTCAGACTGATTTCTTTCTGAGGAATATACAGGTAAATATCTGGCTGTGAAAACTAAACACTTCCCTAACAGGGGACCATGTGGGCCAGCACTGCACATGAATAATCCTCTAGAAATCACTAGGGCACCGAGTTACACAAATGGCAAATTTGCCCCTTCAGTGGAAATGCTTGTGAGAATGCTGCTTTGCTGCAGGTCAGGAGGTGTGTGCAGTGGTGTTGTGGGTGTGTGGGTCAGTGGGGGGGTGTGTGTGCAGTAGAGGGGGATTCAGTAGTTTTGGGGCTTCTTTTGACAAAGGGGGTGGGGTGACTGAAGTATTCAGGTAAACAAGGCGTATGGATAATTTTGCACAAAACAACTTTCCAGTTTAAAAACAAAAACACACCAAGAGCATCCTCCCTCCCCTTCCCAAACACTACAGCTAATCTTATTTGCATTAAATATTGCTGCTTTTGTTCAACCTGAGGAGGAAGCAAGTTTGTCTGAGTTTAATACTTTCATCTCATAATAGAAGATTTACAGGTATGGACCCAAACCAGTGTCGACTGCCTACTGGTTTAATGCAAATTAGGAGATGAATGCTCATGGGAACAATACAGAAATGCTTCCACATGACTTCCTCCCACTGAATTGCTGATATAAGGCCCCTCTACGGGGTATAATACTGACAGCAGGGAAGTTTCCCCTAGCCTCCCCCCATCCTTCCTTCTGAATAAAGTTATTAAAGTAGATCAGACTAATTAACAGTAGCTTATCCCTATTGATTGAACCAATCCCTGTTGTGGAGGTGCCATAAGAATGCCTCTACTTTGCTGTGAAAAACCTGTCTTAGGGAGGACAGTACAGTTGGTTGTTTACTGGCTGGTCTTAAGGATTTTATCCTCTATTCTTTATGTTTCATGGGCATGTTGAAGCCATATGTGAAGGTATGTAAACATGCACATAGACTTATCCTCTGCTGAATCATTTTTAGTTGGTGTCTGGATGTAACACTAGAGAGAAAGGGGAAAGTATAAAAGTAAACAGCAGCCCTTACAATGGCTCTACATGCTTTTCTTTTTTAGTCTTGAATATTTAAAACTGTTAGCATAAAATCATCTGATGATTTAGTTTAACTAATATATTTTAAGTAAAATATATTGGGAAATATTAGGAGAAAACAAAATATTCTTGTTTTAAAAAACCAACCTTAACATTTTAAGTGAATTTATTCTGATACCACTACAATAATAATCTAATTGCTTTAGGCAACATACATCTCTACAGTCTGCTTGTAAGACTGCATTGATTATAAATTTACACTATATTATTGCATCTTACACTACTGTAGGATGATACAAATAGCTGTATATTTTCCCAACTAACAGCTTATTGTGGAACAAAAGAGGAAAACCAATCTGCTTAATGGCATGCTAGACTTTTTTCTTCTTTCAAACAGTATCACTAAACTACTTGGATGCTGGAGTATTTTTGCATTTGGGTAATGTAAAACCTCTTTTAACTGAGCTCGGAAGTGTAGCTAAATAGATACTCAAAGATTAAAAAGATACAAAAAAAACCCCAAACTAAAACAAGCAAAACAAAAAAAACACACACTAAAAAAGGCAAGAAACCAAACCAACAGGAAAAAACACCAAGCTTGTTTGTTACAATTTCTCATTCAATTTGCCACCCGGAACCAAACATGATTTTATTTGTATTGGTTTTTCCTACATTTTTCTGGGTGCCATATTCCAGCATGAAAATAGCATTTTGATATTCCTTAAATAATAGTATAAAAATAATAGCTAATAATCAATAATAAAGCAATGATGTTTTTTATTCTTTTTGTAAATTATTTTTATCTATAACTAGCCAAAATGCTGTTGCTGTCTGAGACATAAAAAACTTGACTCACAGAAATGGCCATTCAAATTGCAGCCCACTCTCCCATCACCATTATTTGGTGCAATAAACCCTGAAGTCAACAGGGTTTGGTGGCTGCTGTGATCTTGGGGATATTTTTATATTTGATGGGTGGAATTCACAAGCAAAATGCACTCAGAGTGATAATGAAAATCTGCCTCTGCTTCATAAGGACTGAGTTTCCAGGCAAGAAGAATCCTACCATGCTGCCCACACCAGGTTAGAGAGGGCTAATAGCTAGCCAGGGTAGCTTTTTATCATGGGGCCACCCAGCATGCATTTTTCAGCAAGATTATAAGCTATTTGTTAACCTATGGTTCTTTCACTACTTCATTAGTTGCACACTGTACTGTGGGAAAATGGTTCTGGTGCCCAGATAGGAGACAGAAGGAGCCCATGGGGTTTGCCCAGCAGCTGGGCATCACAGGCTGAAATCTGGTGAGGCAGGCAAACTACAAGAGAGGGGTGTCCATATAGCAAGGTAAACAGAAAAAAACCTCACAAATTTAGCATTTTGCCTAATGAATGATGATACAGCAAATTGTGGGGATTTGTAAGCTTGAATGCATTCCTATTTCAGTATTTGCATTAGATCACACCCTCTGAAAAGGGATTTGATAAGTTTTAACAGGGTGTAGTCAGAAGGGCTGCACAGGTCCAGAGATGTCAAACACAAACTCCTCATATCTAGAACCCATCCTGGTATCTATTCCACGTACTCAATATGGTGAGTTTGCTGGTGTCTGCTTGGAAAGCCTTGAAGCAGCAAAGTGCGGGCTGAAAATTTGAAGCCATGCATTATTAAAGCCTGCTGAGTCTGACCACACTGCACTGCTCTGCTGGTTTTGCTGTCACTGCTGCTTTATTAAATTTTGTTGTATTATTGAAGCATTAACAATAGACTGTGCTAGAAGCTTGTGTTGTACATTGGGCACAAAATGAGGCCAGTCCCTTGCTGATCCTCTTCCAGTATTACATTAAGCATCTGACTAACTTCTCTCACACGTAGCTCTTCCTTTTGTCCTTACCCCAAGGGGAATATAATCTGTCTAATCCAATGTTTGCCTTATAAAAAGTTCTGTCCCTAGTCAGCCTGTAAACTAAGAATCATCTTTAAAAAATTAATCCCCTAACAGTTCGGTTCGACCATCTGAGCAGTTCATGTTTAAACTGTGGGTGCTGCCTCCTGCAGATGAGGTCTGGATTTAGACAAAAAAACAGTTCAAAACCTGTACATCTCTGACACAATTTCTCTCTCTTTAGACAAATATGTGAGTCTCTTTCAAAACTACCAAGGCCTCTGGCTAAGTAGCAGGAGAACTGGTCATTCTTTGGTTGCACGAGCGCCTTCTTTGAACAAAGGAACAAACAAGCAAACCAAACAAACAAACCAAAATAACCAAAAGGAGAGAAGTTAATAGGCCAGAACATCATTGTAGGAAAGAAAGAACAGCAGCAGCCAAGCAAGGAATGTGTGGACCACACGGCCAGCCAAAGAGATACTGTAAAAAAAGAAAGGTCATTCATTTGAGCCTTTACTAGAAGGAAACTTAGGTACTGCAAATTTTGCACAGCCTTATGCTTCCTGTTGAACATTTTAAATGGGTTGAAAGGCATAGCAGACACCTTTGCTTGGATTCATAAATAGGCTCCCACCTCATATTAAAGGCCTGAGTTTAATTTGTTTAATATTCCCACCACTAACGATGCCTATTTAAGACATCCTTTTAAAAGTTTGTAACATTAATTTAATGGAAAAATGCCAATACCGCTCTAAGAACTCTATTAGATTTTCTCCCTGTTAAATTAATGTTACTAACTTTTAATGGATGTTGTAATTAGATGTTATTATTAACGGGAATATTACCCAAATTAAAATCAGACCCCGAGAGAGAGAGACAACTTAGGTTTACAAGTGCATTAAGCATTAGTATCTGGACATTATACATACAAACTGGTGGAGCCAGATGGCCTTCTCTTTGTTTTTCCCCTGTAACCTGCTACAGAACCAGGCACACATAGTTTTGTTAGCACATAATGTCTGCAAGAACAGCACTACTATTAATGCAACCACTTACAAAAGGAAGTGATGGTTTCTCCACCAGCTCTGGAGTAGGAAAGGGGAGCTCCATCTCCCAATTTCACACTCAATTTAAAGGGTCACTCTCAAATCGGCCTGATTGGGTTCGGCAGCTTGAAATTGATTGTTTTGGTTGTAAAGCTTGCCTGCCTTCCTAGCCAATTTAAAAAAAAAAATAAAAAGGAACAGGAAAAAAAAAAAAAGACTGCTAAGCTACTAGTTTATTATGAGCTGGAGATCGGTGTGAGAAGGAATATCATGAATTCAAAGCTACTGAATCCAGTCTATTTAGGGTACAGGGAAAATGATTAAAGTGCCGTTGTTCATGCAAGGTGAGAGAGACAGTCTTTCCTTTTTCTGTTCCACATTTATGGTTCTGGGCCACTTTACCTGAAATATTTCTGCCATGTGCTCTTATCATGTATATATGGATTAGAAATTGTGCCTCAGCTGAGGAGAAACAGGACCACTTTTACAAAAAACTTGCAGTTATCCCCAAAGCACCCTCCTGTCAGTTTTAGAGTAATTTTTTCTTGTATTTATGTGATGGCAGTGGACCCTACATCAGCAGGTAATTTCAAAACATATAATACAAATTTTTCAGAGGAGTAAAGAGTTGCCAAACTTGAGCATTTCCTGTCAGTGCTGTGGTGCTCCCTTTGCACTATTGACACTTTCCTCCTGTCAGGTCTGCAAAAGGATTGGTTTTCCTAATTTCAGCTTCAGTTGATATGCCTGTGTATTGGTTTGAAGGCAAACCAGGTTGAGTAATTAACTCCACACAAATATTTTGCAAGAGATTCCAAGCCAGAACTACAATTTAATAGGAAAATTAGAATAAAGGCAACAGTACAGAAACACTGGCTAAAAGTGACAAAGTCAGAATGCAGCCTGACGCCCTGTTGGTACAGTCCAATTAAATGGTGGCTGCAATGGAAGGGTGGAGTGATGGATGGGGTTCTGCCAAAGTGGTGATCCTGTAGAAGGGTCTGGTCCTTCTCTGGAGGTCCAGCAGTGGTTATTGAAATCTCCTGTCCTCTGGGAATCCAGTGGTGGTCCCCTCATGGTGTTCCAAGCCTCAGATTATATGCAGGTAGGCATGTGTGGCTCCTCACCCTGGTGGAGCACCTCACTATGGGATGATGTGATTCTGTGAGTGATGCTGAGAGACCTGGAGGGCCCATTAGCAGAGAGGGCACCCCCAGGGTGGCTCCTGCTTCCCTGAGGGAGTTATCAGGGCTGAGTCACGGAGGACATGAAGAACACTGCTCCACCCATTTTAACAGCTCATGTACATGGCAGTAGAATACCTACTTTTGGTTCCACCTTATGGTACAGCCCAGGACAGCCTGCAAGACAGAAGGCCCAAATTTCAATGAACAAGTGAATGTTGCTTTTTCTTAGTATTTTGAGTGTTCACTAGACCTACATAGGTGCAGCAGTTAATATTTTTGGAATGTGTTGCTTCTAGCTCAGGGCTGAACCTACCAGAATAAATATAAATAATATAATAATTGGTTATTT
The DNA here is from genome assembly GCF_029582105.1 of Oenanthe melanoleuca. Lineage (NCBI taxonomy): Eukaryota > Metazoa > Chordata > Aves > Passeriformes > Muscicapidae > Oenanthe > Oenanthe melanoleuca. Next base: position 91,137,622 of record NC_079335.1, read on the forward strand.
TCCTTCATAGCTGTTTATTGACAAAATATAATATTTTCTTTCTACAGTACAAAAGGATTGTATGTTTTAAATATGGAGGAGGGGGAAGCCAGGAATAAGCATTTCCTTCTTCTGTTTGAGTTGGGCTTTTGTCTTTTCTTGTAGTAGCAGAATATAGAGAAGCAGTGCATGAACAACTCACTATCCCTGGTTAAAGAGATTTTATGGTTAGATTACTTACTCTTTCCTTTAAAAAATGTGATTGTTAGCAACAAGTTTACTAGTTAAATCAGAAGGAGGAAAAATTCCAGTTCTAATAAAAGAGCCAGTGTCAAAGACAGTGTAGTTACATCATAGGCATCTGTCAGTAAAAGAAATACTGAAAAGAAATCAGACCCAGGAGCTCCTCAGTACTTGCCATTCTAAGCCTAGCAGCCATTTTAGTGCTAAACCATGACCCTTAGCTCCCTCTCCCCTCCACATCACTCCCATGGCAAGAAAAAATTTCCCTTTTACAGTAATCAGCATCTTCCCCTGGCAGACTTCAGACTGATGCTGTCCTGCAGTGGCCTTGAAAACATGTGACAAGGCTGAAACTTCTTTAAGTGACCAGAAATTCTGAGGAAAAATTTCACAGGCAGCAGCAGTTTCCACAGCTCCTTGACCACTAGCACTGCCAAATGCTCATGGACATAAATATGCTTGGTGAAAATAGGAGTGTGTTTCAGAAAAGGGATTGCATCTTTAGTCAAATTCTAAAGCCAAATCAAAACAAGAAAGTTCTAGTAGCCTTATCACCATTCTATTATTTTCATAGTAAATAGCATGCTCTTGCTGTTTCATAATGAGATTATCCATGGATATCTACAAGAAAAATTTACTTTAATCTTCTGTAGTTTTTCTTTAATCCTATTTTAGTCATAGCTATTAAATATATCACTAAACAGCTGTAAACTGAACAGCATTCAGAAACCAGCCTGGAGTGATAAATCAGGTCTTTTTCACATATTTTTAAACTTTCATCTCTCAAGTTTCTGGGTTTTTTTCTGTGAATAGTATGCCAAAGGATTCTTCAGACACTAAATACCATGTACTCATAAAAGCACAATAGGCAAAGTGCCTCTACATTCACTTAAAGAGCTTTATCTTTCCTGCTGCAGTGTTTTGGCTTTCTATCATTGGAAAGCTGGTAGGTGTGAGAATAAAATATGATGGATACTTTGAGGAATGGAAAAGTAATATCATTATGTGAATATTAAACAATATATTATTATATAAATTATAAGCTTTGCCCTCCATAAACTGTGCACACTTGGGAAGATGCAGGGAGTGTGAGAGAATAAATGAAAGCATCTCCCTTTCCTATGACGTTTCTGTCTTTGGGTATAAACTAGACAATCCTGTGCTGTGGATTAAAACAGGTAAGTTTTTCATTGGTCTTTCATCCTTTATGTTACAGGATATCAATTCATACTTCTTTGGTTTTATTTCTTCCTAACATTATATCAGATCAAACTACTCCAAGAGTGATCATGCCTGAGTCTGCAGGCTGGATGCAGATTGCTGGAGGTACTGCATGCTCCATGTACTCCGCCTGTGTTTCTTCCAGAGCCTCCCAGGCACTGTTACAGAATGGGTTCTGTGCTTGACATCATTTTCAGAGGATCATTCTGTACTGTATCCTTTAGGATGTGTAGTCTTCCCCCACCTCTGGCTGAATGTGCATCTCTCATACCAGAAAAAGGTGGTGGGTTTCCCTATTGCAAGGCAGCTGTGCTTCCATCCACAGGATGAGAGTGGAGATATAGATACTAAATCCACCTAGGCAAAAGTAGCAGGGATATATGTGCCATGACAACCTGTCTGAAATGCAGGAGTGCCCTTGTGATGGACACCTGGCACATGAACTGCAGACACTTGGCTGTTTGCTGTGTGATGGATGAGTATCCCACAGTGTGTCTATGATATACTTGTCAAGAGGGTCCTTACTGTCTGTTGGACATTTTTCAACTTTGCAAGCTTGCACTGATTATAACATGAGTACAGGCTGGTTTTTCTTCCCTCCTATACTTTACTGGGAAATAGAAAAACAAAAAGTGATGGAAATAGGAAAAATCTCATCTCTGGGGGGACTTCCACTCTTTTTACCTTTGCCTACAAATCTTTTGCCATGTTTTTCACTTCCTCTAGTTGTCTATCCCCAAAGTGAAGAGAGAAAGATTTATGTGGGTTTTAAAGTGAACCTAGATAAATTTCTTTAAACTGGATGACCTCTGACCCTACCTCATCTTATCCCCTCCCTTTTCACTCAAAGCCAAATTCCTTTTGACTGGAATGAGAGTAAGTTCACCTCCTCAGTTAATTAAGTCTGTTAATATTATGTGACATTAGATGGCAAGTAAAATGCAGGGAGATCAAAAAGGAACCAGCCAGCACGGGTGTAGAAATCAGTGTGATCGGAGCATCCCCCTCGTTTGACTCGGGCTCGGAAAGCGTGGGAGGAGGTGATTTCTCAGAAGTGATGCTGTGCAGATCCCTTTCACTACATCCTCCATTCACACGGATTCAGTGAGCAGACATGTGCAGGGCTGCCTCATGGACTACCAGGCATCCTGTGCCAAGGGTCAGCAGCTAAAGCTACAGCTCAGAGAGCATCATCCAAGGCACAGCAGCATGAGTCAAAGCTAATAAACACACCGCTATCTGAAGAGGATATCGTGTCACTGATGTTCCAACTTGATCATAAATTTAAAAAAAAAAAGAAAATTACTAGTGAACAATCTCACTTTGAACCCACAGCATTCTTGGAGAATTCGGATATTGGGAAGAGGAAAATCTCCCCATTTCATTTAAATTACCATTTAAAAAAACATATCCAACAGAAAACTATACATGTAAGTGAAAATCTCTGAACTACAGGATTCTGGGATGCTGGATTGTTGGCCTTCATGGAACAGATTTTGGATTTTCAGCAACCTCACTGAAACTAAAAGGTTAAAATTTTTGTTCAATCTTGTGTCTACCAGTTTCATGCTCATTCATACGTACACAAATCAGTAATTTTGTGAGGGAGGTCAGAAAAGTTAACTTTGATCCACTTTGCAGCTCTTGTGCTTCTGTTAGAGCTGGCATTTATAGCACCTGAAAGAATTCCATTTCTTTTACTGTAAAGCTGGCAAGAGAAATCACAAGCCCAGTATATTATATATATATATATATATATATATATATAAGGGCAGTATATTGACAAATCTGGGTAAGCAGTGGCGAGCTCGATGCTGCTGTGCTGGCTGCTCTGCTCACTCTAGGTGACGACCATGGAGTCCGAGAATGCAAGAACATGTCTTCTCCTGCCAAGGACCAGCTGACACCCATGGAGGCACAGAATGGGAAAGGCTGCATGCCCCAAAAGGGAGGAAGTTTATAAAAAAGATTTTTGTTTTCATTCATGCTGTGACCTAAGTAACGTCCCAGTTTAAACATTAAACTCGAGGTCGTTAACTTGTCACAGTGATTTCTAGTTTAAAACTTTATCGTAAAATAAGAGTTAAGAAGGCATGAAAAGGCTCATTAATTGATATGATAAAGCTTGCTGAAATGTAACCCTTTTCATACTTTATATAGCTAGAGACACTGATTTTTCATTATATTGTTGAAATTGCATGCATCATTTAAGCCAGAGACCAATCCACATCATATCTTAAAGACGAGATGACATGAAAAATTTATTTCCAATAAAGTAAAATATCAGGGGCCTGGTTCCTCTTTTGCTAAAAATAAAAATATTTTGTGAGATTATGGTTTTTACCTAGAAAATGTAGTTGATGCTCGTTGAGCTGCAATCTGATGCCTGCAACAGTTAAATTACACAAGATGATTGATCACATCTCAAGCATCAGTTTAAAACAGACATGATTTAAGCCAAGGCCAACATAAACTCTTGACATTCTTGTTATATTACTGCCAGTCGCAGTTTTAAAGTAAGTGAAATTACTTGATTTCATTTTAATTAAAAATCAGAATGCTGCACCATTCCAGAGCTAGTAAAATTCATTCCAAATTTTGACTTAAGGTAAAAATTTGCATTGTCTTTGGGTTTAAATCTCCTTCTGAGCATGTTTCGTTTTATTTCCATCTTAGTACAGACACTTTCAGCCAGCTGGGTTGAATTAATGACCCTGATACACAAAATATAGTATGTATAACCTGTCTCATATTTAAAAGATAATGGCTGATAACAAAAAGTCAACCACAACCTGCTTCTCCTTAGTTAGTACAATCATTTTGAAAACTGGAGATTGCCAAAGGAAATGAGCTGCAGTATTGGCCTTGTTAGCCCCCATCACTCTCCTCGTAATTACCCTTTCTGTCCCAGAGTATTGAAGGTTTTGTTGAGAAATATCTGGATTCCAAATGAATCACTCACCTTAGTCTCAAATGGCCTGTAGGACAGCAGCATCCCAGAGCAGTGGGATGTTTTGAGAAAGAGATGATAGCTCTCAGCATGTCTGTGCCCTGCACTCAACAGTTTGTGATGAACATTGCCAGTGTAGGACAAAATCACCACCTTTTTTTTCTTTTTTTTTTTTTTTTCTTTTATTTTAAATTCCTGTCATACTATTTATACCAATGGTTCAAAAGCAAAAGTTGCACTTACAGGCTGGTCTTTAATTGTATTTTCTTACTTGTTATCCAGTGTTATGAAGGAAAAGCAATGCCAAATCAGAAATTAAAAGAGAAACAGGTAAATCATTGAGTTTTTTTTCTTGTTCTGGTGAGTTGTTTGGTCTAGTGGAGAGAGTTTTATTCAGAAAATGTCTTGATTGTCTTCTGCAAGTTCAAGTTTATAAAGCAAATGCTTTAAAAACTGAAGTGTCCTTTTAAACTAGAAAGAGAGTAATATCATATTTTTTTTCCAATATTTGTATAAAGGCAGCAAAGTATTTACTTCTTGAACATTATTCTATCATCTGGATAACAAGATGTAATGTCTGCAAATACTGAAGTCCTGCTATATTCTTATGCTGCTATATTCTTATTAGAGAAGGGAAGAGATTTTTTTTCCTGCTTTTAAGGAAGCAAGAAGTCATCCATGTAAGCAGTGGGAATAATGTCTATTAATAAAACATGTATATTCAGGCACCAATTCATATATCTTTTTTTCTAATATGTCCACTGATGTTTTCAAAATTATTAGAAGAGCAGCTACAAAATGGTGCATTTCAGGAATATAATGATTTCAAATCACTCTAGGTAAGGCTAAAATAAAGTTGCCTTTTCCTTTGGATGTAATAAGGGTTTGATTGTAACAAGGTTTAGGAATCTCTCCCTCTAAGTAAAAAAATTCCAAATAGCTATTGAAAGAAAAAAAAAACTTAAAATGAAGGGGTGTATGGATTTACTATGCAATGCTGTGGTATTATTTTGCAAAATTTATATGCCAGATTGCTTTGTTTCTGTGTAGACAGGCTGGCAAATATCTACTTGTTTATTATTGTATTATGTATTGTATTATTATTGTATTGATATAGATAAAATGGAAAATAATTCTTTTACATTTCAGCTGAACCTTGAAATAACATTTATATAATTAATAGCAACATCTGAGCTTCAGAATAAATGTTAATCAAGAAACTGTTATTAATTATGAGCTGTGAAAGAAGACATCTCAAAAATCAATCTATGCTGAGTTGAATGTATCTAACACAATACACACCACTTGTGTATCCACATTTATGAGACCAAGATTAGCAGAGTGCTGGAATACACTTGAAACTAAGTTGGAAATAAAGATTTATTTCAGCTCATAATTGAGCTGGACTCTTGCAGGAAGAGTTGGGCCCTTCTTAATGCTTTTCAAAATTTCTCATTACACCAAAGAATTGCACTGTGATAGAAACCAGTGAACTGTCTCTCCAGCAGAAGTATTTTCTAAGTGTAAAGCAATTTATTGAATATAAGCTTTTCAGATGTTCATTAGCTTTATTGTATCTTCCTGCTTATAATTTTCCCAAGTTTGCAGAGTTCAAAATGGAAACTACATTTTGTGTCACATTACTAGCAGTTTTATGCACAAACACAGTGAATTAACTGTTTTGTGATAAATCAATTTAATGGTTTTCACTATAAATGTAATTGGTATTTTTTTAACAGTAACTAACACTTTATAATACAGTATTTCTATATATAGCAAACAGTTCTAGGGACTTAATTACACAGTGACAGAGACTGTTATGTTCTCACTGTGTAATTTTAGAAATTGTTTTTAACAATAGAGAGCAATTGAAATTTGTCAATTAAAGAGTGACAAAAATATTTTTGACTGTAAATGCAGTGCTTAAATTTTTGTTTTACCAGTAAGCATGTCACCTTAGTACAGTTGGATGTCAAAAAATAACATTAAAAATTGTAAATTTGACTGTTAAATTTAATAGCAAAATTATTATTGGCTGGTATTTATTATGTTGGGGTTTTTTTTTGTGGAGTGAAAGAAGAATGAAAAATTAGATGATGACATAAAAATTAGCATTTAAATTGCATTTTGGGAGTTGCCTTAAGTGTATAGCAATTAACACCAATGGAGGTATTGCCATGAAAACAATACGATTTTACATCAAATAATTACTTAAAAGAAAATCTTAATATTTAAGATCCCACACAGAGAGAAATGGAGTACCTTCTTGTGTCTAAAAATATAGTTAAAGTTAAAAATATTTTTTTAAAAAGGTATTAACCCCTTCCATTACAATTGCATTTTTTGGTGAAAAAATCATTATTCACTTGCATGTGTAAAATCTTGGACTGTAACTGAAGAAGGAAAGGATCTCAGGAGGCTGCTATAGAAGGAAACACGAAGCAACTCTCACTTTCTCTTAAGACCTCTTGTATCCAACAGTGCTGCAAGTGCTGTATCACTGTACTGCAGTGATGCTCAGGCAAACCATGAGCCATGGACATATGCTTGCACCAGTAATGGCTCATCAACATCAAATATCAGACTTGGGAGGCTTAGGTAAACTAAAGCTTCCAAGCAGAGGGAAAAAAAAAAAAAAAAAAAAAAAAAAAAAAAAAAAAAAAAAAAAAAAAAAAAAAAAAAAAAAAAAAGCCTACGGGTTTTCTGGCTGGGAAAATCCCTATTGCTTCATAAGAAAAAGTGATGATTGCTGATTGTGCACAAAACCGCCTGGCGAGCTCCTGAGCCTCTCACTGTGCCAAGTGTTGGTTGGAAAAGCATCAGGGAGAGGTGTAAAGGAAAACGTGTGGCACTAAATATCCTTAAGTGCTTGCTGACTGAAGGTGGAAAAAACAAAGCACCATTTGAAGTGAGATGAGCACAGAGAAAAGGCAGAACTAAACACAACCTGCTGTCCTCTTTGCTGCCTTGTAAATTTGGGACTGCAGCTCCATTTCTACACACTGCATTATTTTGGTCTTTTGCACTAATAACAGAGTGCCTCTAATCTGCAGGCACTGCCACTGCTTGTTAGCTGACTCTCAGCTGGGGTGTCACAAGTGAGGTGGCATGTCTCTGCTGTGTCCCTTGCAACACCATACATCATGGACAGGAGACCTTAAAGGCTGCCATACAATTATACAGTTTATTGTTCAGTGCTAGAGATCAGATTTTGCAATAACAGGGGAAATATTTGACCCACTCTAGCTTATCTGTCTGTATCAGTGGTCAATTCCTACACAAGTAAATCCAGCATTGCCACTTTTGCCAAAGCTGCACAGGAATTAGTCTGATCAGTGCTAAGAGAATGTCCATAGCCATGACATTTGGATCCAGTGAGAGCAGTGCCTTCCAACAGAGGGTTAAACTGAGGGTTATGCTAGCCTGTACTCTCTTAAATGAACACAAAAAATTGTCTGAGGGCCAAAATTTGCTGCCAACTGCACATAAACAACTCCAACTGACTTCAATAGGAGTTTCCTGTGTGTATCCAGGAGCAGATTTTAGAGCTAAGAGTATGCATCAAAGTCTAAATAGCAAATGTTAGTGAATTGACATTCTGTTTATTCATTATTTTCAGATGTCGATAGTGGTTTCTCTGTCTAATATTAAATGATTTGGTTGTCACATTTTTAATGAAGGTTTTTAATTACTCTTGATATACAGTATTGTATTGGTTGTTTTGCACAGTTGCTTTTGTGCATTTAACCAAATGCCCTGTCTATAAGAAAACCTGCCTAGCTCAGGGTTTTGGTCAAGCACAGCCTTTGTCACTGCTTTTGTACAGATGGTGCTTTCAAACTTTAACAGAAATCAGGAAAGGGAGGACCTATATTAGACTTGTGTATAGATAGAGGAAAAATTGAATTTGTTTTACTGGAAGATGCATTTTGAGTTCCCTTTTGGTAAGAGTATGGCTGTACTGAAGTATTATATGAGTCACTACCTAGCATTTTGTGGAGGGTGTTGCTGTCATTAAAAATTACAAGCAGAAGGGATAAATTTTGTCACAAAATGAGGGGGTCTGTGACTCACAGTGACTTTGGAGTGGGGAGTTTGGACCAGTCCTTTTTTGTCTCTAAAAGCCCAGGTTTGATTCCCATGGAAATGAAGCAATGGAGCCTGGAAACAGTGGTACCCTCAGATGTCACCCATCCCAGGGCAGGCCCATGAGCTCTCAGGTCAGGGATTCTGCAAGCATTTCTCCTGGGTCACTGCTGAACAGGGCACAGATGGTTTCAGAAGGACATCCAAACACATGTCCACTGCTATGGGCCTGAGGAATAAATCACATTTATGGGCATTTAATTCCAAACAGGAAAGAGGCAGGAGAGGACACCATCATCCCTTCCCTATGACCGTACAGAAAGGCTCCAACTTCTTCAGCCTTGATCATTTTAAGATCCACCTGCCTTCATGGTCCAGGTCCAAAAGAATGGTGTAATATACCCGTTCCCAAAGCCAAAATATGAGGAATGTCAGTCTCTCAGTGGCTATATGAAACAAGCAACAAGTGACTACTGGAAAATGAAAATAATTGCCTTTTTCTTTTTTTTATTCAAATGTGCACATGAATGAAAACAATGCATGCAAATAGGTACGTGTGCATACATTAAAAGAAAAATTAAAGCAATGTGCAATGTGCAGGGGCTAGAAAGCAACTTGACACCTTTACTGGTGGCTACTTTCTTGCAGCCTAGATAAGATAGCTCAAATATTAATCAGCTTTTATGTTTCAGATTCTAGTGCTCTTCAATTGCCTTAATACAGAAAGTCTCCTACTTTGGTATCGTTGAAGGGCTCACATGTAACAAAAATAAACACATTAAATAAATAAATAAATAAACCCAATCTCCTAGGTACTAATTTGCCATGGATTGTATTTAAGTCCTCATCCATTATGTGAATTAGAAGTGAAACAAACACTGGCATCAATACTCTATTGCAGCCAGACCAGCCTGAGATCCAAGTGAGTGTGTGTCCTGGACAGTTTGTATTGATGCTGTCCTGGGTATCACGCTCATCAATAATGGAAATAATTGCATTTTAATAATTAAAAAACCCCCATCATTTTCACAGAGGTAGAAATGATGACTTTGTTCCCTCCCTGCAGTTTATCTACCTTCTAATGACAGGAATGATTCAGTGAGCAGCTCATTTATGAACACACAAATGCACACAAAGAAATCTGCTTTTATTCAGGTGAGAGTATCAAATGTCCCTTAAATATCAACTTAGCAATACACTGCATCAGGAGCTTTGAAAAAAAATATAAAATTTAAGGAAGAGTAGCCACTGTCCTCCTAGCCCAAATTTTATTACTGTCCTGATAATGGGTCAAGACAAATAATGAAAATTCTTATTCTGATTATTTTGTGTTAAACTTTTTTTTTTATTAATTTGACATTCCAACACAAATATCTTTTTCAAATGAGGTTGCTTAATAATGCAATAATGTCTTGCTGAATACAGAGTCTGTACAGCATTTTAATGTGGATCTGGATAAAAGATTTTTCTGTTGGTTCTCACGATCTTTTGGTTTTGTAGTTCTTAGTTCTTTATTAGTTCTCTCTCTCTCTCTCTCTGCCCTGTCTCTTTTATTTTTCTTAATTCTTTTATGTACACTGTGGGCAGAACTATCTTGAATCTGTTTTGCAGACTTTGGTCTGCCTTATGTAAAACTAACAAAATCATGATATAAACATGGTCATAATCTAGGCCTGTGTTATCTTCTTCTTTTTTTTTTTTTCTGCTAGACAAACATTGAGAGTATTTTGTCCAGATTGTGGCCTCTGTCTGGGTTTTTGCAGACCAAGAATATCCCAAACCAATATACCCAAATGTCTTGGAGACACAAATTCCTGGAAGTGTAAGGTAAATTAATAGAAAAGAAAGAATAGTATCATAAAATTTAGTTTACTCTCTGGAGGCTTTCTTATGTTGATTTGAGAAAGTGCATAATGAGGAATGAGTGGGTTGCCTCTGCTGTAACCAGTGTAGTTTAGACTCTTGCTTTTGCTCTCTCCTTTTTCACTGCAGCCCTGATTCAAACAGATATGCTTAAGATAATGCTCAACAAAAAAAAAAAAAAAAGCATGAAACTCAAAATAAATCAGACACGAATTTTAGAAGTTTTTGAGTCTCTTCTTTCATATTGCTTAGTAGTATCTGAATAAATGTACAGTAAACACTCCTTTAAAACGTGTGCTAAAATTTCCCACTGAAATAGCAGGTTTTGGGACTTTTTCACATATTTGCAGACAAGTACATAAAATATTTATAAATTCTTTTCACTACAAATCAAAAATTTTATGGCAGGACGATCCTAAAGATAACTTAGTTTCTATCCCTTGCAAAAACAAACACAAAAAAGCCAATACTGTTACTAAATCCAACAACAGAAATAATCCTCACACCTGCCTAAGCTAAGTGGACACATAAATGTTTTGGTACCTCAAGTCTTTAAAAACATATTTGCAATCTTGTAAACATCCATATAATAATAATGCATGAAGAAAAGCATTATATATATAAAAAAAATAAACTGCTCCTTTGTGTTAGAATATTTTTTTCTTAGATGCAAAAGCAAAATCTAGATGAACAAAGCCTATTCATCTAGATTGCTATAAAGCCTATGCTGTGGCTGTATAATCTATATTAAAATTTCAAGCAGGCAGTTAAGATTTTAAATCCTTATTGAGATTAAAATTAGGAGTACCAGATATCAACATAAATATTCACTCACAAGCAAAGGATATTCTCTCTCTAAGCAAAGGATGTCCTTCCATTATGCCAAAATGAATAACCTAAACCCTTTTTTGTTTCTTTACATTCGCTGTTTAGCTTTGTGTCATACCTATTTCTTTCCTTAAAGCTACTTAGCAGATTAATTCAGCAGAAATAAGCGCCTTATTGTTGATTATATAAATGATTCAGGATGTTTGACATATTTAATTTGACAGAATGGCACAAATTGCAGCCTGACCCTGCGCTTTGCTAGTCCATATGCACCAGGACCACCTCTAGGATCATTAAAAGTTGAGTTAATTCAGCAGCACTTTGCACTGGAGAGTTTCACTGCAATGATTAGGTTTTCAAAGATAGCAGCAGGGCCTTCCCTCCCAGCCCAGCTTCTCTTTCAGATTGCAGTGAAAGTGAACAAATAAGGAGACGGGGAGGGGGGGGAAAAATGAAAATACCTGAAGAGAATAAAGAACAAGGGTGATGGGGTAAGATGGATTACTTGAATTTTCCACCAATCACTGAACAACACATTGGCTAAAGCATTGATTGATGAAGTATTTAAGTCGTCAATCTCACATCACAAGCCTTTTTACAAATGGCTGCAGAAAGGGGCTGACATCGAGGTGGTATCAATGGAAGTTGGCTTTGCTACAAAATATAAGAAAGACCTCTAGTCTGCAATTTGCTCTCTCACAAGACGTTCAATAACCACTTTCGACGGCCACTTTGCCAGCAAATGTTTCACTTAAAATGTCGGTATTCTTTACTCAGGACTGCTGTCCACCTCTGAATTTATAGGCCCTTACTATGGGAAGATTTACTTTCCTTTAGTTTTCGGTCAGATTATTTTTCCCCCATGTAGACTGCTTTTCAATTTACATGGAGGTTTTCTTGGTGGATGCTTTTTTCTTTTTTTCCTATTCCTTAGAAGAATTGCAAACAGTTGTTGTCTCTTCAGATATGTTTTAAAACAGTGTATCAGTCATTGCCAGAAATCTGTGTTTGATTGAGAAATCAGCTTGTTCTGGCTTTTTATTTTGTTCCACTCCTACACTTTTTTTGTTCATCAACATTAACCTAAAAATGCACAGGACTTCAGTTTATTATCTGCAGAAGCTGTTCCTGCAGAGACAGGTCATTTCTTGGTTAGCATCAGCATCACACTATTTGTTCCCTGAATTCCCCTCTTTCAGAGGAATATGATAAATGTAAGAAGTAGCTCATATCAAGGAAAAGACAGACAAGCAATTCAGATTCTATGAAGGGAAAAGAAAGAAAAAAAAATCCAACAAAAGAGAGTACGTACCCCAGCATGAAAGAGCATCTTGATTTCAAGTTTTCTTTCAGGAGTCGTTAATATTTTATGAGACCACACAGAGTGTTCCTCCAGTGACATTTTTCTAAATAATGTAATGTGCAGTAAAGTATCAGACAATGGGGAGGAGGAGGGAAATCGCCTTGTTTAGATTAAAAAGAAAGAAAGAAAAGAAAAGCATTTGAAGCCAAGCATTCTCAAGGTTGGCTAGTGTCTGAATCCAGAGACCCAACCTTTTGTAGGGTCAATACTTATCAGGGAAATGGTGCCCAGAAATAGAGAATAGTCCAAGTTTTTATTCTTTCCACCCCCCCACCCCCCATCTTCGTTGTTTTCCTTTCTTTTTATTCTTTTTTTTTTTTTTTTTTTTTTTTTTTGTAGGGAACCTGAACGCGTTCTGCAGACTCACTGGGCTCCTTACTCCACATCAATAAAAAGCAATTGGACAGAAAAATACAAAAAGCACAGTGCCTCCTATTTGCTTCTTTCCTGACCCTCTCATAGATAAGAGCTTTTCTTGGAAGAAAATTTTGATCTAAAGTTCTGGGTCCATGAACTCTTAGAGCTTCAGAAAATCCGTGGGTAACTTAGAGAGCGGGGCCAAGATTTCACGTCTGTCTCCCAGCTCTGCAGTAGTTGACAATAACTCAGAAGCCCTACTGTAGACCAAACTGAACCAATTGAACCAAGACTGTTGTTACAAACAAACTACCAAGACTATTCAAGTTTTAAAGTTTTGGGTCTCACATCTTCCTGGTCTATTTCAGGGCTTTCACTCTGAAGAAGTTATAGGCTTGCATGGAGAAAGTGAGTGACAATTCCTCAGTTAAACCATTTAGCTTTGCAAAATGCAACAGGGTAAAAGCATTCCCATAAGAGTGGAATTGACAGGTTGTAATTTCCCAGTCTGTGTTAGCTCATGTTGATCAGAGCTCTTGATGACTTATGCAGGTCTCTTAGAATCTTGAATTTCAGAAGAATGAAATTAAATATTCTGGAGTTGTTTTATTATTTTCATACTTCCAACCCTAATGTACCTGGAATACCTTCCAGAGGTATTCTACTGACAGTCTGTGTTTAGATGTACAGAGCAACCTCAACACAAGTTCTTTAACCTCTGCACAATATCAGAAATACGTGGTATTACTGTACAAATCAGCACACAGCTACTTACTAAATAATATTGTTTATAAAAGCCTTATTTGAGAATGTAACAAAACCTAGGTGACTGGAAATTCGAAACATTACCCGTAAAAAAGACAACTTTTGTAATACAAGATTGAAAAATTAGGTTTATTTTTGTTCTAAGCATGCAAGAATCTAAATTCCATTGAATTGTGATAGATAGGAAAGCCACTCAGCAGCCAATTGTATGTGCTTCCCTCCCCATGAACAGACACAAGTTAGTGGGCACCACTCTTGTACAAACCTACTGTATGGGACCAAAGTGAATATCATGTACTTTAACAGGAATGTGTGGAGTGAATCAGGCAACTTGCACAAAGCTGCAACTAAATTTATTGTATTAAATAAGAATCCAGCATGCCACTGCAGTTTATGTGAGCAGTTAAAATGGTTTGCCTCTTCCCGTTACATGACAATGTAATCAATGGGATAAATCACCAGCTGGAAGAAATCCTACATTTGAAATATCTCACGTTTCCTATGGCACAGCAGAAATCTTCCTGTGAAAACAGAAGGCCAAGGAAGTTGATGAAAGGCATTTGTGTAACTGCTGTGGCTGAGGATTGCACCCAAGTTAGGAGTTAAATTGCACAAGCTTTGATCATTCAAACAGACAAAATACATGTAATCTGATCCTAAGGTATGCAGGGATATAGCAAGGGATATAGCAATTACATAATTGCACCCCACTCTTGCATATGCCTATCTTCACTAATAGGACTAGTTAATTGCCTTAATTGTTCTTACTATTCCTGCAAGTAAAGACACACTTATATGTTTACTTTCCAACCATTACACTCACTCTTTTCCTCCTTGTTTCTAATCCTACTTTCCTGCTTGTTTCATTATTTTACCTGATAGTGAGTGGCCTGCTGAAATCTCATCACTCCCACTTGTATTTGTTCATCTTTACTGTTGTTCCTCACAGTATTTAGGGTGAAATTTGCTTTCCACCTGAGCACTTTTTAGGTGTTGCTGCAATTGCCACCCTAGCACTACCAATGAGCACATATTAATTGGCCCTACATCACTCCCCATAGAGCCTGGATGGCCTGGGAGCCATCGAATGGCTCTCTACTCAGAGCAAGAGTAGTTTTTAAAAACTGTTTCCATTAATTTTCTCCCCTATAACTACTCAATAGTAGTGATGAAATAAATAAATATATTGAATCAGAACTTCACTTCACTGGGTCTTAATTGGTGTGTCTTGAGTGAATCTATGCCAATGTGTAATGAATCTATATTGCTCTTCACAGATCTCATCCCACCTACTGTATCTGACATTTTTGCTGCAACACACTGAGGTGGAGCACACTGCACGTCTAATTTTTGTAACTGTGTTTTTGTTTAATTGGCATGTTAGAAAGTAATGAACTGTGTATAATAAAGGCTGATTTCATTTAGAACTGGTTTAAATTCAGAAGGTGTCATCACAATAGCCAAATCCGACCATTTTTGTGAAACAAGTAAGTCAATTTCTGACGAGAGGACACCTGCTTAGGAAAGGAGGTGGGAGGGAAAGTAATCTTGTCTACCTTTTGAAATTCCATTGCAGATCAAACTTGTGCATGATAAGCTGGTAAGAACTAGAGAGGTTAAAATAGGCAACTGAAATACTGCATTTACAGCACCTGAATTATTTGAACTCATGACTGAAAGTACATGCACCAAAAGCAAGGCAGTATTTCCTTGATATGGATTTCAAATATCTCTGACACCTTATTATTTTAATATTCTGTGCCATTTGCTTTACTAAAGTGAATCTGTGTCACAGTGTGACTTGCCAACACAATCTGACAGAGCTTTGACCTACTCTCCCAAAAATAGGCTCTGAATTTTGCCTTGACAACAAGTGAAGTAAGACACAGATCATACCTCCCTTTTCAAACTGATGTCTTTTACAAGAAATTATGAGGACATCCTACCTGTAACAAGATAGCAACAAAATCAATTTTTATACTAAACTCTGAGTTAATTTCTGTCCGTGGACAGGCCCTATCTTTTGAAAATCACATCAGCTAAAAATTTCAAGACCTAAAACCTATTTGGAAAGATGCAACATTTATTCTGAGACCTACTTTTTTTTTTTTTTTTTTTTTTCCAATGAGTAATTAATAAAATTTAGACATGCAAATACACTATAAATTACTTGGATTGTTTTAATCTTATGTCTAATTTTTCCCACTGAATATAATAATGTGTTCACTGACTGTTAACTTTCAACCTATTATACCCCATTTCTTGACCAATTATAAGAGGATGGTGATTAAGCAGTTCATAATTTGGCTGTAGGTGATTAGGTCCTATTTCTGTTGACTTCACTCTGGGTACAGTAGGAAATAATAACAAGAAATCACATAATCAAATTGTGAGCTGTAACTTACTGACTGTGAGCAGCCAGGTAAGGTTTCACATAGCCCTGAAACTTTGATCTTTCCCTGAATCTGTCTGCTTACTTAAGTTTGACTTGAAGGGCAAATCAATGTCAAAAATAATTATCATAACATTGCTTCCTTCACTTCTCTCTCCTTTAAGACACATTTACCAATCACATGAGCAGATATATTTTTATACCTTGTCTACTTTCCCAGACTTACTTGTCTTGCAGAGCAAATATTTCAGAGGCCAAACAGCTGGATTCAGGCTCTTTTGGACATCAGGCACCTTTCCATAAGGTTTGGCCTTGAAAACCAGGCATATCTCTGTGGCAGGTCCAGTCTTTAGACCTGCAGATGAAGTTGCAAGGAAGGAGACTTTTCTCTACAGAGGAGGTGGAAGAATGAGACTGCCCTTCAGTTCTGTTAACATACAGCATGAGAAAAAGAACTTTCTTTATCTGGGGACAACTTACCTTTTTTCCAGAAGCTAACAACTCCAAAGACAAACACGTTGAAAGTACAGGAGAAGTATATGGCCTAATATATATGCCAGGCCTGGATTCAACAGCCCAGTAATGGCTCTGGGCCACTTGTTCTTTCCTGATGGGAAAGCACAGCACTTTAGCTTGTGTCTCTGGCAGCAGGAAGCCCCACAGACTGGGGAGAGCCATTTTATGTACTGTGCATATGAGGGGGAGCATTATGTCTGGTACAGGGGAGCTGCTGAGGTTTTTATACTCTCATTACTAGAAAGCATTTCTGTGTACTTTTCTCTGTGTTTTTATTAATCCATTTCATTTCATGCTGTCTCCCCTCCCACATCTCTAACAGCTGCTCACACAATATCTCACCTACAGTTTGGGAAGACACAGTAGGCAGATCACAGTATATATTGTGTTATACTCCTGGACCTACCATCTGCCTTCTCCTCCTGGACATTTTTGCAACCGACTGTTTACAGCAACAGAGGGTCTGGCTGTTTAAGGCAGATCCTTTGCAATGAGCATCTTGTAAATGAGTGAAAGTTAAAAAGAACAAGTAGCAGAAACCATCCTGCTCTACTTAAAACACTTCTGTGTGGTTGCCAAACGACTCCTGTTTTGATCTTTCCAAAAATAAGATGCAGAGTAATTTTTGGTGTTCTGGATGTATCTGGGTTTATAACTTCACCTAAATTTTTCTCCTCCTAGTACTGTAGAGGTGGAAAGGCATGGGCTAAATGCCACAAGGAATACAGTGGCAATGCCATTTATTCTTTGACTTGCTCACAGCCAAAGTCCTCATTCCTGCACACAGCCCCCAGCCCTTCCCCCCTCACCCACTGCCATTGACAGTGAGGAGTCAATAGCAAAGGGCTTGAAATGTCCATTCAGTGAGATGAACAACGCCTGGATTGTCAGTTTAATGAGATCCCTCTGGCTGTTTTGAGCCCCCCAAACCCAGTGCATATCTCTATGTGTTCTCAGAGTTTATCAGAGGAGCTTGGTGATGGCACCCTCGTGTAAAGCTCTTATGTTCACGGCACCACTCAGTGACCTTCTCCACACTGTCATCATTCAGAAACTACCTCCTGCCATTCACATCTCCTGCTGAGGAAAACAATTCTTAAGGGAGCACAGGGCCTGCTTACCTAAATATGAATGCATCTCACCACAAAGCTTTGGAGCAGCAACAACATTAGGAGGTCTGCTTTACCCCTTCCCTCTTCATTCAGTTCCAGTCAAACAGCATTGCACAAGCCAGTGTTTTAATCCCTGGATAAATGGGCTGACTGGTTGGTACATACATAATCTGCAGCTGAGGACCCTCTAGTGGGGCACAGTTTAATTTCTGACTCATACACTCCATATTCTTTCCCATGGAATTTGTGGAGTCACATAGGTGGGTACCCAGTTAGTGTTGGGAAAATGACACCAAAGTAGCCATGTATGCACTGAGCAGACCCAACAGGTGAGAGGTGAAAGTCTGCCTCAGCTCTCCACTATGTGTTGATTCTTGCAGTGAGCAACAGAGGGAGGCAGCTGTGTGCAGCTCCCCCAAGGGCTTTGTGTGAAAGACTTTTAGGAGATAGTAGCATTAAAACAAATTATTAACATAACATCTTCCTATGGCTCCAGGAGAAAGGAACTGCATGTGGAAATGCAACAGCTTTACACTCCCTGCATCATAGTGCACAACAACTTAAAGGTTACAGAATATTATTCCCCAGCACTATCCTTTATGGCATGAGACTGTCTGGCCATAAAAGGAGGCAAAGAATTTTTAATTCTTGCACCAAGAAAATATCAATGAAATCATTATGTTTTTAGCCTGTATGGTAGGTATTTTTTGAAACATTCCCTGTCACCCCATGAAGGCATCAATAGAAGTCAGATTGCTTTATACCTGCTTGAAACACTTATTTCTGTATTTGCACTGCAACAATTGGTTGCAACAATCAATAATTTCCTATAATTCCTTCTGTGAGCAGAACAATAGATAGGAAGTCATTTTTACAGCTGATATTTAGTCAGAGACCAGTTCACAGAAGGAATTACAGGTTTTTATTGTTTGCTGCTGAAGCACTATAAGATTTTTGCCATTTTTTGTTTTAAGATGGATTGTGGTTGTTTTCATGAACACTCAGGGTCACAAGTATTCAGTTGATGTCCTGTGATGCCTGGCTAGTGCCATGTATCTGAAGCTGTTTGCTTGCCACTGAAGAAAGATTTATGTCTTCAGCCATGTAAAGTGAAATAGCTGCATTGTGGAGAAGAAGGCAAATGTTTGCTTGTTCAAGTTTGGCTCTTATTCATCTCCCAGCTGACTAAATCCATGAAGATAAACATGGCCCAGCTTCCCTAGCTCAGCAATGACTGCTTATTGTCTTCGAATAAATACTGCAATATTATTGCTCCATACTTTCCTGGCCACTGGCAGACTGTGAAAACAAGCTAAAGTGATGCCATAAGTCATAACTTATACAGTCCCTGTTGTCATTAACCCAGGGGAAAGGAAGAAAGAAGGATTCAGAAGTCAACTCTGTTTTAACCCTTTGAATTGTAGTCTTTTTTTTCTTTTTGTTTTTTACCTCCTCCAAACATGATTGACGTCTCCTAGGAGCTCACTATCCTTTCATAGGTTAGGAAGCATTAAGTAGTTGCACTTTCCACTGTCTGAGTCTAATCACATTCCTATAGATGAAGTTGGCTGCCCTGGACACCCACAGCTTTCCATTTATCTTTTAAACCACAATCTACACTTTTATGGATGAGTTCATCTTGAGGAGTGGCAGAAAGAGGAGGACAAGAATAGAGGATGGATTTTCTAAGAAACTAGCACATGATAACACTTGCATTAAAAGCATCATAACAAGCTTCCCTTAAGAGGTCTAGAGAGGAAATTGGAGGAACATTATATTTAAGAAGCTAATTTGCATGCAGATGAGGAAAAGCCACAATGAAGGTTCTGAATTGCCAAAGTCTAACTGGCATTTATAGCCACATGATGAGAAAAAAAAAAAAAAAAGTGTCCTGCAATCCTGGTAATAAAATTTTTTTCTGTGACTAGCATTGCAGACATCAATGCACAGAGCTTTACAGCAGTAAACAAAGCTTAATGAGAAACGTTTTTTTGTCAAAAATCATCATACTGGACAATACTGGGACCAAGAAAGAGAGGTGTGCTGGGAGATGTCATTTTAACAAGTTAGCAGTGGTATTTTGGGAGCAGAGATGAAAATGGCTGTTCCTGTGCTATTCCTTCTGCATTTTGCAATTCACTTACTCACAGACAACTTCTGACAGAAGGTTCACTTCTAAGCTGTTGGTCAGCTGTGATTTTGGAGTTGCAGTTGATCCACTGATATGCTCAAATCTCATGTCACTGGTGCAGTATGATGCAGATCCTCCTAGATGTTATGCCCATGGAGAACAGAAAGGTGATTTGGGACAGCCAGCACATCTTTACTAAGAGCAAGTCCTGCCTGACCAACCTAGTGGCTTTCCATGATGGAGTGACTGCATCAGTGGACAAGGAGAGGGCTACAGATGTCATATATTAGACTTCTGTAAGGTCTTTGGTCTTTGATATGGTCCCCCACAGCAGGCAGGCTTGGTGCTGTGACCACTTCTATTCCTATACTGGTTTCTTATGAAAAAGATTCATTTTTTCAGTTACAGGGGGAAAAAGCAGCAGTTGCATAAAAATTTCACTGTAATTTAATTGTTCCTGTCACAACTCCAGTGACCCGGATTTGGGAAAGACCTCTTGTTTGGAACAGATGTTCAAATGCTAGACTATTTATTTAGTAGTGTGGTTTCAACAATAAAAATAATTTAATAAATCAAAACATATTTATAAACCACACAAAGGGAAAGACTGAAGGTAGAGGGAAGAACAATGTATGCAAAGAAACATTGTTGGTGTAAAAACACGGAGACTGAAGTGATTGTAGAGAAAAAGCATTAGCAAAAAATTAAAAGGAAGTTTGAAAGTAGATGAGTGAGAATCTGCAGTGTCTTTCTTATAGAACAGGAGAGACAAAAATTCTACTGATAATAGATCCAAAGCTGTATGTGCAACTGTTAACCCAATGAAAGAGGGTAAATACTATCATCTTATCACTGCTTGGGTGGTGATTAAGGAAAGTTCTGGGTTAAGAGCTACAAGTACTTGAACTAGAAAAAGAAGAAACAACTTATAAATAAAAAGACAGTAGCAACTTCTTAAATCATCTCTATTGTCTTGTAACTCTTTGAAGTGTCAACAACATTGCCTGAAACATCAGCTTCTCCATCACTGGTTTTCTGGCTGGGAGAAAGCAACACTCATCTCTCTTTCTCTGATTTTCAGGTTTCTCTCATTTAAAGACTGTGACTTTTAGTTCTTCAACATGCAGCTATAGATATCTTGTTTCTTTTTAGCAATGCTCGGGATTTTCTAAAATTATTTGCAGGATGGTTTTGTCACTTACATACATGTAATTAAAACAAAGGCATTCCTGAGGTCCTGGCTAATATTAACACTGTGTTTGTAGCTCTGTACTTAAGAATCTTCTACATGTTTCTGTGTGTTTGCTCCTATGGTTTGCTGATCTCTTTCTGCCTGCCTTGTTTCTTTTCCAAAACTTCAAACCTCCTCTAAGTTATGCTTAGCAGGTTTGAAAATTTTGTTGAATTTACCAAAGTTCAAATCAGGTTCTTCTGTGTGACTTCTCTGTTCTGGGTCTTTGATCTACAAAAACTGTGCATCTAATTTGCCAGTCTAAAGTATTTAATACACTATTTACGAATTTCTCCCAGTAGATTGATAGCATTCAAATGTTTCATTTATCTAAACACACAATGGTGCAAAAACTAGACATTTATTTGCTTTGTTAGATGAATTGTTTGCTTTTCACACACAAGTTGTTTTTTTTTGGTTGTCCTCTCTGTGGCTTCACTTTACCAAAAATTCTTTTTCTTTCATTTGACTTCCATTTAGTAGCTTTCCTTTCTCTCATGAATTTTTTCCTCTTGCTACACAGGTAGATTTCTTGTTTTGGATGAGCTTATTAGTTCCTCACCTTTTCATCAACAAGTCTTTGTTGTCTGTAATTTTACTTTCCTCTGGAATACCATCCAGTTTCATCAGACAGTTATTAAGATGTGTTATAACCTGTAGCAGCTGTGGTGGGTCTTTCATTAACAGGTGGATTATTACACTTTCATGTAATGTTGCATTTTGAAAGCACACATTTAGCCCTCTAAGGGCTCTTCATGGGCTGGCAGTGCCAGATTTCAGTGTGGGTGTGCAGCTTGATACCCACTAGGATCCCAAACCTCACAAGTCATACACAAAAAACTTAGTGACCACTGAAATGGTTTGAGCCCTTAGAAACTCTGCAACAGAGGCAGGAAAAAAGTCTAAATCTCAAGGCAGCCTTCAGATGCCTTCTTCTTCCAGTTCCCTTCCTCACCATCATAAATATAAGACTGAATTTCTTACCTTGCTGCACCCAAAGAGAGTCACTTCACAAAACCCTCTGAGGCATGCAAACCTTCCACCTTGTGCAGGGATCCAGTTTTTAGCAGCCCCTCCACCACCCAGCCTGACTCACTCGGGTCTGTGCACTGCTCTGAGGTGAAGAACCCAGGGTGGTGTAATGTTCATTTGGGTAATAAAGGACTACATCATATGAGGGTGCTAAAATGAAATAGTAGCCATTATCTTATCACTTGTAACTTTGCAATGCTCAAACTTACCATCAGAATTCTCCTTTATAATGCCATTTTTTCTGCATAATTAAAAAGTGCAAAAATACCACAATATTGTAAAGCTTTTTTTTTTATGTGAAATACATCTTATTTGAGTGTTTCCCAATTTACTTTTTCCCACCACAAGACAAAAAAAATTTAAATGTAGATAATTCATGGCATAACTCATCTTGATTTGTAAAGGAAAAACCTCCAGTTTTCTCCCATTTTCTCCGAATCAAGTGATTGAGCATACATTTCATATTAGCTCTTTAAATTATTTACCCTGAAAAAGAAACAGGTTCAACTGGAGGTTGAACTTAAGGAGAAAATGGATTTAAGCAGTGGACCAGCTTCCTAGCACATATAAAGTAAATGATGCTTCATCTGTTTGTACCAGATATGATATCTCACAGTTAAAAAAAAAAAAAAAAAAAAAAAAAAAAGCCTGTCCAATAATTTTAATGTCTTATGGAAGAGGTACATCTGTTGGGGAAGAAGGGAACTTTACTACTACTCAAAGGTGTATGAGGATGTGTAAAGGATTAGGCAAAACCTTGAGAACTGCTGGGCAGCAACAATTAAACAGTACAGATCCACACACATCTGTTTATATACATTTGCTGATACAATGGGGTACCAAACACAAATTGAGTTATTTAGTCAATACTGACATGACTTGAGAGAGTTAAAAATGTTTAAATTGTCATGGAATCAGGACTCTGCATCCTGTGCTTTTTTAATTTTTTCCCTTTCTGCGATAGTATTGATAATACTTCCTCACCTAAGGAAGGTATTAAACAAAAAAGTGCACTAATTTCTTCAGAGGCACCACTACTTTGCAGAGAGCCAGGAGGTTAGACTTGGTCCAAGGAGATAGCCTGATCTCTGGAATCCAACCTTGGGTTTGGCAGTTTGCTGGAGCAAGTTGTAGGTAGGTGATGGAGCATGATCCCACAGAAAGTCTGAGTAACTTGGTCTAGCATCATAAGACCCACATTATGTCTTCACCTCCAGTGAGGAAGAATGCCTTGAGATTCACATATAATTTCAGAAACATTGCCCTCAGTAAATTAAAAAAAAAAAACAAAAAAACATGTAAATGAGTCTCTGTTCCTTCAAAAGTCTTAATGACACAGTACAGTTCAGATACAGCACATAAAAATGACATCCAATTATGCTGATGAAGCCACATCTCAGAGAAGTAAAACTGTATAAAAACATTCCTTTCCATGGTGAATTTAAATTCTGACAATAGTATGAATATCAATGGGTATTTCACACCTTTATAACAGTGATAAAAGTAAAAAATGTAGATGTAAAACATTTTGTTTGTTTAAGGCATCAAAAATATTCTATTGTATGACATGGTCCCTCTTTTTGCCACATAAGACATAATCATTTACGTGGTATTTCTATACTAAAAGCAGCATAATCTCACTCTCCTGCAATGACTTGTTTGATTACATCTCGCACTAATGACTGCTTCTGTCATGTTCTCTTTGCATGCAGTGAGGAGAGGGGCAGAATGGGACAGCCTGGGACTGTGGGACTTGGAATCTGCCCTGATTCTGTTCTGCATCTGCTATTCAGTCTTCTCTCTCTTTGTACCTATGTTTCCACAACTCTTTGGGAATGAGGCACTGTCATTTTCTGGATTTTTTTCGGTGTTTTTAAATGCTAAAATAATGCTATTCCTGTCTTTGGGCAGGTATCTATCCTTTATGATTATCTGTTGTTATGAGAGAACTGATTTAGACATCTTTTAAAAATAAAGTAAACCTGGACTAAATATTCAGATCTAATATCTCTTGCTTTCTCTCTGTGCTTGAAAGGTTTTTGTAACCCCTGTTCCTTAAATTACCTTTTATTGTCAATGTTGTAAAAAGGTCCAATACTGGGAGCATGAAAGCTTGCTGAGCCATTAAGCCACATGGTACCCTGAACCTAATTGAAGCTTCTGAGTGCTATAATGAATAACAATGTAAAGATTAAATTTCATAATAATTCAGTAAGTAGAAATAATTTTATAATGGGGCATAATAATAATAATGCAAAAAAAAATCAATCACACCTGTGGAAAAAATTCCTTAAATATGAAGACATTTTCTACTTTGCTTTTGCATTTTTAAGTGCAGAAAAACTGCATAGGAAAACATTATTTGGCTGAATTATTCTAAACTCTCATATTGCTATCTTTCTCTGCCAAATCTTCAGTGTTTACAGTGCAGCCAAATCAAGCTCAGCCTTGTCAAAATTCCTGTGAAAATAGACAAATCTCAGCTCTGGTGTAAAAATTTCCAAAGCAAAAGTGAATTCAGCACAAGCAAAGTAACAATTAAAGCTCATGGGGGAAACAGGAAATCTCTTGTTTCCTAAGCCTGTCCTGAATGCTGTAAGTCACTGAAGAAATGTGGTTTGCCAAGGTCCAGTCAGGCTCTGGAAAAAGACCAGCTTCAGTGATATGTTACATCAAATATACATCTATTCTACATTTTTTGAGTCTGTTCAAGCAACAAACACTTCATGTACAATTGAGCAAATTCCACTTGCAGAAATAAACAATCTTTGTTTCATAATTTGTCTAAATCCTTTGAAGCCTGTAAACTTTGCTTGCTGCTCTAAAAGAAAATGTGCTCTTCTCCACCACAGCTATCCTGTCAAGAGATGTGTTTGTCCAAATACTTTGCCAGTGCCTAATGCAATATGGGAGCACTCACATGAGCACTGTGCCTATCAGCCCAGCTAAGCTGAACATATGTGTGTTTATCCAGCTCCTGGGAATTCTTGTCCAAGGAGGAACCATCATTACATTCAGGGGCATGTCCATAGTCAGGGAAAGCAATTTCATATCTCCTATGCCTTTCAATTCGATTTCATCAATATATTTGACATTGGGAAATGAAGCTTATTGAACCTCTGTATTTATCCTTTGAAAAGCCCCTCCCAGTGTCAAAGCAATAACTCAAATGGAGACAATTTCAAAACGTCCCTCTCTAGAATTGCAGTCATTCTTCAAAGGTGGAAATCCTTATCTACTTTACCAGAGTGCTATGCAGATTTCTCTTTTTTTTTTTTTTTTACCTGTAAGATTACAACAACAGAAAGAAAAGAAATTAGCTTGTCTCTGTAAAGGAGGGAAAGGATCAAATGTTCTTAATTATACTCCTGACCTTAAAGATAGTCCCCTTTTCTTTGGTGGAGGGGAGAGGTGTAGAAGGCTATGCACTAAATTTTACATCTTTTTATGTTTTTGCAAATACAAAGGTCCAATTTCTCCCATTGGTTACATCTGTGTAAGTGTCACTTACCTGAAGGAACTGAATATTGACTTCAGGAAATAGTAAGAGGATAAATAAAAATTTTAATTTTGCAGAGCTGTGGGATCTTGGAAGGTGTTTAGACAAAGCAACCTAATAAGCATTAGTCAAAGAATCTGATAGTATGATTTTGGATAGCTAATGTTTAGAGCATGTAATGCAATTGTTCCCAAAGGATTTAAAGTTGTGCAGCCCTTCATTTCTGGGGAGGGAGAAAAAAAAAAGTTAAAAATAACTGCATCATACACACAACAAATTGTGACTTAATATATAATACTGGTAAAAGTCAGATCTGCAAGAATGCTTTCAACTATCGACTGAGAGCAGGATTATAAACATGAAAAAAAACTAACTTTATAGCAACTACAGAGGATCTATATTTAAAACTTGCCATCTTCATCATGCACAGCAAAAATTAGGATAAAGTTTGTCATTACCATTCTGCTGTAGACACTCTTAAGACAGAAACTTAGCATAGCAAAACCTTACCACAGAACCCCATTAAGGCCCCAGCAGCTGCATCCTGCAGCGGCTTCATTCTCTGCCAATACAGCACAGGCAAGAGTGATGGATCATAGCTGGCTCCCAGGCAGGCACTTCCCAGCAGGACCACAAGTCAGGGGTGAGACCAGAGGGATTGTCTTGGGGAGGGCAGGGATCTCCAGCCATGCCAACACTGCACTTGGCAAGGGCAGCAATCAGAGGCAGAGACGCTCGCTGCCCGTCGGATGCTGGCAGGGCGTGCCAGAACAACACACATGTTTTGGCTCACATCAAACAACGATCTCAGCCCAGTCTGAGAGTGTGGAGCACGGACACATGAAGCCTCTGAAAGACTTGTGCAATGAAACTTATTTCCATAGCTGTTTTTTGACTGTTGCTAAGATTTTATAATTGTGAAAATGACTCCTCCACAGAAAGTATCTCTCATTGAGAGCCTCCCCCTAGTCTCCTTGTCATGAGCCAATGGGGTCAGCTGATATTCCACTTGCCTTGGACCCAGGAGTTACAATATGTGCTGTGCTGTAAGTAATGTCCCACTCTGTGTCCATGTACAGTTGCCGTGGGAAACATTGGAAAGCCAAACTCTTCTTTCTGTTCTGCTTCTGAAGTTTCTTGTTTTCTCTCTGTTGATGAAATAGCTTTAACTTTATTTCACTGTGGGGTTGTTTTAGGGCTTTTTTTCTTTCTTTTTTTTAAACAACTATTGTATTCTTTTTATGATTATGGGATAATGAGTTATATTTCAGTCATTTATATTCTAAAAGGTGTGTATCATTGAAACAAATGCATTCTGCTCTATAAATTCCCTTTTTTAGGCTTTCATTTGGTCAGATTCACAAAAGCTTAATGTCAGATTATTATTTCTGGCATTCAGTCATCAGCAAGTAACATTTTACCTTAAGATGCGATTCTCGGATACTAAACACCAGAAATAATTGATCATCATGACATTCCTTTGTGAATTTCATCTTTCATGTGTGCTCTTTTAACAACAGATTTAGCTTGTTCCAAGTACTGGTTGCTTTGTTTCATTAAAACAGTGCTGCTTTTGCTATTATGCTCCCCGACAGAAGGCTCACTCTCAATGCCTTCTGCTGGACAAAGCCAGTAAATTAGTACTGTTGTTCCACTGTATTTTTCAGATCCCTAAATTTGAGAGTGAGGTCCAGTTTTTCCCATGAAAGCCTCATGAAGCCTGTGAGTGTAATCTTCTCATATCCTTTCTTTTTTTTCTGTTATTCAGTTTATCAGATAAACCCTTGTTCCACCTCCCAGAATGTCTCCAGTTAGGAGTGTTTGCTACTGTAAATTCAGGATGTACAAAACAAGTCAGCACCAGCACAGCCAAACTAGATTTTTAAAATCCATAAAAAAAAAGTGAAAACTCAGTTTAATACAAAACATATAGAGAGGAGGGGATTGGAAAATTTTATAAATTCAGAGCTTGCAGATGCACGCTTGCATAGAGCTACAACACAAAAGCTCTTCAGCAGGCAGTGGAACAGAAGGCTGGGTTTTGCCTACTGCTGTGGTCCGTATATCAGTGCTGGAATTGGACATTAATTAGCACTTTATTTGCTGTTGTGCTCCTTTTCCTACAAATATTTCCTTTGGGGCCATGACAGCCATTTCCTGCCCTTTCATCTTCCTCCCCCCCTTCTCCCCAGTGATTGAACTATTAGCCTCATGTACCTGTGACAGGCTGAATACTAGCTACTTATGGGAGAACCAAAGCGATAAGCACATGCAGGGATAAAGGATACAATGCAACCAGAGCTACTTTTCCCAGATGTGGAAAATAAAATGTATCACCAATAAATTAAAAGAAAAAAAAATCAACAGCAACCAAACAAAAACTAAATGCAAAAACAGAATGCTTCAAAATGTTTGACGTAGGTAAAACTTTTAGGAGCACAGTTATCTCTCTTAGGTTAAAGTAGCAGGAAACAGGGGTGCTATCAGATTTTGAGAGAGGGCACACAGAAAGAACAGAATATGGCAGCTTTCTAGCAAAGAGAAAATGTACCTTGATTTTGCATGAGTTTATGGCTTAAGTGCATGCTCAAATTCCAGCAACATCAATCAAAGTTAAATCTTTGCTTAAATGTATTGCTGTTGAAAATACATGCTGGAAGCAAAGGAATGATGCAATAATATTAACTAAAGACACTGCTATTATTCCTCAAAATTTGACTTCCAGCTGGCACATGTTCTTCTGAAAGCATTCCTAAACTGCCCTAACCCCTTGCAATTTGAAGGGTCTTCTCAAAGGATTCCAC
The DNA here is from genome assembly GCF_029582105.1 of Oenanthe melanoleuca. NCBI lineage: Eukaryota > Metazoa > Chordata > Aves > Passeriformes > Muscicapidae > Oenanthe > Oenanthe melanoleuca. The sequence goes on from NC_079335.1 coordinate 91,165,994, forward strand.
CCTGTTTTCAGCATTCTCTGCCAGTACCATAAGTCCTTATTTCATTTCTGATCACTCAAAAGCACCATAGTAAACTCTGCACTCCCTGCCCAGGCAACAATTTTGAAGTCCTAGAGTATTTGGATGGGGCCCATTCTAGCCACCTGGGCATGCATTAGTCTCCCAGATAAAAAGAGACTTTAAAAATGCTTAGATATTCCTCCATAATTATTCCCAACTGTTGTTTCATTTTGTCTGTGTGTCTCACAACAGATTCTGTAGTTACTTCTGTGTGCAACTCACGTACTGTGTTGCCACAGTTCATGCAAGTAAGTCCCAAGATCTCCATCTTAGGGCAATTAACTTATTTAGTCAAACTCAGAAAAATGGAACAAAATGATCGTTCCCAGTTCTGCAGCTTCCCAGTTCAAGTCTAAGTAGAACTACCAAAATAGAACAAAATGTGTATTTTGTCTTTGTTCCCGTGTATTCATACACTCTACACAAAAACCCTTGGAGGAATTTCAAGTAGGTGATTGCTGGTAATCATTTTGTTTAAATGTGCAAGGTTGCACAGGACCTCTGTCTACTAGGAAACAGAATGTTCTCACTCAATTATATTAGCAATCATTATTTCAATAGTGGAAACTTCCACAGTAAATAATACAGACTTTATATCGTATTTAAGAAGAAAAAGTGCTCTCTTTAAAATCACCAGGGACAAAAAAGAGTCAGGCTGGGGAAGATTTTCTGTTTACTCTCAGCAAGTAAAATTAAGCTAAGGGGTTTGGGCCATAATGCTGTGGTACCCTATGGAAAAAGCTTTAAAAAAAGAAAATTGATATTTTCAGTTAGGGGGAAAAAAATTGTGTTGCTCTTTTAATTATTATACTCAAGTGTAATGTTATTTTCACACATACATTAATTTGCAGCCATGAGCTTGTTTTTACTTAGCAAAAGATGTCATAGGCATGATGCAACACACTTTTTAAAGAAATTCAAGAGCATGTAAGCATTTATGTTAGAGAGTAATGTGTAGTGGGTCACTGATATTATCACCCCTCTACTCTCTTCAGAGCCCAAATATTTATGATTAAAGATGCAGTTTATTCTTGTTAAATAATTTTCTTTGCAATTTAATTGTAAAATCTTTGCAGCTTCTTAATGTTAAACCTACATTAATCTGAAATTGAAAATTTTATTTGTATGGTGATAAATCATTCAAATTTGGCTTTCTAATTTCAAATAGATAACAAAAATGAATGCAGATTCATGTTATAAGTCACAGTTTCTGCTGCTTTTCAGCTATACATATATCACAAATTTGTTTTTCATTTCAATGCTTGAGTATTTTTAGACAAAAATATCATAAGAATTAGATGGGTTATTTGTTTTGTAATCCATTTGGTCTGAAAGTCTGGTTTTGCTCTGTGCAGGTTATTGTTCTGTTTGACATTTTTCTGATATTCATCATCATGTATATTTTCTCAAATTGTCAGGGGGAAAAAGAAGAATAATCTTCAATAATAGCATGCAGTTAATTGCAGGGAGCAGGTATATGCATTGTTTTGAGGGACCTAGCTGATTAAATAAATTCAGCAAAAAATTCTTTCTGTCATCAGCACAATCTCACTGTTCACTTATATTATGCTGACCCTCAGTTTTGAGAGCACAATCTGGTCCCATTCAAAATATTTGTTCCATGAAAAGGGGCAGAACTGGAGTAAAAGAAAGGAATTACAGTCAACATCCTGAACCTTATTTAAAGCTTTTTCATTATTATTTTTTGTCTAAAATTAATATATTTTTTGTCCAAAATAACTTCTTCCAAAGTTGCTCAGTTGGTGAAATAAGAATTAGTGTTTCTGTTGATCCTTCTTTAAATTCACAAGCTTGTGAAAGGATCAAGTTCATTTATTTGCTTTTCTTCTTGTGCTATTCCTAAAAGGACCTCTTCTTACTTGAACATTCAGTGGCTTTTCAGAACCATAGGATCAGAAAACAAAGTCAATATAATTCTGTAGGAATAAGTGAAATGCAGCCTTCTACCCTGACTGGGAAAACTGTAGCAGCATGTGGGAAGAGGTTGCCATTTGCCTGGAAAAAAAAAAAAAAATCAGCTTTGGTAGGCTCATCACAAGAGCACTTTCCAATGTAGCTTTTTTAAAGAAGGATTCACAGAAAATAGGACTAGAGTTAGTGTCTCTCTTACTGATACTTCCAAAGGCAGAGATGTGCTCCAGAATACATAAACACTCTCAAGGTGTGCTGAATACAGCAGACTTCATTTTACATAGATACTTACTGCTCTTCCATTGCACTCTAGGGAAGAATTTAGTGACTGGATGTACTCCATCCAGCCCCATTGGAATATGGTCTCTTGGAATTGCTGCAATATGAATAATAAGTCATAAGAAGTGCCTTGCAGCATCTGTTCATTTTCACGCTGTGATTCCCATGTGCCTACAAAACTTTTGTGGATGCCCATGCCACCTGATTGTAGAATCATAGAACCACAGAATGGTTTGGGTTTAAAGGGAATTTAAAGATCACCTACATCCAGCCCACCTGCCATGGACAGGGATGTCACTCACCAGATCCGCTTGCTCAGAGCCCCATCCGACCTGGCCTTGAACAATTCCAGGGATGGGGCATCCACAGCTTCCCTGGAAAACCTGTTCCAGTGCCTCACCACCCTCACAGTGAAGAATTTCTTGCCAACATCAAATCCAAATGTGCCTTCCTTCAGTTTAAACCATTGCTGCCCCTTATCCTGTCTTTAGTCCCTTGTGTATAAAGTTCCTGAATGCAGCACTCCAGGCAGAGCCTCACCAAAGAGCAGAGGAACAGAATCCCCTCCCTTGCTCTGCTGCCCACTTGGCTTGGATGCAACCCAGGATGCAGCTGGATTTCTGGCACTGGTGGCTCATGGCCAGCTTTTCATCCACAAGAACCCCCAGGTCTTTGTCTACAGGGCTGCTCTGGAAAACTTCTCCCAGTTTCTGCTCATGCCTGGTCCCACTGCTTTCACTCTGTTTCAGAAGGTCACTGGACTGATCATCATGCCATGCTGGCACCAGCCACTTGTCTTTTATGTACCATAGCAAATCTTCCCAGGCAATCTGCTTCATGCTCTTGTAAAGAGCCACCAAGAGTGGCTTGAGTGGTGCCCAGGACAGATCTGAGAATGCAGACTGCAATAAAAGTGTGTCACACCAAACTATCCATCTCTGCTTTCTTTCTCTTGGAGGAGAGGGTGTGGTTGGACAGATGGAGTAGAAAAAAAAAGAAGCCTGTATTTGTGTAAAAGCCACCAATGTCCTTGTTTAGAACTAATATTTAGTAGAAGACTGCAAGTGAAATAACCCTGCATTTTTAACTATTTGCTTCAAAATTAACCAAAATGAGATGTTTTGTAAACCTTAGGGCATACGATCAGTAGGCATTAATTGCTATGGCTTCATTGATATCAGTGAAAAAATGTCAATGTAGATTAGCTATAAATGTGCCTCTCTGGTTTTAATTCATCCTTCAGTTTTTGAGGGAGATTATGAAGTTGCCAGTTCATTTGAGCACACGTTGCCAATCACCTGAATAAAATAAATTTAGAGGGAGCAGCTATCTGTCATCTAGACATCTTTGAAACTTTGCTGTGCTGTTCTAGAAATCAAAGGTAGGTACAATATGACAGGAAGAAAGAGGCAGCATTAAAGTTTTAGGCTCGTCCACTCTAAGGTGTGCATCAGGATGGTGTACTGACACCAGTATCAGCATCTTCCCACAGAAAATATTGATGCCTATTGGACCCTTGTTTACTAGTGAAGCTTAGAATGTTTCCAATAATGAGAAAATATCATGACTTAATGAGAAAGAAAGCTTAGAGAAAGATTATTTAGAACAGTTCCCCTGCATTCATATTACAATGGACAAAAATATCAACACCTATCCTCAGTTATCAAAAACTGTTGTGCTGGAATCAGCTTTAATCAAAGTGAATTTATCATCACCATGGTGACTGTGCTGCACCCATATCTTTCTAAGGTGACAGGCCTGCATAATTCATTGTGACCTGTGAAAATGGAGCAGTGGATACACAGGTGTCAGTTTGTTCACCTGACTTGAGGGGCAGTATTTTTGCAGAAATTACATCAGGCATGGTTTCACAGGTGTTTGGGAAATCTTTCTGGCCATCAAAAAACAGCACTTGTTAGCTATTACTAGTCTTGTGGGGCATAATCATATCAATTTTTTTTTCCATCCCTCAAGGAATTGCAAAGTTCAGCAGTTAAGAATAATTTTTTTCTGGATGGACATGGAAGAACAATTTCTCTGTCACTGACTCCCACTTCATTTTAGCAGCTTTCTTAACTGAACACAAGTAACAGGGAATATTCCACATGAGTTACAATAACTATGATCTGTGTGCACCAAAAAGCATTTCAGGATCCTGGTCAGAAGCCTAGAGCAACATAGTTAATATTATAACTTTATTTTCAGCTTTAGAGAGCAGTTTAAAATAATCTTCTACCAGGATTTACTTGGAAGAGAAAAATACCTAGAAAATGCAGTTTTATCTTGTTTTTTCCATGCTTACTCTAAATAAATAGAAGTAATAGAAGTATAAATAATATAAATTAATCATTGGAGGAACAGGAGTAAATATGTACTTTAAAATTCAGAAAAACACAGATATATGCACACATATGTGTGTATTTTTAAATCCCCTTGGGATTTATCTCTTCATCTAAGCATGTTAAAACACTTTTACACAACATGCACCTCAAAAATGTATGCTTAATAAGGTAGAAGACAGCAGTAAAATAAACGTCCAGCTCCTAATTCACAAAGGCATCTCCTCCCCAGCTCTGCAGGACGGCTGGAGCCTTCAGCTGCTGTGCTCTGGTGACGTGGAGGAGCAGCCACCAGGGCCCTGACAGCCCTTGGCACCTCTTTGGCTCAGCCCTGAGCTTCCTGCCCAGCCTCCCTCCCCCTGTCCCCCAGCACTCAATCCCTTATTTTTGGGTGGCAGGAGGTTGCGTTTCGCGGGGCTGGCGCTCAGGCTACCTCGCCACTGCTGGGGAGAACAAACGGCATCCCAGCCTATAAAACTGTACTTCCTAGCAACATGTTTGAAACTACAGCTGCCTGATATGGCTAATGAATTTTACAATCAAAAGCTAAAGTGAATTAGCTGTAGCAGATGTTTTTACTCTGGGAACTACCAGACCTTTCTGGCCGCTCATTTATCCTTCAAGAGGATAAAACTCTGCACTTCTATTATGTGTTGTCATTGGAGCATTGCACAACTTTATCAAACTTTTTATTCTGGAAACTGAATTAATTTTCTGCAAGGGGTTTTTTTGTGTGGCTCTTTAATCACATTTACTGGGGAACATGTGTACTGTAAAGTTGGAGAGCCGATTATGGCTTCCAGAAAGGCTACTTTCAAAAGGAAGCTGCCCTCGCTCCTGAGGCCTCCATTTGAAGGTCCTCGGGTTTTGTGAAGAGGAAAAAATTAATTACTATTTTAATAACGAAGCCAAGCCTGCTGAAAATCCTCTTAGAGAGTAGCTGGATGATGTAATGGCTAGCAGGAGGGATATTGAAAACAGTGACCACACAGCCTGCCCTTCAGTCTCCTATTCACTCCCTGTAAGATGATACAGGCTGCTGGGTCACACATGAGGGAACTGAGAGCTCAGCGCTGCTGCCTTGGGGGGAGAGGGGCCTCGGAGGCAGCACAGCCCTGCCAGGGCATCTGAAAGTTAACATCTGCTGGCACCTGCCCTGCCAGATAACCCTGGAGCAGTGCCTGGGAGCGCACTTGTGTCCCCAGCCCTGCCCTGCTGCACAGATCCCCGAAGGGCTCGGCCAAAGGGTGTGTGAAAGCAGAGCTCAGGCACTAACTGTGCAAACCCTCTGTGTAAACAGGCAAAGAGCTCTGCTGCCTTACAGAAGTGAAGCAATCCAGAGGTGCCCCAGCTGCAGCTGGCACCGTTTGATGCTCAGCTCTTGATTCCCACCTCCCTCCATCCCCCTGGCACACACCACTGACTGTCTTCAGGGCTGTGGGGAGAGCTGCAAAGGGCTTCCCCAAAACAACACCTCCAAGTTGCATGGGGGATTGCACCAGAGAAAAATCAAACATGCTCAGAGGGGCAGAGCCCACAACAGGAACCAGCCTCCAGCAAGAACATTGAGGGAAATAGTGATTCACCTGATTGAGAGCCCCTTATGGATTTCTTAAACCTCAGACAACACAAGCAAAGAACCAAAGAAAGGAAAACCCCAAGCACTGCCATTTCGTGGCTGTTATTCAGGTTTGTCTGCCTGCTGCTGTCCTATCATAAAACTTTAATTTTTTTATTTCCTTCCCCCTTGAAATTAACTTTGACATCACAAAAGATTAAAAGATTAGCAGGCACTGATGTAAACCTCTCAGTTAGGATTATAAATTCTGTGACAGAGCATTTCCTTTGATATCAATATAGTTTCTTTATGAATTGCAAAGAAAGGCAGGTGTATAAAAATAAAACGCGCATAAAATATAAATTATCATTGTGCAAGTTAATGCCAGCCGTAGGCTACCATAACTTGCATATTTTCTGTTTCTAAAAGTCTTTCCAGGCATTTTTAAAAGCAACATAATTGCTTGCTAATATATAAACCCTGTGCTTTTGTAAGAAATGTAATAGGTTTTGGTCACAGAAAAAACTTAAGAACTTCTGCAATAGATTTCAATTCTGATTCTCTTTTAAAGCCTCTCTTTTCTGATGGGGTGAAACGCAGCTATATAAGGACAGCACATGTACAGCTTCAAAAGACCAGAAACTTGTGTTCTGCCCTTTTTTTTTTGCACAGGACTACATTTGATGCTGTATGTATAATTCCACTGGGTGCAGTGAAAAAAAAAAAAAAAGAGGCCTAAGGGTGAGTAACTCACAGACACCACAAACTGAACTGCAAAAAATTGCCAGCTGTCACAACCTTGCTTTCATTTATCTGAAAGCCACCATCAACCCACTGTAGCCAGACTGCAGCCAAAAAAAGAGTGGTGGGAGGGCAGCCCATACAAGTCCAAGAGGAGATCCCAAAGGAGGATGTGTCAACTGCTGTTCTGTCATCCTCTTGTTCATCCAAGTGGCAGCACCTTTTGGGTTGTGGGGTTCACCTCCAAGCAATCCTGGAGTCTCTGTCTTACCTGTTTTCTCCCAAGCTCAGACCACCTCACTGTCCATGAACCGTCCAACTGCGTATTCACTTTTCCACCTGGGACTTTCAGAGACACCAATGTGACCATCCCAGCTCTCACAAGAGACTTCCTCTCCTCCTTTCACAAGCAAAAGTCACTACATATTTTGTTAGCTCCCATAAATTGCTTTTCTTTCCTTCTGATTTACGAGTGCCAATTCCTTGTCCAGCTGAGATTTTGCTCATCCCACAGGTAAAAGCCTCTCCTTTCACTCTGCTGGTTAAAGATGCTCCTAGTGAGTCTAGGGTGCTTCATGCACACCCTCTCTGCAGGCATGGTCCACTGACTGGGCAAGGCTCTGAGACAAGGAGAAGTGGGAAAAGTATAATTGAAATTGACTATTTGAAATTTGAGGCAATATTTCTCAGCTGTTCTGAAGGTGTCATTCAGGTGTTTCAAAGAAGAAAAGTTTGAAATGGAAAAATACCATTGTCTGCTGGTTGTTATTGGGAAAAAAAAAAAGGGAAAACAAAGCAAAAATTTCCTGGGATGTGTGAAACACCACATTTTCCTTAACAGAATTTTCTTTGGAGAGCAAAAAAACAGTGTATCAGAACTCATCCATTTACATCTGCTTTAGAGGAAAAAAGTATGATGGACATATAAGAATGATATTTCATTAATTTTGCACTTGTAATTGAGAGGAAAAAAGCAAATGCCTATGGTTAAAAGAAACAGAAAGAAGAATTATTTTAACAGCCACAGCACAGGAACATAACTTCTTTCTTCCTTGCACGATAATAGAACAATAATAGAATAATAGAACAAATACTAAGCAATAAAATCATTAAAGATGTAAAGGAAGATGAACCACGCATTGTAAACAGCTTAATTTTATAAAGAGCAACATTCATCAAACAAACTTAATTCACCATTTGCTTGATTTACTACTTGTGGGTGAGTGGTGATTTTATTCTAGTTTTATTATGTGGAGAATATATGCACATAATTATGAAGTTAGAAGACATGCCTGGGTGTTTACTTTATGAAACACAGCATCTGGCACAAATCTCATCAGGATGAGAGGAAAATAAGGCCCCTGCACCTTTTCTTTTTTCCCCTTGTGTTAAAAAGAAGTGTTTGGTGTGTTTCACAGCTCATGCTGAAGAGACATAACTGTCCTGATGAGGATTGGTAGATCATACAGAGAAAGGTCAAGCAGTTAGAATTTAACTAAAAGAGGCATGGGAAGAGGGTTAAGCTGTACTTATCTGCCCATGTAAGCACTAAATTCAAAACTATGAAAATGGTTGCAATAATGAAGCTAAACAGAGTACTTACATAAAGAAACACACACTTTTAGGTGAAACAATTTAAATCATCCCAGAATTAGTTGCAATAGGTGCATTAATGAAAGCTGAAGGGATTGATATAGTGTTAAATGAAACTTTTTCTCTCACAAACAGGTCATGCAGGTACAGGGCCACTGTAATTCTGCCAGGGTGGTCAACACACTTTGGTGCTATCCTAATGCTTCACTAAGAGCCAGTGCTCATTCCTCTGAAGTCTCCTCAGCTTCTCTGGGGGGAAGACGTGAATCATTATCATCACCTGACACTGGAGGCAAGTTGGGCACAGGACTCCATGAGAAAAGCTGAAGTAGCTGACATGCTTTTCCCCAAAGAAGAGTCCCAATAGGAAATGGGGAATCCTGGTAATGATGACGGCATCTTAACTGCACTGTGTGCATTTGGGCTGACAAGGAGAAGATCAGAAGAGAGCATCCCTTAATCCTTACTGAAACAATCACCCCAGCACCTGCTGAAAAGCTGAAGAGGTTCAAAACCCCTTGATTTTGCACCCCAAACCACTTGGACCGATGCAGTGTGAGAAACTCTCAGAAGGGGATGAGCCTCAGCCCTTGAGCTCTTGCCAGTGCCCAGTGCTTCTCTTCCCAGCCAGAGAAAAGTGCTGCGACAAGAATGAGAATGAGAGAGGAAAGCAGTTCAGGAATGAAGCTGGCCATCTAAAAGAGATGGGATTATTTATCTGGCAAAAGGCATAGAGGCAATCACTTTCCTGAACTTAAAGTAATTCAGTATTTGCAGCTGCCATCAGGGTTTCTCACTGCATCCACACTAAAGGAAAAAAGGGGAGACACTGATTTAGCTTTTCATATGGTGCTTTTTGTTCCTATAAAATAACTTCAGGACTAAACTTTGCCAGTTTATTTTTAGTCACAGACATGTAGCTTTTAGAAAGTGTAGATGGAAAATCTGTGTGACCCTTTTTTTTATAAGCTAGAGTATCATGTAATGCTGTGTATTTTACCAATTGACTTACAAAATGATATTTGGTTGTGAGAAGGAAGGCCTCAAATAATAACTTCCCTTCTTTTGTGGCAGAGCAGCCATGCAATAGTAATTTAATTTGCTCTTGAGAAAGATCATATGAACATCTATTCTGGATACATAGTTCATTTTACAAAGCAAAACACAGATGAAAGACTGCAGTCCTGATAGACTGAATCTTCTCTGAAGAGAGAAAGGGGATTTTTTAATCAGTGATGCCAAGCACTGGCCACAGTTATCAAATGAGTTATGGAGTGAATTACATTATATATAGGTAAAACAAATATCTATCTATAAGTAGTCACAAACATTCTCATAACTGAAATCTAGGCTGTTCTTTTGCATTGACTCTCTCCAGCTGACATAGAGGACTGAAAACCTTTAAAAAGCAGGAAATTAAACCATGTTAGTATCCCTACCAAACCTTTAAATTACAAATGGCTAATATTTTTGGAAAGCAAGATATGATAAAATTCCGGGGAAAATTCCAAAATCAGCAAGTTTCACTGATGTTATGTGTTTTATAAACTTCCAGTCTTTTAGAGTAGGCAATGTGTAGATGTTTTTCAGAATAAGCCATATATACTCTATATATATACTCATATATAAAGAATTAGTTTCTTTATGTCTTTCTTATTACTTCTTGCTTCATGCACTGATTTAAATATTTTTAGAAAAATTGTAAAACTTCTGGTTATGAAATAACTACATTTTATGTTTAGCTCCTTGGAGTATAACAGAGGTTTGATGCTTTGATGGTCACTGACGGTCTTTGAACACCAACAAATACTAACGCATCTGGATCTTGGTTGTGCCCAAAAACCACTTGATTTTAAGAAATGCTCATTGTGAAGGTTAGTATTCAGTCAATGCTAAAATGTACACTTGAGGTCTGATCTTCTGATCTCCTTAAATTTCTCACTCAAGAGAAAAAAAGAGTAATAATTTTGCACTTAGACCAGTAAAGGATGTAAATATTGGCTGCAGCCTCTGACCGTCACCTGGCTGCCCCATGACAGTCCGAGGTGTGCTCCTTGATTCTACCAGTCCACCCTCACAGAGTCCTGCTGAATCCCAAAAGATCCTGGTCTGGCATGGGGCAGGCCTCAGAGGGATGAAACAGAGACAAATACTCTGCACTTCACTTACATAATAAATATGTCCTTAGTGAACAAACCTGAACAGCAAGAGTGAGGTACATGGTGTCCTCTCTGTGGTAGATAATTGCTTGTTTCTGGTTTACTGAAGTGAACAAAAACTTTCTTGTAAAATATTGTAGATGATTCTATTTGTCTTTTTTAAACCTGAATGAAGGTAGAGGATATACCAAACATAACTGAGGCAAAGATGAACAACAGGCTAAATAACTTGCAGATACACTGCTTGCACTGCTATTTAGATGGTAGAAAGACAGCAGAAGAATAGAGTCTTTAAAGTCTGAGTAACAAGTTCAAATTCATCAAAGGTCAGTAGTGACTAAATAAATTTATCTTCATGAAGTCACTTGATGGCATCAATGCATTTCCCAGTGGAAATGTGCCAGGTTACAGAAACTGCCATCACAAACAGCATCCTTAATGAGTCTCAACAGAAAGAGCAAAAGACTGAACAGAGCCTAATATTTTTATATGGGGTGCATCTTTAGGTCACTGCTGGGATGCTGTGGAGACACTCATGCCTCTGTGAGAAGTCCCTCAAATCATATTCTCAGTTATTTTCACTTGTCAGATTGTGCAACTTCTTAAACAGGGCCTTCTTCCAATAAGTGTGAGATAAAAATGCATCTGCAGAGCATGCTCTGAGGGTGCAGAGGCGATAATACATATGTGTTAAATATTGCTATGTTTAATGATATGCCGTATGGTATAGTTAGACTCACAGTGGTTCACTGGAATGTATACTACATCATAACACTGTGTGCTTTTTTGCTTTAGTAACAAGCAAAAAAAAGAAAATAAAATATAATAAAACCACAGTCACCAAGATGCCTGTTGAAGGAGAAATTGCAGTCTGAAATACAACAAATGCCAAATAACGTGGGGTTTTGGAGGAGGGAAAGAGGCAAAAGAAAGCCAGGAGAGCTCCAGTGAAAAGGGGAGGGTGAAAGCCAAACAGTATGGGTTTTTCATACTCTGGATTCCATGCAAGGTTTGTAACAAACCTTGCCAAAAAAACTAGGCAAGGTTTTATATATGTTTCTGATTATTAAGGCTATGCGTATAAGTATAGAGAGTGTGCCCATGTGATAAGTTTCTTGCATGAATGTGTGCTGGCAAAATCACAGAGAGGAGACAATTAGTAAACATGCAGATTTCTGACCATAAAGACCAATATTTTGTGGGCAGATTCCTTAGGTAACCTTTTTTTAAGCTTTCATGATGCTCATGCTGATGGTGAACTGAAGAAGGTGAGAGGATGAGATGCTGTCTAAAGTAGGGGAAAAAAATGTTATTGCCATGTTTATTTTTAAAGTCAAGGGTTAGATTCTGCATCTGCCCTAGTCGCTGTCACTGTCCAAAAATCAGGTCCCAGATGCTAAACCAGGATGAGAAGCAGTAAGGTTTGCATGTGCTGGTGAGGAAGAATATTTCTTATTTGTCACTTCCTTTTGGTCAGGAGTTGGATTTGGGTATGTGAATAAATACTGCCTGTATTTAGACTGAACTTAGTACTGGACTTAATATACTCCAGGGATGTCTGCCAATATAAAGTCCAGCATTTTGAAAATAGTATTAAGGAGGCATTTCCAGCCATGTGTCCCTACTCCACCACACATCATGGCTCAGACTTGCACTGCAGCTGAAACATTAATGCAGGCTGAGCAACTTTAAAAACCATCAAAGCGGGTTCTGTCTCTCACAAAAGTTTTACTCTAAGGGCTGTGTAAACAGAGCACTGTCTCTTTAACTGATTTTATTTTCCTCTCTCTTTTTTTTTTAGTTTAAAGATTACATTTAATATCTATTTCCCAGCAGTGTACAAACTGACATCATCTACTCATAAAAGCGGAATGCTTTGCTTTTTTAAGCTTCAAGCTGAATAACAAATTGCCACAGATGACAGCATAAAAGAATAACAGAATGGAATCAAAAGAAAATTCATTGTCAACAGAAACCTCCTGCTGAGGAATTTCAATTTCATATATCTAATTATCCCTGTCAGTTGGAAGAACTGACAAAAAGCATTCTTTGTTCTCTCTTTCTGCCTCCCGCATCTCACTCTCAATTAATTCCGGCATACAAATATGACTAATTGTCTTTGCAGTGCTCAAGAGCTCTGTATATAAATGTTCATGAACTGAAAATGATTTGGGGGGTATTCATGCATCGATTTATGATATTTGAACACAATAGACATGCATAATTCAGGTGACCATGTTAGCACCCTCACAAGCCCTTATTACAGAGATTAGGCAGGATTCTCTTTTCACATCCTTTTTTCATATATATGCTTTGTGACAATAACTCACTTTGCACCTATTAAAAGAGAAAGCATTATATGTCTGCTGTGGCTTATTGAAATTGCCATGAACAAGATTACCAGCATTTAAATAACATAGGGGGTATGGCCAGAAAATATTAGGTACTTTCAAAAGCAAGATCAAGGCGTGATGAAGGTTAAAGTTGATGGTTTTTTAAATCTCTACTTGATCATTTCAAGAAACCTTTGAAGTGACAGAATTATCTTTACTCACGTTCTATATTGACAAATACTCTGAGGCTAACTTTTATATGATACTTTTTATGTAAATATATACACAGATGCATCAATGCATGCATAGAGACAGGGGAAAAATGAATAACTTTTTATTTATTATTCTTTCTAATTAAATGCTAAGGTTACCTCAAGGGAAAGGTTCTTGTATGGTGACAGAATTAAGGTTGAATTAAAGTTTACAACCACCGCTTGAAGTATGTTACAAATAACTTGGCTATCCTGGCTTATAAAAAAAAACTTCTCTGTTCCATTACTGGACTTGTTCAAATCATATGACTTTTTTAAAAGTTCTTGCCCCCAGTATGAACTCCTCACCTACCCCAAGGGCACAGCATCACATCTTTTTGAGACAGACGGGCTGGCTGAATCAGTAAAGGAGCTGCAGCAGTTTCTGTGATGTTGGTTACACTGGTTTTGCTGGTAATCATGCTGCATGTTGGGATCCATACAGCCAAACACCAGTATTTAAGAACCCAACATTAATAAGACATCACATCTACTCGTGTTTCATCAAAAGGCTATTTTATTCCTGGCTTATTTTTAACTCTGGCACTTCCCTTGAAGAAAAAGGAGTTGTGTGAGAAGTTACAACCAAGGGAAGAGCCTAAAGAGAATAAGATCATTTATTACATTGAGTAGCAAAGGTACAAAAATAAAGGTTGCAAAAATGGCAAGTTTACAATGCACAAAGAAAGTGAAGCATGGTCACTTAAGGAAAACCTACAAAAGTTCTCAGAGGAGACAGAGTTGCTGGGTTTCATAGGACTTCAACTGTATTTTGCACCCTGAATTGTTTTGCACAATGTCATTGTGGAATTGTACTGTTTTCCATGTTATCAAATTGTTGGAGGTATTGTTTGATTTTTTTTAAATTTTAATTTCAGATTATATTAATTTTCCGGGAATACAGTTTTAAATGACATTGAAGATGTAAAACTCCAGAAACAGAAAGAGACACTTTTTTCCCAAATGTCTTATAAACCTATCCTGTAAAACTGGGATGCTGGACAAAGACCAGGTCTTCATCCCTGTTGCTGCTTCAAGATGAGCAATGACTGAGGTGGAGACCTGCACAGACACTTGCTTGTTTCCTGCATCCCTAAAAAACACTTAGAAACTTGCATGGAAAAACATGTAGCCTGTGCATAAATTTTTCCATGACACCCAACAATTTATGTGCCCTTTGTATACAGTTCTCAACAGCAGCTGGTTCCTAACGCTACACGCAGAAAATGTCATGAGCTCAGCAAATAGGGGTTTTCCATGTGAAGCAGCACAATGATTTATACACAAAGTCATCATTCACTGAACACCTACAAGAAGCATATGGATAGAGGAAAGGGCTCTCAGAAAAAGTGAGCAGTTTGAATATGAGCAAATATTAAGCCTTGACTACAGGATCAGGTAAAGAACTCTGGGATATTGTCTCAAGAAGTAAGTAAGCACATTTTGTGAAATCTTTACTGTGGCAAAAATAATAGTGCCAAATGACCTGCTCTCCAGAGGCTAGAAAACAGGTGTGAGTATTAACATGTAAACAAAGAGCTTTGGATAACGTGACAATAGCAAATTTGGCAATTCCTGTTGAAACTGGCGTTCAGCTAGCCAGAAATCAATAAGTAAAGCAAGTTTGTTTGTGTTTGGGTTTTTTCCTCTGCTGATACCCTCTGAATTTGCTATGTCTTTCCCTTTTCAGCTGCAGGTCAGTTTTTCATACACATTCTGCAAACTACCTCTGCATGCTCCCTGCACGTGACTTGGGGGTAAGTTAATGCACTTTGAGGTGTAGGTTTGGCTCACTCACACTCATTGCTTATGTCACTGATTAATTGAGCCCTGTTATTTAAAACATTAGTTTTACTGAGAATACTTTCAGGACATTGTGGAGTCAACACCCCTTACAAATGTCCATGTTTTCAGGTACGTCAGAGAAATCTTGTTTCAGTTTAGCAGAAAAGACAACTGAAACCATAACACTTTTTAGGCTCTCTTGCAGATTGATGTTGGTTTGGTCTACTCAAGAGATAATTGATTTTTCTTTATTAATCTTTGAATTTTGCCTATTCCTTAAAAGGCTTTCTTTCCATCTAACCACAAAGGGAACTGCCACATCATCCCCAGTCCCAGCAAGAGACAAGTGCCCATGTACTTCTGTGCCCGTACAGACCCTCCGTGAGGTCGGTGCACTCTGCCTTCCTCGCAGGATCCTTCTCCTGCAGTTATTAAGCATAAAAAATCAGAACTGGTGGGCAAGCAAGGCTCTGATTAATTCAGAAGAACTGAATAGGCAAGTTCTGTACCCACCAGGGCTCCCCCAGAGGATTAGAGCCCTGGTTACCAGACAGACAACATCATTTTCTTGCCAGGTTCCACAAAAGATACTTTGGGTCAAATTTTGCACTCCAATGTACACTTTTCATTATTCGTGAAGCTGCACCATATTTACAGCACAGAGTAGTGAGTACTTGGCTCCATTATTTCACTTTTCCTCTTTTTTTTCCATTTAAAGAAGCCAACCAACTACAAATATTATAAAGCTGAATGAATGGCATAAAGCCAAAAGTTTAAAGATTGAGAGGCTGCCTTAATTTTTAAACTGTTCTGTTGGCTTTTGATTTTGGCTTAATTTAATTTTGAACCTGCAGGACTTAATGAAGCCGTACCTTTGAATTTCCTGGCATTTACCACTTTCTCTCTGATTTGTATCTCTATAGACATTGCTAAGCTCTGTTTAGAAAAATGCTAAAACTAAAACACTCCAGTGTTCCTATAAAGCTCTCATTCCAAATCTCTGTTGAAAATATATCTTTTCTGACTTGCACATATCTGTTAATTTTGCTCTCCCTCTGCTATTATTTATCTCTGTAACTGTATTGTTTAACTCCTGTAAAGTGGTTTTGGGATACACTTTGGATGAAAGACGCTATACAAAATAAAGTTGTATTGTTTTGTACAAGCTGGCACATACTTGTACTTGGTTCCGCATGGGCTTGGCAGAGATCTCTCGTACAGCGCAGAGCTTTATAGTTTCTCTCCAGTGCTTTTTTTTTTTCCCCCCCATCTTTCCCACTTCCTTTTGCTGGTCAGGATATACTACAAGAATACATCTGTTATGATTAATAGGTGACTAGAAATGTATTTGCTAGCCAGACCTTGTCCTTTTCCCTGTCAAGTATTTTTGAAACAAGCATAATTTTACTGAGGGAGATAAGGCTGCAACATTGACCTGACTAAAATCTAGGTACAGGAAAGAAAGGAAAAAAATCTGTCTGATATTTTAAACATAACATCTACTTTGATTTTTTTATAAGCAATCAGAGGTGATTAATGCTTGGGAACACTGTTCATTATATGAGCCTTTCTGTATCCTTGGTCAAATAAAGCAAGCAGGTGCAAGTCATAGGAGTTACTGATTATTTATGGCTTTTAGATACTTTGTGGGTTTAGCTGGTGAGAAAAGTTTTATTCCACTCACATGGACAAAACACAACCAACTGTCTGGACTGATTAAATTCACATTGTTGTATGAGCACATGGCAGACAGGGGAAAAATTATAAAATCTCACCGCCTATGCCATGGCAACTGAGCAAACAGCTCATGGGAAGAATGTGAATAATAGAAAATAGCAATATTTCTCTTTGTGTTTTCAGACTTGACAGTTTTATCCCCACATCTGCCTGATGTCCGGTGAACAAGTAAAGTGCTTGTACTAGCTACTCTAGTTCTCACTGATTTTACTCATCCTTGTCTAAGAGCTGTCTCAAGACGTTCCACGTACATTTTAAGTTTTAGGAGCATGAACCAGAAAATATTTCTTATATTTTGTGTGTATGTGGGGAAACCACTGAAATAGGAATATGCTACTTGTGAAAGGCTTTTAAAATTTACTTTAGTACACACATTCAGTATTTCAGTTTTCTGGACTGAAAAACTAATGTTGGAATAATTTTTCTGAAATTATTTCGAGTCAAATGCCAAACTTTAACAGGGACCACTCAAAAATGTGAACTATGTTCAAAATCTTCTACACATAAATTTATTTCCCTTCAGTTCATTGTCTGAAAACCAGACACCAGCTGGATTGCTACAAACAGATTTTGGTAGCACTCTTGAAACAGAGCTCAGAAGATGCTTCCTTCTATCTCTAAAATACACACATTTGGTTTTGCAGCATCCAGCATGACTTTTGATCACTCATTTGCTGTATGTGCCATGGGAACTTAGCTCTTCTGAAGCGAGATTTACATGTCTTCAGTGCTTTTGGAAAATGAGTTGGTAAGTGGAGACATAAGAGTTTAGTAGAAGTAGCACTTGCAATTTCCCCTTAACCCAAATATAGTTTGAACTAACTATATACTCTATTTCAGGTGGCCCATTTTAGTCATGGTCAGAGGCAGGCCTGCCTCAGGATTCAGAAGTGACTGACAGGAAAAAGCCATGTTTTTCATATCAGGTATGATGCAGTTTCAGTTCTGCAATTCAAAGGTTGTTGTGAACTGATAGCTTTAGTGCTAGGAATTAAAATTTTAAAAAGGTTTTGTCTATATGACAATGTATATGATAAAAGGAGATAATGAGGGCTATTTTTTTCAGGCTAATGAATTTGGTTTTTTAAAAAGGGTATTTAAAATACTGTCATTGCATGAAACTAGGAACCTAATCTGTTTGCCTGACTTTTCTATTGCTGTTTTAGTAAGCAAAACTAGTGTTTTTGACCAAGTCAGTATGGAAAGCACATTGAGCTCTCTTTCATATGAATAGTGAAACCTTAATTGGATGTTTTACCCTATCACAATAGTATGAAAATTGAAATACCTTTCTGTTCTGGAAGATCTACCTTGGGCCAGCAGGTCTGGAAAATCTGAGCTCCCAAGCTGTTGTAATGACACATGGGTAACTGGAAGCTGAGGAAACAAAAATCAAGGAAAGAATTCATTGAAACATTGAAATACATTGAAAACAAGAATACACTGAAAACAGCAATTGCTCATACTGAAGATATAAAGAGCTGTAAAGAATGATAAACATAGAAACTGCAACTGGACTCAAGGACAAATTTTTTGTTATCTAAAACATTTGATTAGAGAACTATAATTATCTATCAGACCATCTCAGGGTAGATGAATGGGCTTTTAGTCTCTGGGATCAGGTAAGAATTCCTCTCAAAAAAATCCCACAAACATATATTCCTCACCATCAGCTCTGTTACTCTGCAGACCTGCTATTGCCTTTTTAAAGTAGACAAAGCCTTGCAGTAGTAGAGAATTCATGGGATTTCCATAGGTTATTTCACAGTTTGTAAATCAACTTTTATGTCACATAGGATTTAAGACAACTTGAAAATAATATATAAGATTGCTTATGGTTGCTCTTGATGCACTTAAAATGTGTGATGCATGGAAAGCAAGCAGGAAATGCTTGAAATAATGAACAATGTAGATGATATTCACTGACCACAAGCTTTGGTTCCTTTCTTTTTCCAGTTCATCTCTCTGGTCAACCAGAAGGATTCTACCTGTCTGATCAGTTGTCTTGTCATTTGGATTTTATGTTCTTTTCTCCCCTACTTATCCTCTGCTTGGTAAATTTATCAAAACACTGTGACAGAAAAGAGCTGGAGGTTAGAGATAATTAGAAATGCCCAAAATGTTTCCAGAGGAAGCTCATACACAGTGCTTATGTCTTTCCTGAATAGCATTTCTGTAAATTTGGAACCCTCTTGGTCTTATATACACAGGAAGAAATCCAAGCTGAGAGTAAAAATATATTTAAATCTGCACTGCAAAGGAGAAGGTAAAAGCCTGATAATTTTTTCTGAAAGTAAGGAATAATTCTCAAGCAAAGGATACTTCTGGACCCAGCTCGGCTTACACTGAGGCAAAATTGAGTTCTGCTATTGATTTAATGAAAACAGGACCAAACACTGTGTGCCACTTGTCCATATGAAATAATTTGAATGGGCTGAGAAGAAACACAATAGTAGAGACAGGGAATGAAAAACACCCACAACATTATACACCTTCAATTCACCGAGGAGAGCTTTTCTCATGAAGGGGTATATTATTCCCTTATGTGTATGTGGCTTCCATTACCAGTAATGGGAGTTGATCACACACAGAGAGGAGAATGGACTCCTCCGTCTGACATCTCGCTGGCTGCCTGGTATAAAGCCAACAGACAGTGCCAAGTTATTCTGATCGAGCTACTAATTGGAATCATGTTGTATATTGCTGAAGTTTGTTTATTTTTATGAGAGCATTAAAATTTCAGAAGAGATGCATTTTGATCTCTCTTAGTGCACACACACGTAGTACAGGCAGTCTCCTTGTTTTACATGACATGCAGGGGTACAGCATACATGCTGGCTCTTTTGTGTTTTGCTGTCGTGGTCTAGAGATGGCAGCATGTGAAATTATAGCCCCTGCTGTGTAATGTTTTTAATATGTACAAATGCACTGGGTGAATTAAAGGAGCAGCATTGCTAGCTCTGCCCAACACAGATTTCTTTATAGATTAATTGCAATTAAATATATTTGAAAATGTAAGTACGTTGCAAAGCCTGATGGTCTGGGCCTCCCACCTCCTGCTTCCCCTCTTTCTTTCCTCTCTTCTTCCCCCTTACCCCCTAACATATACACAGCCAATGTTGCCACGGTCCCTGTTTTCCAAAAGGAGCCAGTGTGTCACATTGCTGAGAGTTCATGTCTAAACCCTCCACACTGCTTAAACAACTGAATCACCAACACTTTTAAAGGACTTGTCTGTACAAAACTGTAAAACACTTCATATGCAAGGGATGGGAATGGCCACAAAATAGCAGCTCTAGTTGAAAATGATGCATTGACAGTGAGGGGTATTTATCCTCAGCAGGCCAGTACAACAGGATTCAATCCAGCCTGGAAAAACAACAGTGGTTTATTCTTTTACTAAAGGATGACATTTTCTTATTTTGCTGTAAAGTTCAGCAGGGAACCCAAAAACTAGGCAAGTCTCCCCAAGGTGAGTGTACCCTCTGCTTATCCTTGAAAGCACCATGCCTTATTAGAAATGAGGGGTCTATGTCATGCCCAGCTGCAACAACAACATTAAATAAGTAAATTAATATGCACTTACACACCCTGTGTTTCAGGCTCTGCTGTTCACACTGTTTAAATGTTAAAGGCCATGATTGCAGCCACTGGCACAGAATTTTGGTATATATTTTTTTGGTCATCCAGAAGACCTGCTTGTCTCTTTCCCAAGAATGTTAAGGCCATGTATTGAAAAGAACAGGGCTTTATCTTTTTCAATTAGAAGGCTAGAAGTAGAGCATGCATTTTTTTCTGTTTTTGAAAACATTTATTCCATGTTAGTCTGTCTTCTTTCTGTGCTTTCTTCTCTGTTCCTGATAGAATGACAGCTCTAAAAATTAAATATATTTGTGCTTTTTTGTGTGTTAGAAACAATTATTGATATGTAAGGGGTTTTAGCTCTTATATGGTGGTGGTTTTTATACTGCCAGGCTCATACCAATGCAAAAAGGAATCTCAAGTGACTATAAAAGAGCTAGTGAGAGAGAGGGAGAGTTTCCTGGGTAAGGCAGACTTGAATTCCCATTTTAACATTTGTTTATATCTGTATATTTCTTAATGTTTCTTGAAAATCTTCCAGAATTGATAACATTAAAATAAGGCACCACCATGCAAGCATCAGGTGATGGAGGCTTATTTGAATGCTTTTTTCTCTTGAAATAACCTGTTGTAAGGAATGGTTTGAAAGGAGCTTCTAATGATTTTTGCACTTCCCAACAGGATAAATAAAATGCTGAATTTGTCCTCTGCCCCACCACGCCATTAGCCTCGACTGCTGTTCGTTTCTGTTTGTTTTCACTGAAGGTATGGTTTTTTCACGGTGAAGGAAAACTTGTGGGTGGGAAACCTTTCTCCTGTATCTATCTCCTGGTTAACTTCTCCTTTTTAAGGGTTCATTTCACAAAGTGATAGGCAAAGGCTTCATGTGTGCTTCATTAAGGAGTTTACCTTTCAGCATTCATTTCCTTAGGAAGGGCAATTCAAATCACGCCCCTCTGCAGAGTGAGACATCTGAAGGGAGGGTGGGGTGGGAGGGTGAGAACAGGACTTAAGATTTAGGGGGGCGGGGGCTAGACAAGGAACCCGGTGGCAGGGGGAGAAATCTCCCTGGACCTCCAGCATTCCTACTTCTAGTGGAACATAGTAAGCTCCTATGCACCAGATACCATCTGCAAACGAAGGGACCCATTTTTCTACAAGAGAAAAGAGAAGTCAGCAAAAACCTTCTTTAAAGCAGCTTGCTAAAATGCAAACTATTAAAATATGAAGTCTCACTTCCCTCGCCTGCTCCATGGCAGCCCCTTAGTTAGCAGAGATCACATTATCCAATCCTTTGCTAGAACACTATTCAAGTTTTAGCAATTCCCTGTCAAATGTTAAATAGTTTGCCAAAGCATAATAGATGCTTTACATTTTATGCATTACTAGTTCCGAGACTAGGGCTATAAAAGTTTTCTATTAACATGTAAGCACTGAGAGAAGTTTTTTTTTTTTTTTTTTTTTTTTTTGTTGTTGTGTTTTTTTTCTTAACTTGATAAATATACATAACTCCTTTACAATGGGGCTCTTGTGTTGCTAATGGGGACCCTTAATGGAGAGTTATATTTCCAGGATTATATCTTTATTCAGTTGCAAATTATTTTTGGGGAGAGTTTTAATACTCTGCTTCAGTCTATGAATAATAGTATCATTTGAATGCAGCGGACACCTGGTGCAGTAGAAGGACAGTGGGAGCTCTAGACTGACCTGGTATGACTGCCAACTTTGCATTTTCCCAGCCTTTCCTATCCGCTCCATTCAGCATCTAATTTCATTCTCCCTCAGCAAAATGCTAGACACTTGTAACTTTATTCTCCCTCGGCAAAAACTTGCTCTCTTGTAAGGAGGGGGAAAAAAAAAAAAGTGAAAAAAAAATTCATCTTATCAATCTCTTCTTATACAGAGTCTAGTAATTTGAAGGTTGGGTAAAGTTTCAGGAAAAAACTTCCAATTAAATACTGTAAAAAGATAAAATAACAGTGGCCTTGCTGCTGCCCAATAGCTTTCTTGAAGCGCTCTTTTGTTGATTTATTGTACATTAGCCACTGAGCCATGCAAAGAACATTACGTTTCAGAAAGAGCTATTCGTATGCGGCCTGCATCCTCTCCAAAGACAATCAGGCCTGTATTGCATTTTGCAAATTTATACCAGGATGTTGGTTTAGAGTGTTTCCCTGAAAAGTTTTTCAAGTAAGTGTCTGCTTTCATAGGCAAGAGTGATTGAGGCACACAAACAAACCTTTGTTTCAAAACTCACAGATGTATGGCTGGAGCAGAGCTTTGTTTTCCGCTTTAAGGAGTATTCTCAGATTTTTGTTTTGAGCACAACACAGGATTGTACAAAAAAATCAGCTTGAGGATGAATGTCTGGTATAATCTCAGGCTTTCCAGATTTTCCCAGGGTTAATTTTTCTACTCTGAACTTTGTGGGGAGGGAGTTGTTGTTGGGGTTTTTGTTTTGTTTTTTTCTTTTCTTTTCTTTTTAATTCAGGACTCCAACAAAAGAAGCTCTGGGTACTTTAGGTTTTAATGACTTTAGGAAACTTCATTTCAAAGCTATTTGGGAGTTTGTGGCCTTGATAACATACTTCTTGTGCTTAGCTCTGATCAAATTCTTGTTCTTCTTTTACCCTTGCATCATCATTTTTGAGCATCCCTATGCAATGGTGCTTGTCATCATGGACCTGATCTTCAAGAGAAGAACTTTCAGATGCACCTTTTGATGGGTGTAGGTCTGTGTATGAACACTGACCTACCAATACTAAATCACAAGGTGTACCTAGTTACAAAATCCTAATAAAGCACACCTTTCTGACAGGCTCAGGTTGGCTGCTAAGCAGCAAACTAGAAACAAAACTGACCCCAGCTGCCAAAATACTGAAGTGTGTCTGATAACAAACACAGCAGCAGAAGGAAATGCCAGGTACTACATGTTAAACATCTGATTGGGATGGGGAGGACACACACTGGCATAGGCAAAGCTGCTCTCTACTATGTTGTGGGCTGGATGCACAGGATGAAGCCCTGGCTGGAGTGAAGTTACTGGAATTTTGCCATTTTCTTTCAGGGAGCCAGAATTTCCCCTTAGCAAGCAATGTACTGTGGCTCCAGCCAGGTTCACAAGAGCTATCAGGAAAGACAGGCGGTCAGAAAGTCCCAGCTCTGTCCCCTGGTCCTATTACATCTCTTGCTGGGAGAGCCAAAGCTGTTCTACCACCATTCAGCAAAACTGTAAGGTGCAGACAACTGCATTCCCTACATTCCCAGTAGGTCTTTGAAGAAAGGAGGGGAGAAAAAGAGAGGGCAAGTTACAGACCCTGGTCCACACCTTCCTCAGATAGTTAAGCTAGAAGGATTTCAACTCTGTAATAGTGTCCCTTTGGCTAGACCAAGGTGAAGATGCTGGCAAAGACACATTGCTGTTGATTAGGGTTTTATTAGAAATTTGCCAGACATGTTTTACTTTGAGGTTGAAAAATTGTTTCACCACTGGGCAATTTTTCACTGGCAAAATATCTTTTTCTGTCAAGAATTCTGCTATTTTGTGTGAAAACCAAACACTTGGAAAGCAAAAGCTTTTGACCCTAGATCAAGACTCCATATTAAAATAACAAAATTTGTTGGTTTGGGAATCTCTGTGTGTGTTAGCAGTTTAATGGTAGTTAGAATACCTTCTGCCTCCACTATGTTCCAATAAACTGATTTCTCAGGCAAACTGTGCTGTAAGGTTTATGCAAAAGACAAAGACCATGGTGCAGTACAAGCTGGTGTTCCAGCTGGTAGCAAAAGGCATGAGAAATTTCAGCTACAGTTCCCAAAACTACATTTTTCAAGGATGTGAGTAGAGAATCATATGCAAGTGGTTTAAAATAAAGCCTTTTTGGCTTTTTCTGAACACAGGAGCAAAATTTCATTAAACCCTACCTTTTTACCTTTTCTGGTGGAGAATTATTGGAAAAAAATGGGTAAGTAAGGAACATTAACATCATGCAATACTTATACCATCAATAGGATTAGTTCCTTTCTTATCTTTGAAATATGTAATATGTAAATCGTTGCAAAAATGGCATGATTTTGATAGTTAGTGCAGACCCTTATTTACTTTAGGGTGAATCCTGTCCTGTCCATGGCATGAGGCAATTACAGACATGGTGGAACCTGTGATATATCTCTGCATAAGGAAAAGACCAACTGACAAATTCTTAAAGAGCATCACTACCCTCTCTCTTGTACATTGTAGAAAAAAAACTCCCACCAACTATTGTTCCCTTTTAGCAGATCACCAACTGGCACTGCTCCATAGCTGCTCTTCTAAGCTGGGAGCATGTTTTTATCTGTTGGAAGGTAGGAGGGCTCTGCAAAGAGACTTGGAACGGTTGGATGGATGGGCAGAATCCAATAAGATGAAGTTTAATAAATCCAAGTGCTGAGTCCTGCATTTTGGCCACAATAACCTCCTGCAATGTTATAGACTGAGGATGGTGTGGCTGCACAGTGCCCAGGCAGAAGGGACCTGGGGGTGCTGGTCAGTAACTGACTGGACATGAGCCAGCAGTGTGCCCTGGTGGCCAAGAAGGCCAATGGCCCCTGGCCTGGATCAGGAATAGTGTGGCCAGAAGGAGCAGGGAGGTCATTCTTCCCCTGCACTCAGCACTGGTGAGGTCACACCTTGAGAGCTGTGTCCAGTTGTGTGCCCTCAGTTTAGGGAGGACATTGAGATGCTTGAGGACATCCAGAGGAGGCAACGAGGCTGGTGAAGGGCTTGGAATACAAACCTTGTGAGAAATGGCTGAGGGAGCTGGGGTTGTTCAGCCTGGAGAAAAGGAGACTCAGGGGTGACCTCATCACTCTCTACAGCAGTCTGAAAGGTGATTGTGGTCAGGTGAGGGCTGGTATCTGACAGAATAAGAGGACACAGCCTTAAGCTGCACCAAGGTAAATATAGGTTGGATATTAGGAAAAAAGTTTTTTACAGAGAGAGTGATAAAGTACTGGAATTGTCTCCCTGGGGAGGTAGGGGAATCACCATCCCTGGATGTGTTTAAAAGAAGATAGGATGTGGCACTCCGTGCCATGGTTTAGTTGAGGTGTTAGAGCATGGATTGGACTTGATAATCTTGAAGGTCTCTTCCAACCTAGTGATTCTGTGATACTGTGATTCTGCAACTTGGCACAGGCTGCAATCTCTGAGTCCCCAGTCCTTGGGATTCAGACCTCCCCAAGTGGGCTAAATTATAACCTATTTTACAAACTCAGACAGATGAGATGTCACAAGTAGTTGCACATTCAACCATTTTTAATTTGTGTTGTGTACAACTTTCTAAAAGGACTTCCAAAACTGTAGAACTTCCTCGAAGTTCCTGGAAAAGTAACATCATCCTTAATAGCTTCTCTGCTGCATTTCAGCCTACACTTTTGTAATGCTGGAGTTTTTGGGGGGTTTTTTGGTTTCTTTATTTTGTTTTGTTCTGTTTTGGATCAAGCTAACATCTTCTGTGACCAAAACAGGAATAGCCTTCTCCTTCAGAGGCTGTTCATAAAAGTAGATTGGTTGATTGCTGAAAATGTGCACATCTAGGGGAAAGTATGGTTAAATAATGCTTTTCACAGTCACACCTATGCTCTTCTAAAACCAAAACTGCTTTGGAACTACTACAGAAAGCAAACTATCATTGGATATTGTTGAGGTAACTGCTCGAAAACCTCTTCAAGTATCTGAAAAACATATGAAGCATTTATTGAGAAAATTCAATCAAACCTAAGAAGTCAAAATCAGCAATGTTTCAACATTGAACCAGACAAAGCCTAGTCTTCATTGGTGCTATTTTTAAGAATTCCCCACATCTTGCTAGCATCCCTTTAGTCCCATCAGTTAAAGTTCCACCTTTAGTTTTTGGAAAAGTAAGAGGTTTTCTTTATTTCTTGTTTGAAAATGTCTTTATTTCCCTTCTTAAAATGATAACTTATGGATAAGAGAAGGCAAGTAGGATAAAGGAAATCAAGGAAAAAAATAAGGACAATGATCCAACAAACCTTCTAAAATCCTGCTAAAAGTGATCTGGGAGGGCTGCTTGAAGCTTTACCACGTTTTTTCAACCAAACTGTGACTTTCAGGAAATCAAATTCTTTTATTGCACAAACTCAGGGTAGGACAGTTGCCATTGTAGAGCAACCAATGCATTTCTGTAGTGCTCTGCATCACATGCCTCTTCTGCACAGCTCATTTCTCTGCTCTGCCATTTACTGTTTGGCAGCAATTTCTGATTTGGTGCTCTGAATGTTTATGCAGATGCAGGAACCAGAAAATTTTGATAGTGTACATGCAGACACTTCCCACATGCCCAGTAGCAATAGCATGCTGCATATGCGGATTTTTTAAAAAATATTACTATCATATCAAGTTTCTTCTATCATAATACCATCATGCAGTGGATTTTTTCAGAAATGTACAGTTACAAAAATAAAGATTTGAATAACTTTCATGTGGAGGTGCACAGGGAAGTGCCTTTCTTTCCCAAAGGAATTTTAGAGCAAATACTGCAAAATTTATTAACAGAAGTCAGAATACCTATGTTTATTCAGTACTACTGTGCATACAAGTCTGGTTACGAAGCAATGTTGTCTTTTTGGAAAGAGGAATCAACTCATGGGTCAAAATTTTTCTTGTTCATTTAGTTGTCAGATTTTACTTTATTCATGGAGGAGTTACAATTTAGGAATATATAAAGGAAATGAAAAGAGAAGAGACAAAAAACCCCCAGTGGAAGAATATTTTGTTTAAGGGAATTGTGAGTGTTGGCAGTGTTATGGCCTGGATAGGGCTGTGTTCCCACAATCTTAGCTGTAGAAACCCTTTCCTGCCCACTGCATGTTGTTTCCACAGGGGTGACTGGCAGTGTAAACAACTGCCTTATTTTCTTTTCCTGTTGTAGAGCAGCAAATCTGTGACTAAATATTGTTGAAGTGGAGTAGTGTAAATGATAATTTTGCTGCACTGATAGTTTACCTACTTTGGGTATGCCTATAGGTTGAAGAATAAAGGTATCCTACAATTTTTCGTGTATTATCCCCACAAAAAGAAAAGAAAAAAAAAAGGAAACAGTGAGATAATAAAGTGCTGTCTCTGTTTTTCACAAGAAAGATAAAAGAGGGAGGAAAAGCAGAGCTGCTGCATCCTGACACAAGTTGACATCGAGGGAGAAACAAAACAAGCTTTTGAACCTAATGCAGCCATACCAGGTTGCCATATTAGTGTGGCCTTATATCTTGTGGAAAATAAGCCCTGAAGAAACAACATGACAGAGCTGACCTAAGGATTAAGATAATATCTCTGGACAGTGTTAGTTTCTGTATATGTTCTAATGAAAAGAGTATGCCTAATGAAATAAAATGTGCATTTGGAAGACAAAGGAATCAGGATTTTTCTTACCCAAATAAAGATTTTGCATATTCCTATGCCTTTCTAATGGGTTGGAAACTGTGCTTCCTAATGTGTATGTTCCTTAACTGTTGACTAACAGAAGCAACCAGCTGTGCCTTTTGTGTACAAGTAGTGTAAATCTTTGGGGATTCAATAATCATGAAGCACTAATTCAATCCCTTTCTTATTCTGGTCCAGTTTAATGAAGGGCCAAGACTCTGACTTTTATATGACTTCAGATGGACAGGAGGGTTCTCACTGCAGAGTCCCAGGACTATGTTACCTTCCATAAGTGCTACAGCGACTTAAGATTTATTTCCTTCTTTCTGTTGTCCTAGAAAGTTTAAAGTAAGTGACATTTACACATAGTCTGTCACTTTATGCAGGTAAAAAGGGCTCAACAGTACAATATTCAACAGAACCCCATTTGAAATATATTGGTTTGTTACACAAAAGTTTGCTGAATTAGGCAGCTTCTTCATAGCCAACATAACAACTGCATTTTCTACCACTGCATATATTCATCCAGTATTCATCAGCCATAGGATTCTGCTGCAAGACTTGGAGTTTGAATACCAAAAGCTGGCATAGTTTTTCAAATGAAACAATTACAGAAAGGGTAAAGAAGAGAAACATTACAATGAAAATATGTTTCTGACTTTATCCCTCTGAGAATTTAATGAGATGAAGTACTCAGCAGCTAAAGAGAAATCTACATTTTAAAGTCACTATAATTTTTTTTCCTTTTCACCAGCAGAAAAGAACAGACGGATAAGAGATAAAAACCAGGATGTGTGTATTAGGGTTGAATGAGAAAATGTTTTCCCTCGAATAACTTCATGCAAGACATTTGCTGAACATTTTCATAGGAGATTTTTAAAGTAAATACATCTTTGATTCAGTTCTTAATCTTCTACAAAGACATTTATAGCACCTTGAGGAAGATAATTACTTAACCTACCCCAAAATTAGTCTTTGACAAAAATTCCATCTTTTCTGAAATGGAAACAGACCAGTGTTTAAAAAAAAAAAAAAAAAAAAAAAAAAATCAGCCAGTTCTAATAAAGGTAAAAGTAAGAAACACATTGAGACAGAGAGAAGGAGGAAGTTCTGCTGTATCCAATCACATGTCATTTCATTAGTTATTTGTATGCATATTAAGCATGTCTAATAAGATTATTGCCTCTTTCCTCCTTGGTGTCTTCTGTCTGCAGGTTTCTACCATGTTTAGTGGTCTTTTTTCCTGCTGCAACATGTCCTTGCAGTGATTGGCAGAGGTGCTGCTTGTTTAATGAACTGGAAGAACTTCCACCAGAGAAGAGTGCCAGAAGCTCAAGTTGTACCTGTACCTGCTGAACAGCTGGATGAGGAGAATGGAGGAACTGGATTAATATATGTGCTTACAAAAATGTAAAGGTAAGGATAGCTGAACAGTTCTGATAAATCAGAACCATTGTGCCTGAATCAGAACAGATGTTTCCATTTGGAATAATCACATTTAAGTCTGTTAGATAAGTAGCCACTTCATTTGAGTGAGAAAAATTGATTATTGTGGTTCAGCGAGAGGATGCCAGAACACAAATCAAGCACAGCACATGGCTGGAGCCATAGTTAGCAAAATGGAGAAAAAGAGAAGAAAAGGCAATTGCAGAATAAAAGTGGTGTGCTTATGAGCATAGTTGTCTCTTCTAGAGTGGCCTTCATAAGACGCTGCAAGTGGCACTGCTGGATACACCTGAAAACTCAGTAGGAAATTAAAAGGCAATTAAGTGTGTGTTAACTTGTGGAGCACATCATGTGGGTCTTTATGTACCTCAGTGTTCATGCTCTGTAGTGTTATGCTGGGCAATTGTTTTGTTCTGTCAGTTGTGCTCTCCAGACATTTCGCTGTAACCTAGCAGGGATTGAGGAGCAAATAACATTCCAATTTTCACACCGGCAACAGCTGATTTGGTTAGGCAGTACACTAAATATAGTAATTTGCTATGTAGCCAACAACAGTGATAGCACATCAAAAAGAGATTCTGTGACATAGCAGGGATCCCTAATGTGCTAGGAATGATGGATGGGCGGTTCATGCACCTCACAGAATGATGCTGCTTTTCAAAATGGAAAGCGGCGTGTGTGACCATCAATATCTTACACTGAATTATTGGCTTCTGTCATGATGCCTGTATTTTAGCCAACTCATGTGGTGGAAAATTATTTTATTCTAGTGACATTTCTGATAAAAGGGGCATCAATAAATATCTTCCCTGGGAAATGTGTTCTAGATGTTTACAGGTAATAGCAGCAGTCCTTTCAAGAACCATCCATGACTCATAATAAGTAAATAAAACTGTTATTGAGCAAAGATTGAAACATGAATATGCTTGTATTTAGTGGGTCTCTTTTTCAACATGAGCATTCTCTATGCCCAACATCTAGCTGGATGGCTGTTGTACCAGTGTAGAATGCTGCCTGACTCAATTTTAGTGATGCCTTCTGTGCCTTTATTATTAGTGGGAATAAAGTGCCTCTGGTTGAAAAAGGTGATGTGCTGAAACAATACCCATCTTGCCCTTCAGCCCATGTTGCCAAGAGGATTTCAGCATCACTGCTGGCATAACTCCACCTGTGTGGATTGTACTGAAACACCATCTAACAGGACAGCAACAATGGCAGTAAGTGGGGCTTGCTCTTCATCAGCCAATGAGGATATTAAGAATGCCCCTCATATACTGTCAAGTGCTATATCATACCTTAAATGCTTTCCAAAATTAATTACACCGAATCCACTTACTCAACCGTATAAAATGTAGCATGAAGATCTCATGCAGGTCCAACAAACCACATGGGTGTTCACCATGATGCCACTGGGGCACTATCTATTGCTATCTATGCACATCTTATTAAAGACAGGTGATTTGGTTGAACTCAAAGCATAAAGGGCAGCAGTATGGGATGAAATTTATCTAGAGGCACCATCAACCACTTCTTATTCAGCTATACTTCATTATTGGGTTACAGTACAGCTTGTTTCAGAATAATTGCATCATGATCTTTTCATCTGCTGTTCTGCAGTGGTTTTGCATCTTCTCCATATGGGACAGGTCCTCCTACTCCTTTTTCCTTTTGTGTTTGCCCAATAGATGCTCTTCAACAAACCCTTGGAGCTTTTGAAACCAATCCTTAGCACTGGGCCTTTCCACAAGACTGCTGTTGACAAACCCTTTTTGATGTGGTGTTGTCATCTCCTGTCTCTTCTTCACTTTCTGTACTCTTAGCATAACCCCAGGTCACAGGATTCTCCAAAACCTGTGACTTTCCCAAATGTGTTTATGTGCATCTGCACATAAACAAGCTACAAGTCACATATTGCAGGCAACTGAATAAAGCAAACTTGTCTGCTATCCAGAAGACAAAAGCATCTATGAAATGCTATGGAATACAGCTGGCATTGGGGCGCAGATGTAATTTAAAAAATCTTATTTTTAATTAATTGTTGCTAATTGATCACTAGGATTGAAATTGTTGCATTAGCTGTTAAAATAGTTGAAATTTAAATGAAATTTTTCATTTTAGAGCACCAAATATCTCTCACTGCAAAGAATATATCTGCTAGGGTACTGAGGCCTGTGAGCATCACATAGTTTTCACTTGGGTTTTGGTGTTAATTTTGAAGGTTAAAAGACAAATAACATTGTTTTATTTGTGAAATAAGTCCATTTCATAAAGCTGAGATGGGATTCAAAGTGTTTGAATTTTTGAGGATTTTTAATTTCACTGTAAATAGTTTGGCAAGCCCTATACTAGAGCTGCAACCACTACAGTCAATAACAAGAGACAAGGTATCCATCAGCACAGCAGGGTTGGAGCAATTTAACACAGCACATTTCCTCCTTTTAAAAAAAAATTCCACTTTCACAAGTACCAGTCAAACAGTGAATTAAACACTTCTTAAAGTACTTCTCTAAGTGTACTACCAGTAATTCTGGGTCATATGTTTCTGGGTTTTTACTATTCCATGAACACTCTTTTATTACATCTGCAGTAAAACCTCAACTTTTGCATCCAATTTCTGCACTGAAAGCCTCCTTTCTAGAGCAGAGATTCTAGAGAAACTCAGTGGCAGTAAAGTGCAGATCTGCCTGGTCACACATTCTCTAATAGTAGCAAAAGTTTACACTTACCAACCTCCATTGCAATGGACACAGTGGATGATTTTAGAGATTTCTAAAAACTAGTGAGTTTGGATATTTCTATCTTTTCACTCTGATTTTATTATTTCCTCTTTAACCTTTGCCATTATCAGTTACTTTTTCCATCTTTAAAAATAACACTGTTTCAGATATTATATTCCCCATTAACACCAGTCCTTTTTAAACCTGTTACTCAGACATTAGTAGTTTTTAAAGAAAAACTCAGCAGAATGAAAAACTCTCTGCTTCCTTAGAAATCTTCTCAGGAGAGAAGGAAATTCATCTTCAGCCTTGCACGCTGAGTATGTCTGTTATCACTGAGAGACAGAATAGGGCAGTCTTATGGACTGAACAGGGGCTGCTGCCTAAAACAGTGACACTGAATCCAAGTATTGGAAAAGGAGCTCAGGTTCATCCTGAGACATCTAAAAAAGGTGGTGTCTCCTCTCTGGTGCTGTCCTGACTTGCTCTTGGGGTGTTCTGTTTACCCTAAAGCTCTCTGCAATTTGGGAATTAGTATTGGCAAATAACAGAGGCACTACCAGGAGTTTCAAGAGAGCAATTGTAGAACAGGCAGCAAAGGCATGAAACTATCAGTGCCTGTCTGCCACCAGGTGAAAACTGAATCATATTTAGAATCATCAGAAATATATATTGCATTTTACCCCATCAAATTATTTAAAAAAAAGTTTAAAAAAATGCAGATCTGAAGCTAGTTTAGGAGAAGAAAGCCTTAATCCATTATGCAAGTAGAATGCTGCTTTTTATTACTGCATATTGCTTTTGTTACTACTAATTATTAGGAATAGGTCCATGTTGAGGGCCCCAGTAGACATGAGTAGTAATCACTTCTCTAAATTAGCTTCTCATGAAGGACTCAACTCAGTGAGAGCTCAAGTAGTACTGCAAATCCATTTCCAAACATATTTTACATATACCCTTGTTTGTTTCCCCTGAAGTACAGCAAGGATTGCAGTTCATTAATTGAAAACATCAAAAGGAGTCAGGAAAGAGGGACTGTGACAAAAGCAGAGCTGATGCAACTCAGAGTAAAATTCCAACATCCTAAGAATTAGGTGCCTGAAAGTCATGCTGGACCATTCTTGTGCTTGATTTGTGCTTCACATGTCATTATTTTGCTTACATCAATCTATTAGATTATTGATGTACAGTTAGATGGTAAAATCTTTGAGGAAACTGTGATTTTTTCCTTGAAAATCGAGTGTTTGGTACAGTGGACAGCAAATACAGGACCTGGGTCTCCAGGCTTAATGCATTCCTCAAATGCTTGGTCATATTAAAATATCTTTGTTAGCTTCAGGGGTGATACATCTACCTGTGTCTTCTTTTCTTTATCCACACAATGAATAATTCAGTGCCTGTCCATATTCAAACATTTGCAAGGCCAAATTTCAGAATTCCAGGGCTGAAACAACAGTAAAAAGATTTGGAAAATGAATAAATTTCTTCATTTCTTTTGTTATTTGCCTTCTGCGGGGCTCGTATTTTCCAAGTTCATTTCCATAATAAACCTGAAAAGCTGTTACAGATGAAACAAAACAGAAATTTCCCTGTGTTTTTGCATTACTTCCATAACAGAGGCTACTAAAGGAGTGTCAAGTATTGCAGAATTTATGATTCATATCATAAGGGTTGGCAATAGACCAGCTCTCTTCTTTCATCTGAACTGCAATACACCATTATTATTCCCATGTATTTACGTTGCCCTTTCCATATCTTATATTTAACTGAATGAGTCGTAATTGTCTTCTTTCAATTATGCAGAAATAAAAATTGCACTGATAGCACTGGTGGGTGCACTTGACAATGCTGCCCCCCACAGCTCCTCTGCCTTTTTCTGCAGATGGAGAAAACAACTGAGCTGCAGAAGTCCCAAACGAGCTCTTCCTTTAGCTAAATTAAGCCTCTTGTCTCCCTCTGAAATTCAAGGCTGCATAAGAGAAGCAAATAAATCAAGAGTGGTGCTATGGCATTTAGCCATCCGTCAGCACTATAAACTGCTCTTGCCTACCTGCTTAAAAAAGTTAACTCCTTATATCCCTGTCATTCTCCAGCCCAGGTTGCCCTCTTTTGGGTCCTCAGTAAGCCTCAAACTAAAGCATTACAGCTTTTAGCAAGAAAATTCAGCATGGTATGAGGTTTAATTCCTTATGAGGACCCCAGGCCACACCACTGTAGGGCTGAGCACCAGCAGGGTCACTCCAGATATCATGCTGCCTGCATTCCTAACATCACTGGAAGATCTCTCCTACAAGCTAGATGTCTGGTACACCTCTGAAGAAGAATGCCCATGTTGTCTGCTCTCTGATTTGTGTTAATTTTCATTTTCTCATCAAAAGACAGAGATGAGACACAAAAGCAGTTAACAAATATTTTTAGAGTAATTAAGTGCCTTATTAGCACTTAATATAATTTTCTTCTCTCTCTCTGTTATACCCCTGATTTCATCCCAGGTTATTTAGTATTATTTAATAGAGTACATATTTCACCAATGCCTGAAAATTCAGTGGTATGGGCTGTCTTACAAGACTGGCTGTCTCCCAGAGGAAGGGTTTCTTAGGTAATGAAGAGTAAATTTATTTTGAAGCATGATTTGCTTCAAGCAGGAAGATACTCCAGACTATCCTTTCAGTTATGGGCAATCCTATGATCCAATGGCTGGTAGTCTGCAGGTATTGCAGTCCTGTAATGGAGCTGTAATACCTGCAAGTGTTTTGGTGAGCATGGGCATGCCACAGAGCAGTGCTGAGTTTAAGAAGGCTTCTGCTGCAAGGAAATGCATGCACAGAGAGACAGAGGACTGATGCAATGAAGGCCACCTTTGCATTCTGTTTGATCTCTGTAAATTCTCCAGATACACGGTAAAACTACTGAACAAATTGCTTGCAGCTGTATGTTTCAGAAGAAAGAAATTTACTAGTGATCCTTTATTTTCCTGAAGGAAATTGTTTGTTAGTCTACATATATGCACGAAGTAACATTTCATTCATCTTGTGCAGGTCTTTACAAATAAAAATCTCAGCTAATATCCACCATGTGAGTTCAGAAAACTTACAAAGGAGCTAGCAATTATCTTGATTCCATAGCAGAAATAATTTGCCCAAACAACAATCTGAAAGAATTTCATACACAAAGAAAGATACAAAGTGTGTACTCGCCTGCCATAGAACACTCTTTGTCTCTCCCCGCTTTTCCCTCTCCATGTACTCTCTCCCCTCCCCCTTTTTAAAGCTTGTTAATTCAGATCAATCCTTCAGTGGTAATATTGCCTTTGGGTTACATGCCAGCCTATGGAATTATATGTTTGAACACAGGGCCAAACTAGCAGCTATTCCCTTGCCACTAAAGGTGAAAAGGTTTCCAGTAAATCAGGTTACTTTTCCACAGGGTAAGCGGTGTTAAATACAGTCTCTCTGGGTACTTCATCAATATGATTAACCTATTGGCATTATAGTTATCAAATTACAGTATAAGAAGTCATAAAGTTAAAAATAAATCTGTTTTCCATTGAGAAAATCCATTTAGGTGGAGACTGTTATATTAAAAGCTTACAGAGTATACATAATAGTATCATAGTTCATGAGGAATCATTACCACAGTGGAGGTTTTCAAAATTAAACTTGTGGGAATGTCTTACAGATAAGTAAAAAGCTCTCAAGGGATTCAAAGTACATACCATATAGGGCCATCATCTTATTAGAGTTTTACTACTAACCCTATTAGAAGTCTCCAAGCTGAGAAAGATTACAGCATGTGGATTGTAGAGATATTTTGTAGACACTTTTCAACTCACCACAAAATGTTCACCTTGGGATCTTGGTCCCTGTAGCTGAGTTAAATGGCTGCCCTAATTCCACCACCATGGCTGCAGCAGTCTCTTAATGTACCATAAATCCAGTCAAGTACTTTGACCTCTTTATTCATTGTCACTATAGCTCCTGAAATTGTCCATTCTAGCAAAGGGCCTGCAGGAGTTTGGCTCTTTTGACAAATGTGGTAAGAAAGTGAGTGGGTTTCCTGCAAAATGTGGCTGGGCTTTTACTGCAGAGAAAATAGAGGCAGTGAGGAGAAATTGGAACACTAATGCACATCAAATGGGATGGTCATTACTTCCTACTACATGCAAATTACTCATATAGTTTAATGAAATACACTGCAATTCATTAAGTGGCTGATACGTCTGTATTGCATTCAGTGGTGCTTGTGGATTCCGTGTCTCTAATGGGAAATGTTAGGATACAGAAATGCTGCAAAAAAGTTACTCTGGGTGAAGAAACCTGATGCTTGTATAAATATTAGTAAGCAAAAGATAGATAGTTCTTTCAGCCTGCTTTAAAGTTCTCTCATACCTTTTCAAGAAACACGACTTTTGGCTGTGTACAATCTTCCAATAAAACAATCCTCAGTCTATGGAGAAGCTTCAAATCACCTAGGAAACCTGAGCACTCCTATTAAAATAAGAATACTCTCTTAAAATATTTAAGAAGATGAGATGTCTAGCTGGATCTGATATAGCAAGTTATTTCATAAATATGTGTGAAATCTTGTATATCCAATTCTTCAATTTTCATTGCTATTGAACAAGCCATATTTGGCAATAAATCTAAATGCAATGATAGAGTATTTGGGTCACTTCAAAAATGTTGCACTGCATAAAGACAATATCTAGAAGATGTAAAATTAATTTTCACTGTTACATTTAGTATATTCACACTATTTATTTGAAACCAAGTTGTGGACATGTATATGAAAGTAGAACGTTAATTATTTCATAAATTATTGGAAGTTTCTGCTAGTAGTCTGAAACTAATACATATAGAACTTTTCACAGCCCCATTTAAATATCTGTGTATGCTGTTGACTTAATGCTGCTAAATTTTTTACAGTACTGCATTTTTAAAAAATATAAAATGTTTTATTCTTCATTTCAATTCTTCATAATGTTTATGGTATTGTTGGTCTCAAACTGTCCTCCCAGATACCTGATACTCCCTTAGAAACCTGAAAATGTTGGATTATATTAATGTTTAATTATTTGTATCAAATTTTAAAATGTTTTAAAAGCTGTTGGATAAATCCTGATATTGTAAGTAGTTTTGAGTAAATGTTTTTAGTATTTTATTTGTATATTTATAAAATAAATGCTTAGTTAACATATTATGTTTCATCCAGGGAATTAAAGAATGCATTGGATTAATAAAATAAATCTGAAAAATGTAACTTACTCTTTCAAGTTAGTTAGCAGATATTATATTTCAAATGACTATGACAATAAATTTGATTACCATTACAACAATGATACATGAAAAAATTAAAGAGTAAGAATTAAATACTTAAACTGACAGTTTATTACAGTATCTATGAATTTGCAGCAGAATATGAGGATTAATGGGGCAGGAGCTTTACAGCAACTAGCACACTAGAAACTAGTAGTCAAAAGGGAAACATAATCTCAGATCCCAACCATTGCTAAAGTTTTGATGTCTCAGGCTACATTAGCATATAGTAATGACAGTAGGAGCAGTTGATTCTAAGATTTTAACTTCCAGACAATAAGCATGTTAGGTGCTTTTGTAGTTTTGTTCTTTTTTCTCTGATTTTCCCCTTTTTTTGCAGCATTTTGAGGAACCTAGCAGAACATCACCTAACAGAAATCCAAAATTGGATATGAGAAAGATTATTGGAAAATAAAAATTAATAAATTCAGCAATGTTATTCAAAATTTTTATTATACCAGCAAGACTTCACCAAGAATGCTGTGTCTAGTTGTTATCACCCCTGTCTGAAAAAAATTAGCACAGACTAGAAGATGTACCTGGAAGGATCATTATGTCACTGGGAGAATGGAGATTCCCACTTGAGAAAAAGAGATAGAAGGGCCAACTATGTTCAGACAGGCAAAAC
The DNA here is from genome assembly GCF_029582105.1 of Oenanthe melanoleuca. Lineage (NCBI taxonomy): Eukaryota > Metazoa > Chordata > Aves > Passeriformes > Muscicapidae > Oenanthe > Oenanthe melanoleuca. The sequence goes on from NC_079335.1 coordinate 91,203,869, forward strand.
AAAGCTGAGCAGGGAAATTATTGTCTCTGTAAATAGATTAGAAAGATAAACACCAGCAGGAGAACAGTTCTTAAAGCTTAAGGAGAATGTTGACTGGGCATACCCCACCTAAGAATACATTTATCACAGAAACTAGCAGATGACATAGACACCAGAGAAGTGAGGCTGTGGTGGATCAGATTTCTGTTGGTGTAATGGGTAGAAAAAGTCAAACCATTTTTTGGAATCTGCCTTTGTGGTAGCATGGTGACATGTAAGACTGGATGATGCCATTGCCTGAAAGGTAGGTGCTGCAGGAAGTCACCTCCAGTCCCATAGGATTCTGGTACAAAGGTACCTCCTCAGCACTGTGTGATCCAGAAGGACAGCTTGTGAAAAGAAAACATCAGATTTAATCTATCTGCCTCCTAACATTGAGCACAGCATCTGTTGTCTCAGAACTGGAGTGCAAAGGCTGATTTCCCAGGTATTTACACTGAGCCCAGGATCCAATCCTTGTTTTGTGGCTTGTTTCCCACAAATTGCATGGATGTTGTTAGTCCTTCCTGAAGCATTGCACTCTGGAAGTGATACCCTAATCTGCCTGTGCAGTGCTCTATTAATAAAAGGACATAATTTGTCATTTGGGTGGACTCAGAAGGAGCTGTGAGAAAAATATTGTGGTTAATCATTGCATATCAAACTTCAGGAGATTAATAGTTTTCAGTTGTGCTATGCACAATAGAGAGAAGAAATAATTAGGGGCAAAAGTAATTTCAAAAAGCTGAAATGTGACTATATAGTTCACAGGATTAATAAATATTACCTGAAACTGATTACCCTCTTAATCTGCTTGGGGTAACAAGAGAATAATCCTCAATATCTTTATAAGTTCCTGGCAAAAATGCCAAATTTTATGTTTTATGGCACTGATTATATATATTTATTAGTTATGGGGGCTCCATCAAAGATGCCCGCTACCCAGCCTGTAGGTTTTTATCCCTGATTATGCTTTTAGGTGTATTTTATTTAATAGAATTTATTGTGATTTTTATTTTATGGAATAAATGAAACCAGATGGAAACAGTCATTAACACTGCAGTATTTCTACTGCAGAAAGTTTGGTCCTGCTTTTATTTATGTAGTCAGGTTGAGGAGATTAGCCTTAACATAGCAAGCAGAGCCCAGAGCCACAAGATGCATTTGATCTGTTCAGAATGATGTCTTAGCACACCAGTCCTTTGCCACTCATCCACACAACTGCCAAGGAGTGCTCCATCTGGGTCTGCATGGCACTCTCCTTCCATAAAACATGTATCTTTGGATATTGCACAATAGGTGGAAGTGTTCCAGGTCATCAGCAGCTGTCCAGTTCTCTCCTGGTAGCCTGGACCAAAAAGAAGGATCTCATCTTTTCTAAGCAGTGAGATCCAGCTGAAAAATCAGGAAGTATAATAACCAATTTTCCATCTTTATAGGGTGTTTTATATAGAACTAAAATTCCTGAATAAATGTGTATTAAATCATATAATCTCATTTGTGTTAATTTTTTGGAGTAAAGTTATTCTGAATAACCTTTGACATGAATGAACTTCTAGCATATGTTGCAGGGATGCTTGCATGCAAGTGATCACTAAAAATGTAGTTTGTGGAGCTGTGGAACTCCATGTCACAATGCTTTGTTAACGGTGGATTATGAATGTTGCTTTGTGTGTAAGCATTGAAAAAGGAGATTCATTTTAAAAAGGAGGAATGGAAGGAGAGGGAGTGTGTGGGGATAAAGATGGGTAGGGTTGCAATTTATTTTCTGCACATGGAGGAAGTCTCAGTCAATAAGCTACAACTCTCCCACAAACAAGTAGTACAGGTTATAATGCATAGAGCAACATCAGTTCATGTGCAATAACAACTTGTTCAGCTCTGCTTTATGCACTTGGGCCTTATGGGGGTCAACTGAATTTTGAGGGTAGCCACCAATATCAGCAGGTTTACTCTTTCTTTTCAGATCTCCCTTAACTAGATGAAGAGTCAGCAGGCTGGTGTGCCTCCACTTCTTAAATGGGCAAGGCTGGAAGACCTTGAAGCTCAATGTCTTTGGAATGAAACACACAGCTATACAAGAACCTTACTGATATATCCAGATTCTCCAGGACTTTTGAACCAGCTTGAACCAATCAAATAGATATTTTGTTTTCTCAAAGAATTTTAATGCCATGTTTGCTTTTGCATGTGGGTCTTTAGAGGGCTCTTGAAACAGGGAGAAAATGTAGCATAGAGTAGCATAAAAAAACTAAAATTAGGTTTGGTTTAGGTTAAATTTCACATGATAACTATCAGTCCCCCAGGAACACCCAGGTGAAGTCAAACAGTGGTTGAGTAATATTCCTCACCTGCAAGGCCTACTAGTTTCATTTTATCCTTATCTTACCTTAGGCCAAAGCAGAGAATAGAGCCCAAAGAAAAAGAATTACATCCAAAATCCATGCTGCCTCCAGAAAGTCATTTGTGGAAAGTAGATGGCAAACAAATCAAAATGTCTCATCAGCAAAATTAGTATTTATGAAATTAGTGATGGAGCAGAACAGGCAGAGTGATTGCATTATAAACACTCAAAATGTAGGGGGAGGGAACAGAGATTTTCCTCATTTTCCCTCCCACTGCTAAAGCACTGTATTTAATTGACTTACAATTTTTTCCCTAATATATTTCTTTATGAAACCTGCCTTGAGCAACGGATACATGATTGTTCACCGAGGGTTGTGCCTCATTTGTTCCTGTAGATTGTGCCTAATTAACGCTAACTTGTCTGTACATAAAAAGTACAATAGGCTGTCCTTTCCAATTTAATTCCGACAGTTTAATCGAATCTGTATTCTTTCAAAAATAATTAGATCATTTACACTTCATTAACATGTAATGTAATGTTGAGGCATTCATCATAATGATTTCTTATTTTTCTTCTGCAATATTATCTCCTCTAATGAAACTGTTAACACCATGCATGTCTTAATTAGCTTTATCATATCACTGACAATTTCAGAGAGCTACATTTTTACAAATGAAATTAAATTAGTTAAATAGGTATATTTGAAGAAGAATATGCTCTAATAATGCAAAAATATTAAAAACAGAGTTACCTTTATATACACCATCTAGCAGATTCCATAATAATCTTTTTTCATTTATGTCTCTCAGCAATGAGATGTCTCATGTGCATAGATCACTTTTTTCTTTCCTTATCCTAAGCACAGCAGTGACAGGCTTGTCTTAAATATATTAATGTAATATAATGTAATATAATGTGATATAATATAATATAATATAATGTAATGTAATGTAATGTAATGTAATGTAATATAATATAATATAATATAATATAATATAATATAATATAATATAATATAATATAATCATATCTTATATATAAAAATACATTTAATATATTAAGCCATCATAGGAATGATATTAAAGGAACAGAGACTGGACAACAACTTCCCACCTCATACTCAAATTTCTTTAATTTTGGGAGGAGCTCTTGTGCAAATCTTTGCCTCCCACATCCAAAAGTGTTGTTTCTGCAATAAAGTTTGAAGGGATTTTCCTGTTTACTTTGTGAAGGATGCACTCTCTGTATCCACGTTTGTAAACCTTGGTTGGAAATGAGTGTTACCAAGGTCTAATCCTGCATTTTACTAAGAAGCCACTATTTCCCTTGGCCTGGAAAACTCCATGTTGGCATATATCTTTCAACAAGTATTTTCAAGCCATTCACATTCTGACAACATTGCAATCTTGGATTGTTTGCAAATATTAATTAAAAACAAAGTGCCACAGAGCATCTCCTGGAAGGTACTGAGTACCTATAGACCCAAAAGTCAGTGACAGTGTTATGCTCAGCATTCCACAGGAGGGATTCTGATCCTCCTGGATTGAGTTTTAAACTAGCTGAAGGTCCTAGAATGTTTTAGAGACAGATAAGCTTCTTTCCCTCAATTCTCACAGTCTTGCCAACAAAAGGAATGTGCCATATTCCTGTCTACTGCAGCTGAATGAATATTGTGAAGCAAAACAAAAATTGCAGACAATTGTTGGAATAAAATAAACAGATTTGTTGCTATCAATATTCATGATCTCTTTAATTTTGTTCTGCATGAACACTTGTACAAACAATTATTTATTCAAAGAATTTTTCCTGAGTGCAAAAAATCTGAGGAATATGTGAGTAAAGACTGCAAACTTGGGCAGAAATCCATGTGACTAATCCTGTATTTCATCCAAAAGCAGCCAGTGGCAAGCAGTACCATATAGACATAGATAGATATAGATATAGATATAGATTAGATATAGATATAAATAGATATAGATATAGATATAGATTAGATATAGATATAGATATAGATATAGATATAGATATAGATAGATATATAGATAGACACATAGATATATATACATGAGGCCATCTGAGTGTAATCTATCAGCAAGCTGGAAGGCAAAATTAATCAAAGATCAAACGATTTGTTATAGATTCACCAGCACTAACTACTTCTACTTGCTTTGCAAATCTGAACCAGAGATAATTGTATTCATTTCTCTTTATTTATCTACTGTCAAAGGTTGTGAAAAAGTTGTTTGGACCATTGAGAATGATAGTATCTTTGAGTCTCAGAGGTCTCATCAGCCTTTTAAAAGAAAATGCTACAGATCACATTAATAAATTTTAATGTACCTTACTAAAATCCATAGACATAATACAGATCAAAAATCAAATTCTGACCCTTCCATGCTAACCTGCAATAGCTTTTAATTTCCCTAGTCCTACTCTACATTTTAAGGAACTACAGTATGTACTGAACCTTTATATTGTAAATTGATTTTTTTTTATCCTCTCTTATTAATGTTTTGACTGTTGATTTGCAGTTTTCTTGATGCTTATTTTTTTTAAATAGTAGTGTAACTTAACCAAGGCTTTTTATGTATCAGCAGAATGTCAGGGAAGTAGCTTTTAGCTTATTTTTTCAAATTAAAGCATGCAAATAAAATTTAAAATAAAAAACTCTAGCCATTACAAAATGGCAAATACTAGGTTTGGGTGGGGTTTTATGAGTTAGATTCTTTTTTTCTTTTCCTAAGAAGTTTGAAAATATGGTGTTTTAAGAAGATTGTGGAAAACACTACATTGGATATTTGCTGGCATCTTCCAATAGAACCATATTATTACCAGAAGTGCTCCAAGGTTTCCTGATTATTTTTAAAAAAGTTGTTGCCAAATTCTCCGAATTATCACTCAAAAGTAGCTTGAATTTGTAACAACAAGTGTTATTTCTTACAAGACCTTTGTAATGTTTGGTGTCATTTGATTCATTTTACTATATTGTTAGGGAAGGATGGATCAAAATAATTAATTCTAAAAATCTACAGTAAAGTAGCATGCATCATGGGAAATAGAAAAAGGATATTAATTGTGTAAGACAAAATAAATCGCTCTCTAACCCATCCCTAAGACTGGATTGATTTGTAGATAAATCTATTTAAATTAAAATCTCATACATTTGCTATATGCATTAGGAAACAAAACATGGATGTTTGTACAATGGTTTTATGTTGGCTAATCACAGGGGGTGCCTGTAGACATGCAAACAATTGAGTCAGGTAGATAAGAAATATATGTGGGTTTTACAGGACATTTTTAAGATACTGAGCAAAACCTTTGGTTCTTTGTTTTCCTTTTTCTTGGAGATCTTTATTTACATGTATACAAGTATTTGCTAATTTATAATGGCTTTGAGTTCATACATTTGTTTGCATGTATTTTGCTGGCATATTTTGCATTAAAATACTATGTGCATGACAGGCAATAGTTTTAAACCTGTAGTTATCTGCTGGCAGATTTATAGAAGCAACTTTGATGTAGCTGCTCACACATTTAACCAGCCTTCCTGCTTGCTGCCATGCTGCTTGACAGGCAGAGCCTAGGAAACTTCCATTTTCCCAAAACACCTTGGATTGCTGACCAAGATGAAGGAATTTCTAATATTTATTTTGTATTTTATTCTGATAAAGTCCACTAGAGCCATAGTTCACTACTCACAATTCCCATTTCAAAACACTTCACATTTTAGCAAATCATCCAATTCAACATGCATTGGTTTGCAGAAGTACATCTCACATGCATAGCACTTTTTTCTATTTCAAGTTCTTCCACTATGCCTGGACAAATAAGTACTACGAACCTCTCAATTTACAGCAGTGAAAACTTGAAACAGATATTAAAAGTCATTTTCAGAAAGAAGTGTAGGAAACTGTAAAAAAATTCTCCCCGAACAGGCTCAATCCAGAATGCCATTTTTTTCAATAGAAAATGGTAAATTTAGGGAAAGTCAGAAAATTTAGGCCAACATCATGCATATACTTGCAGATGTGCAAAATGTGGAGTATCTACAACTGAACTGATCTCAAAAAAATGACAATTTTTTATGATGTTTTCTAAGCTCTACCTTTTTAACTGACTTGACATTAGAACTCGCCATTTAGTGTTTTTGGGTATGTATCAATATGTATTCTTTCTCTGCATAAATAATAAAATGTTTAAGAAAGCTAAAATAATGGCAAAAATTGCTAAGTAAAAATAAAACATGCAATTTAATGATACATTATATGAATATAGCATTAATGGTAAGAGGCCCAAATGAAATGAACTGACAGACAATTCCATTAATAAATGAATGCTGGCTTTTTACCAGCAATGAAGGAGCAAATTTCCTCAAAATATTAAGTCCAAATTATTATTCTATTTATAACTATTTTCATCCATTTGCTGAAGCAGGGGAAAAACAGAGCCTAGATCTCCTCATTCTGAGAGGAAATCTTAACGTTGATTTTTTCAGAGGCATTTCTCACATAACATGTCTAAACACTGGAAATCAGAGTTGGGTTTTTTAAGCATAGAAAGAATCACCAGTGAAAGACAAACAGCTGAAATCATTCTACGTACAGTTTTCAATAAATATGTTAATTTATCCCAGGAACAGATTTGAGTACATAGTGTTATTTTTAGTGCTGTATTTATGTACTTAAGGCTTGATCCTCCCTTATCAAGGGAGTTATAAATGATTAACATATCTGTAAAATAAAACTCTTATTAATATGTCTAAGTATGGATTTAGAGCTCTATATTAAATAATCAAGCTTGGCCTTCATCATATTATGTCAGTTTACAGGTATTTGACATATTTGTGTTTGGATTAAAATTTCTTTTTTAGATTCATTATTCTCTTCCAATAATTATCTTTCAGATTCTCCATTACTTGGGTATGTGCCACGTCAGGTATTCTTGCATAATGATTTCTATGGGCCAGCTAAATTAAGTTCAGTTGTTTATAGAGTATCTATTTGATTTATGTCTATATTTGTTTGTAATTGTCTTTATGGTTGTTAGTGTTAATTAGAGAATCAATAGAAAAGATTTTTTTTTAATGAAATTAATATATAGAAAAACACTCTGTTGTAATACATATTTTCATTTTCATAACTGGGTATCAATAACTTCTATTGCTTCCTTCCCACAGTCTTACTGCACACATCCACTGGAATATATTTCAAAGGTACACAAAGGAGTCTTTAGCCTCTCTGCTAAAGTGTGTCCTGCAGATGTTCACCTGGACATCTTTAGGCTTTCCAACATACCTATTGGCTCCGGAAGTCCAGAGAAAAGAACCTGTTCTTCTACTCTGACGTTTTTTCTAGATCTTGATTCTTCTTTCTTTTCTCCTCTTACTCACTTCTTCCATTTTTCTGGCACCATGAAGCTTCTCCTAAGGTCACATGATAAGAGCAATGCCCCTGTTCTGCATCTCCCTAATATGTATTCATCTGGGCACGAATTTGCAAAAGTACTGTGAGATCTTCTGGGTTACATGGGTAATGCTGTTCCTTCACTGACGCACTGAGAGCTCAGCACATTAGTAAACATTTTTCTGAATGATGCCCTTAAAGCTCTGCAACAAAGTGCATCTCTGTTTCCCTGTACTTGACACTGCATCATCCCTCCAGAAGGCAGAATTGTCCTTTTTGAGTCAACAGCTTGAAGAGAAAAGTCATAGAATTACAAAATATTTGGAATTAAGAGGAAACTCTGAAATATCTCTAGTCCAATCTCCTGCCAAAACAGATGTAAATTTAAAGTAAGATCATGTTGCTTATAGCCTTGTCCAGTTAAATTTTAAAGAAAAAAATCAGTGAATGGAGGAATCTGAAATATATTTGTGACTAGCTTGATACAAATATAGTAGAGCAGCATATTGGAAATCTGTATTTTCTTCCCCTCCCAGTCCCACATCCCCCCAAAAAAGAGAACTTTAGATAACAACTACTTGTTCTCAGGTGTTCTTGGGTTTGCTGCAGTTTTTTATATTGTTTGGTATGTGTTGGGCTTCTGTTGTTACAAACCATCTAAAATTATTCCTGCCTTCTACTAGGTGTTTCACCACAGTCATTCTTAGACATTTGCTAAGTGCAGAGAGGTCTGGATTTTGTTTTGACTTTTGTGTCTTTTTAGTTGGTCTGTTCAGATTTCTCTGCCACATTGTTTAAACTGATGATCTATGCAATTATACTGTGAAAGAGCCTGCTCAGCACTGTGGTGGCATGAGCTGCACTAACAAAAGGGGCAAGGATCTGAATTGCCTCTGAGCTTAGTCTTTGGGCCACTTTCAATCAGACTTCTTCTCTCAGCCTTGTGAATCCTCCACTTGACTCTCTCCCTTACCTCACTGCTCTGAGCTGCCTCCCCATTGGGATCCAGGTCTGGCAGACTCAACCTGTTCACACCACCATTCGCAACAAAGGCAGACAATACTGCTTTTCCAGCTTCTCAGCTCTTCCTTGGTGCGCTGGTTCCACATGGAAGGGTGGGGGGCGGAGCCGTCTGAGGGAACAGGAGGGCTGTCCCCTCTCTGGGAGCTTCCCCTGTGGGATGCGGGGACCAGTCGGAGGCTGATTTGGTGGTTGGCATCCCAGTGGCCAAGGAGAGAGTTGTTTTGTTTCCATAAATCACATTGGTGGCGGGTGGGCCGTTCCTTTCGGCTTCCGGACTTTCCAGAGGTGAGGTGGCTCCGGCCATCCCCCCCAGCCACATGGCCCCCGGCCCCAGCCCTGGGCTCGGGCTTGGCCCTGGCCCCTGCCCTGGTTCTGGTGGCCCCAGCCAGGCTCGGCTCAGCTCCCCTCTCCACGTGGCATGGCCAAGCAAGGGGGGATCGGGGAGCCACCAAAAGCTCTCCCTTCCTCCCCTCCGTGTTCTGAGAGAAGAGGCCTCCAGCTGCCCGCGTGGCTTCTTCACGTTCTGGATGCAATTTTAACTCTTTTAATGCCTGCATAAGATTCTCGATCTCCTGAGCTCCCCTGAATGAGAAGAAATAAAGCATGGATTCTACAGAAGTCAGTGGAATGAAGATAAAGTTCCTGATGGGAAGAGATTGAAAAGATGCAATTGATGAGTAGCGGAAAATCTTTTTTTGTGGGGCAATAAGGGGACTGTGACTACACTAAAATTCCTTTAAACTGTGAAATATACTTGGGGAGGTTTAAGTGCTTGAAAATAAGACCTTTTTGCTTTGAGGAAGTGGGGGTCTCTGTTTTGGGACTGGAAATATGGACAGAGACATTTAATAGAAAAAGAGATGAAGAGAATTTTGTTTTTCGGCAGCCTACCTTTAAAAGTGGTACCCTAAGTGTGTAACATAACCCACAGCACAGCTCTGGAAGGACTGTGAAAAATGGGAGGAGAGTCATAATCTGCAATATTTTCCCGGGCAGATGCGGATCGTGAAGGTGAAGACACCCCCTAAGCCATAACTAAAAAAGGAACTTTTCTCTCTTAAGTGAACTGAAATGGTTATTTAAATAGATAACTGACTGAAGTGTTTTCTGTATGTTGTTGTTAAGAAATGTGGAATGAAGGCAGGGGGAGGAGGGAATAATCTAGAAATTTTATTCTGCATTCTTTTTATGTTATTAATAAATTTCTTCTTACACCCTTTTAAGTTTTAAGCCTGCCTTGCCTCTGCTCCTAAATCCTATCTCTAAAGGAAACTAAATATATTAAAATTGGCAAACCCAAGTCACACCGTGACACTTGGTTAAAACAGTTCAGCGTTGAACAGCTGGGGTCCCTCTCCTACCCTGTTCTGGAGCAGTGGTGCAGTCAAAGCAGCTTTGAATGGGGAGCAAAGCCATGAGTCTTGAGGGAAAGTGCTGGGAGGAGAAACTCTTATTTTACCCCTCCTTTAATATCTGCCCACTCTCTGGTGGTTTCCAGCTAAAAAAAAAGTCTGAACTCTCAAATCTGTTTCAACAATCAAAGCCCAGAGGGGTTCAAAGCAGCAATCTATCTGTCTGCAAAGCATGATTTGTTCCAATATACTTTTGTTATATATAGATACTTCCAGTTTCTTCCTTCTCAAGCACACTCAGGTGTTCAATCAAGTGATTTGCTACTGTATTTTTTTTTAGGTGTGATTATCATGTGTTACTGAAAATTTATTACATGAAAATATAAAGGCAGGTAATCTTTTATGTGGTCCTAATTGGTCCCTGAGTAATAGATGAACCAGTTTGAATCCAAGTTGATGGCTGAAGCTTATGGTCTCTTAGTTTTTGTAGCAGGAGTGCTTTGAGCCAGCAGCAATAGAGCACAGAGATGTCAACACCTTGTGCAGCAGCAGGCCTGGGGGCAGGCACAGCCTTTGGGCAGCAAGATGGCACAGCCTGTCACAGTAGAGAGGTTGGTGTAGAGCCACACAACAAGGCCATCCACTATCCTCAGTAAAGACAAAGAATAGCAGCATAAAATTTAGGAAAATCTTTTTCTTTATTTAGGTCAGGCTGCCAGAGATGTCTTCATGTTATATTCCCTGTTATGTGCAGAATAAAATTTCAAAATCTTTACGAACAAACACTGATGCTTTAAAATGCTCTCTTTTCAGAAAAAAAGCTCACTTTGTAAATATCCCAAGCAGGACAAGGCCTGAATGAATCAGTTTGCTGAACCAAATTCTAATCCTCTCTGGAATGCCACTAGGCTTTCCCAGCCGATGTTTGCTCTAAACATTTGCACCAGGTTGTCACCTGTTATGCCAGTATAATTCTAAAGTAAACTACAGTGATGTTACCAGAGTTTTGTCTGAGTGAAAGAAGCATCCTGCCATTTGATGACAAGATATGAAGGGAACATGAACTGTAACACCCTTTGCCTGTAGTAATTGTTAAAATCGAGACAGGGTTGCTAAACTGATTAAAGAAGAAGCCTGAAAATACTTTTTGCAGTGTTTCTACCAGAGTCAGCTGCCCAGGTTTCACAGTGCCAGTGGAAGATGCCTGACAAGAGGGAGCTCGCCTTGCCATCCGTGCAGAGGGAGCCAGCAGCAATATGATGGAAGCAGTTACCTGGAACTAAAGGGGGATTCACTGAAATAAATATGCCAGGGGGCTTGGAAGGCTGAATTGGCTGCCATCTGAAGAGATGGCTTCACGGCCTGTTTACACACATTGTTGAATCCAGAGCATTGATTCTATGTTTGATGTGAAAAGAAATTAAAGCCCTGGTCTCATTAGATAACCGGTTATGGTTAAAGATCACAGGGAGACTCTCTCTTCCTTTGTATGTCACTGAATGGGTCTCAGCAGGCAGCTCCTTGTGCACAATTGATTTCAAGCAGAGTTTTGTCTGAAAGATGCTTCTAGATTATGGCAAGAAAGCATTCTATAATCCTTCTGCCAATGTAGTTATGTTTAACAGACATTCAACTCTTATCACTGATTGATAACACTTAACTCAAAACATATTTAAGCTTTAGGAATGTCAATATTTTTCCGCCAAGTGAAGGTGACCCTTGCTCTTCTTGTTTGCTAAGTGTGCGCAGTAGTTTGCTGGTAAATTTGTAAGGGTGGTTATGTGGGCAGGCTGTTATGGATTTGCTATCTTAGCCTGAAGTGTTTGCTGCTGATTATGTGATTAAATCAATAATAATTTCTGTTTGGATCCTGTGCTTCTGGATTCATCTTCTTTGCCATGTTGTGGAGCAGAACAATGGGCTCTTGCACTTGAGCCTGGAGTGTTTTGTTGTTAAAGAAATGCCAAAGGTACGGCAGGTGCCTTCCAAATCTCTTTAGAAAGCAAAATATTATAACAGCTCTACAGGTAAATAAACCAGCGAGGCCTTTGTGGCAAAGGAGGTGAACGTGACAGGTGCAGAATAGGGGGCTCCTTTTAATCAATGCTACTGTTTATTCTGGCTTACCTGAAGTAGTGCATATCCTGCCAAACTGCCTTCATTCCATATTAAACAGATATTCTTTTATTCTGATACAGAGTGAATTTACATTTAAACAGGCACAGCACTCACATTCACAGCATATGGTCATTCTAGCCACCCCGGCGGTTTTACATTACAACACAGGAGGTCTGTGTGATGCACTTCACAGGACAAAGAGGATTTCCTCTCTCTTTCTTTTTCTCCCTCTCTCTCTTTTTCCTTCCCCCTTGCCCTCCTCCCTTTCCCCTTATACACACAGAGACACAGAAACCACCACCAAGCAAAGTATATTAGGAATTCCACAGCATTCTGCATGTAGTGTGGGCAATATATCTACATCAGGGAAAATCAGCCTGTTTTCCTTAAGTTGCTCTAGGCTCAGAGTAGGGGGCTTTTGCATTTTCTCCTTTTTTTTCTGTAGCTTTTCTCCAGCAAAGGAAACCATGACAGTTATTTATAATAACTCATGTATAATATGAACCACATTGGATGAATCTTCAACACTTGGAAGGGGATCCTCCTTTAATCCTTCTTTCCAAACTCCTTAGTGGCTAAAGGGGCTTTACCTTGCAAGCAACTTTTGTGCTGCTCAAGCTCTCAGCAGGAAAATCTGGGACAATTCAATGTCCCAGCGGAAATCACTAGGACACCAACAGATCTTTTAAAATCAGAACATCTGGTCAGTCACCTTATCCCATTTGGGTAAACAGAACTTTCTTAATCCGGCTGTGTTAGAAAACTGATTGAAACTGAAGGTAGTTTAATGGTTATAGGATAGCACTTGGCTAATGTTTTAACACTGGGAGCATAGCATACTGTGATGGACAACAACTGTGCTAATCAGTTCTTTTAAACAACAAATTGCTTGTAGCAATGTTAAATATCACTTTTTAAAAATGGCACAGCAACCTCAGGGAACATGTTCTTCTTTGGTTATAAAAGAGGAGCTTCCCAAGGTGATCATTCATCTATTAACAGCAAAAGGCACCGTTCATTCAATACATTTAATTAACACTGGAACTGAGGCTGGGCAAATTCATTTTCACCCATCTCAAAACTGTTTCAGAATTCCTACCAAGCTCTCATGTTAGGGCCACACAGATGGCACTCTCATAGCACAGGTAAAAGGAGCAAGGAATGAAGGACACATGAAAAAACTAAGGGTAGAAAAATATTTATTTTGATTAAGGTTGGAAAAAATGAAATATCCCAGACTTTTGAGGAAGAAGAAAATTAGTCTTCAGATGCATCAGATACTATGATAAAATTCACTATAGTAATATGCAAATATAAAAATACTGCAGACTAAACATTTGAGTATGTGTATAAAAGAAAAAAAATCTGCACTGTAAGTGGAAGACTGAAAGACAGCAAAAGGAGATTCTATATTGATATGCAAATTTTATAGATCCCAACAGCACAGCTTTCTTGTCTCTATTTCTAAGTGTATTGAAAACCCCTGAGTCCATATGCAGGGTGCTTTTTCAAAACATTTTTAGGCAGGCAGTTCTGTACAAACCTCCACACTAAGGTTTATCTGCAGTACAGGGAGCTGTCCCTGTTTGTTAGCTGCACTTAAGCATCTGAGCAGGATGTGTCCCAGAGCAGCCATGTGTGTGTGACCTTTGTTAATGTAGAGGTGTTTCAAATGTACCTGGTGTGCAGGGTTAGGTCTCCCCACTACCAACCCACTTTGTGAGTTTCTATCAAATGCTTTGCTACTCACAGTGAAAAGGAAAGGTGGGTTACTGCAGGAAGAAACATTATTCATAATTTTAAAAGATACTTTGTTGTGAAAATAGTAAAATCATCTAAGCCTGGGGCAGATAGAGGGAAATTCATGGTTCCACACTCTCAGTTAGATCAATATTTACAGCAAGGAAAAAAAGTAAGAAACAAAATAAAACAAAGAAAGGTATGCTTGTCTTGGCTCTCCTCATTGTAAATCAGGACCAACTCCACTCAAGTCCATGGATTTACACCAGTGTATGATCAAAATTGATCCTACTGAAGTCACAGTTACACAAATATTTTCAGAGAACCTTATTCACAAATTTTAGGAACACTGACACTAATTGCTGGCCTTGAAGAGGAATGATCATGACTCAGTAGTTTCCTACTGCTCCAGGTGTGATGTTTTTCAGTGGCTTTGTTGCTCAAAAAAGAGAACAGTGGGAAGGTTTTGGTGAAGGCTTCAAGGGAAAATTCATGAACAAAATGATGAAACCACTGATTAAACCAGCTCTATTATACTAATATATTATACTAATTCATTGCAAGTACTGTGATCTTAAGGAAATGTGGAATATGAAAAACAAGCTACCAGAAAGGAACTGGGAGGGAACAAGTAAAAGATATACAGTAAATAAATAGGATCTTTAAGTGAACAGCAAGTCTGTGTAAAAGGGACACTGTTCCTTTTCTGGTGCTGTGCTGGTGGTTGACTCCTGCCTATCTGAAATCCTCACATCCCCAGAGAAGAAAATGGTTGGAAGGCCTCAGACACACAGAATACTCTTGCTGTCCTCATTCGTTGGCCAATAAATCTCATCATGCTAATTATTTTAATTCTTCCATGTAAGTGCAAGACGTGCTGCACAGAGGATGCTGCAACAGAGAATTTTGTATTTGATCCATCTTTGTGTGTCCTATGCTGTATTTTCCAATCATATTCATTAGTTCGTTGGCAGGAATCAGCAGAGAAGAGTGACAGGAACTAAAAGAATTCAAATCCTCCTAAATCCACTGATATTTTTGATCCTTAAACACATATCTAATGATTTCTGAGGGGATGCCCACAACTTCCCATTGTGAACCACCATGAGGCAAACAAGAATGACTTTAATATGGGAATTACTCCTGCATATGCATGCAAATTCCACAGATTTTCTTTTTGTAGCTGTCATCTCCATCCTCTCTCATGGTTTTGGGGTTTTCTTACAACAAAATCACTCACCATCTCTAAATAAACCCTGTATCCCTGAAGAGTGGACCACCTACACCTTTGCTGGTATTGGAGGCTTTGTGTCAGGCAGTCCCAAGATTCTGTGCCATCTCTGGGAGGTTCAAAGCAGGCTTCCCACAGCAGACTCACCCTCTCAGGGAAGTAGGAAGAAGGTTAAATTTAGCTGTCCAGCAGCCCCATTTTTTTTGTAGTAGGAGAATTTGCATAGTCACCTGGGATGCAGAGGTGCAGAGCCTGCACTCTGGAATTGTCTGAGCACTACCTCCTCTGACTGATTCTGAGGGCAAAAGTGTCAACAAAGGGTTCTGCTTCATCCTTCACCACATTTAGGCAGGGTGGTAATGTATATCACTACACAGATTCATGTGCAGATGTTTGCACATCCTTGTGTGTCTACTTTTCACATTTCACACAAGCTTAAGAAGATTTTGCCTTGCATTTTTATCTGTTCAGATACAGGCTCACCACTCTAAATAATTCCACCCCACACCCCCCTTTTGCTTTTTGTTGATGTTATACTCATTTTACTCTGAGCAAGCTAGTTTGTTCCTGTCCTCTGAGGAAGTTCAAGGTATAATGAGCAAAGCATCCGGATTAATTAAGCAACCTGGTGCAATTTCCCCTCCCCCACCCCCACTCCTCCTCCCATGGACTAGATTGGATCTAATCCAAACCAAAGCAGCCCTCAAAGTCAGTCTTCAGCCAACAGTCAGTCCGTTCTGCTGACATCCAAAGAATGGTTTTACTATATAAATGATAAGAAATACCCTTGCTAAGACAAGAAGCCCTTTAAAGACATTACTGTCACCTTCTCAAATGTTTGCAGTGACTCCAGGCTCTTTCCAAATACTGAACAACATTTGCAAACTTTTCTGTTGTCAAGCATCCCAGTGAAATGTGATGCTTCAGAGCATATGAACTGGATGCCCACAGCAACTGACTCTTCTGAATGCCTCGGCACCACACACACAGCAGCCTAGACAAACTCTTTCCTTTTTATTTATAGTAACCTAAACTTGGTCTTGGGCAGCACCAGGTATGTCAAATTACCTTGCTCATGAATCTTCAGGAAATTATTGCTCTCCCTACATAGTGCCATGTCCTTTAAAATGTGCAAGGGGGAGGGCATTGTGTTCCCAGTTGGGGAGCTGCTGTTTTAAAGCATGTAACTGATACTGATTTATGCTCTAGACAGAATTTATAGCAAGATGGAAAAGGTTATGCTTTCATTGAAAATTTACTTCCATCATTTTCTTTAACCATCTATCTTTATGCAATCTCAGCAACTATCTCAGTCAACCAAGTGAGTCATTGGGCTCTAAATGAGGGGACTTCTGGGGGCTCTTTTTGTGTCTCCCTTTTGGAGGATTGCTTCTATTTACTGCAGAGAGGTCATCTAAAATAGGGATCACAAATATATTTCTATGCCATGCATGTTTTGTGCATAATTTAGATTACTGTATTAGTGTATCTTTCTCACAGGTTTCCTGCTTCTTAACAAAACCACTTTATATTGTCTTCTATAGGCAGTAGATGTGATACACAGCTGACTCAAACAAATAAAGTATTAATGCTTTGGTCACCTGAGGTTACTAACTTTACTGATGTGACAGGATAGTTCTGGGTTGAGTGAGTATGTCCTGGACACAGGAGGCCAGATAATGCATAATGTTCTTGTTTTGCATAGTGGAACCATATCATTTTATGTCATGGGGAGGCAGAAAAGCCCTAAAGTTAAGTTTGAACAGAGGGAAAGCATAAGATTTATTTATTGCTATTTTCTAAAAGAAGAGTCTGCAGAATTAAGGGACCTGGGGATCCATTCTCCAGCTAAAATCATTAGAATCTTCAATAAGCATCTGCTATTTGGCACTCTGTCTGTGCCTCCTACACAGCAGTGACTCTCTGGTCAGATGACTCTTGCACATACTTTTGAGGCTATTGATTGGTAGGAGAGCCATATCATCCTGCATCCTCCCACTTTTTCTCATGTGGCAGTTGGAGGGAGGGAGGATGCTGGAAGTCTCCAGCAATGGGGACTGCCTAAGGGTGAAATGGCAAAATGACCCATTCTCATCACTGTCTGCAAAAACAACTGAGCTGAATGCTGGGCTTAGCTCCTCAGACTCATCTGTGTGCTGTGACAAACTGGTTTGAGAGGAGTGGGCAGCAAACGAACATCTTTTAGCAAAATGCTGTTGCCTGGAAATTCTAATGGGAAGGGAATATTTTACAGCCATAACTACAACGTTAAGGTTGATGAAGTGTAAAATTTCAGTGCTGACAGCATGCTGACCTCTTCTGAATAAATATTTTAAAAATACACCTTTCTTCATATGAAAAAACCCTTCGACAGGTGTTGAGTTTTATACAGGACTCAATAGCAGAAAGCTCAGCAGCTGCATCTTGCCAGATGGGGAGCTGCACATGACTGTAGCTAGAGAGTGTACCTGGCTGAACCAAGTGTTTTAGAGATGCAATATTCTCTTGATTTCCACATTAATATTCCATAGACATTAGAGAAAGCTGCATTTTACAATGGAGATGTACAAGGCAGATTGCAACACAAGAGATATTTGTGGTGCCTGTTGTTCCTCTGCAGTTTAATGGGAGCTCAGAGCACTGCAGGAATTGCTGGACTATATGGTCAGTAATTACACATTCCAGAGTTCAGGATATTCTCCTTGAAAATTTTTACCACTAGTACTTTAAAATATACTGCAGAATAAGGAACAACTAGATGCCAAATGTAGAAGCTCTTAGAAGTTTAGAGATAGGAATAACTTTTTTTTAGTCACCATCCAGTGCAGACCAGCTTGAGTGAGCATCTGTTTCCCTCATGGTTCTCTTCTTTAACTCTCACATTTGCACAGTGTCCAACAGTGAGACCCTGTAATGGAGAAGCACCCAAGAGATGCAAAGATGAGCTCAGAGTGATGCTTAAAGAGGACTGAATTTGAAGGCTTCTTAGTGATTCTGACCAAGGTGGAACTGAACTCAGCATCTTGAGGTTAAAGGTTGGAGCCTAAAATCTGCTATTTTTCTTTTGCCACTGAATTCTTGTACCAGGACAAGCTTCCTTCACAAACCACAGCACAGATGTCTCGTTCTTCTCTCATTCACTTTTGTAGAATGGTCCCTGATTTTAAAGGTTTTACATCATACAATTAAATTAAGGAAGCTCCATTGTATTCTCAGTTCTGATATTATATTTAAATGATTGGTACATGCAAGATCACAAAGTCAGGGTTTCCATGTGAGGCTCCATTAGTTCTTGCCTAGTCAAGATGAACCATGCAGCACCTGAACACCTCATCAACCACAATCTTGTCTCTTCTGACACTTGTTATTTGCAGCTTTCTGTACTTTTTAAATACAAGACATTTTTCAAGAATTCTGTACTGTAGCATCATTCTCTTAGGCTTCAATAAATTCTAGATAATACTGGCTGAAATACTAAAGTATTTTATTTCTCATCACAACTTTTCTGAGAATCAAAACAGCCTCTGCAAAATATTTGCAAATAAGTGATGAAACAAATAGAAAGAAGGAAAATTATTTTGTGAAAATTCAGTCTTTGTTTTGTGCTTCAGTTTATTCTGCTCAAAATCAATACAGCCAGCTCTGCAATAGCTAACTAACAGCCTAGAATTAGTGCAATCAAATGGTTAAAAGTTAATTGAAACCAATGTGTGTTGAGATCATAGTGTGTTTTGTTTAGGGTTTTTTTTTTTCCCCAAGCAAAGTGCTATGTGTTATTCAGTCACAGAGCATAAAACAGGTCAAAGTCAGCAAGTCACAGGGAGAGCAGGATTAATGCACTCTGGTGCTAGTGGGCTAACACACTGCAGCAGCACACCGGTGGCTAAATATTTAAATTATATGTATGTCAGTATGCAGAACAACTTGAATGCAACCTGCTCTCTCCTTCGTATGGTCCGGCTGTGAATCCTGAATAACATTCAAGTTCAGAGCAGCCACCCCCTCTGACTATCACAGAGCTAACTGGCCTATTGTGGTGCTGCTGCCATTTTTCCCCTTCATTTTTTTCTCCCAGCATACTGGGGGTATTTTCAATTAAGAAGAATTCAATTTTGAATCACAGTTTTGCAAAGGGTTCAATGCTAATGAGTAAACATAGGAGGACTCGGTAATAATAATTCATAAGCAGCAGGAAGAAAAGTGTGTGCTTTGTTGTTGGACTGGTTGGAGCCAGTTCATTTTATAGAATTTCATGCTAGCTACACTCCATAAATTTTTCACAATGATCATAAAATACCTTTGTATTTTATTTTTTTTCCCTTTTGTTGCTCTCCAGAGTTTATTCATTACACATGAAGCATATCTGTGCTGTGAAATCCGTTACTAAATACCTCAGGACCTGTCATGCCACTGTAATTTAAATTGAATGTAACAATAATCCAGCCTGATTGCCCAGCTCACTAGTTAATGTGAGGATATTTGACTCTGTTAATCACCACAATAGCCAGGTCACATTTCCACCATTGCATAAGTAAACAGATTAACCGGCATGCAGTGCAGCCCTAACAAATGTCTCGCCGGTGACATTTGCAGCACAGCAAGCTGCAGCCTCACCTCCAGAACAAGAAATTGGCTCTGGCACTGCAAACCACAATTTTAATATACAAGAAAGCCCAAAACTTTTAAAAAGGGGCTTAGGTAAAATACACGTGCATTAGAGAATTAACCATTCTGAGCATGGCACCCGAGGCAGGTGGGTTATTCAGCACATGCATATTCACACACAGAGCTTGCTCTCACACTAAAGCCTTAGTGCCCATCTCAGAAATAGCTCAGGCTACAAAGAGATTTAGGTGGATTGATTTTAAATTATGTGAGGTCTGCCTCTCACTGTGCAACGTGTTATGATAATCAGATTTTCTGTGTTTTGCTCTTTACCTTGGTCATGCACTCAGCATAACTGTGTGCAACTTCTAAATTCCCGTGTTAACTTCCTTTCAGGTCACAACTTTCGCATTTCCATGTTAGAAGTGGTAAAAAAATAATAGTAAATGCTGTAGAGAGGTTTTGTTTTTTTTCTTCTTTGTTTAGCATATGTTATAGAAAAGAGGGAGAGGAAGAAAGAAAAAAGAAAGAAAGCACAACAGTGATGGTAAGAGCTGATAAGATTCAATCAGGTGAGATCACAGGCTCGCTATTGTACCACTATTTTTCAAAATTGCCCTTCCCCCCTCCCCTCTTAATCCACTTTATGTACCCAGCAGTTGGGATAAGAGCCCGAGTGGATAATATCATTTTGTTTTGTCCCAGCAATATGATGCTATCAGGGCGTTGGCTGTTCTTTTAATTAAGGGAGAGCACGCCAACATGTTGGGCAAATACACGTTATAAATCTATTTCTGTACTATCTGGAGAGCCGTATTGTAAGAGCTGAGATCTCGAAGCTAAATCTAGGCCTTTGTGATCTGCTTTGCACCCTGGTGTCTTGCCTGCCGTGGAAATGCTCTCTTTTAACAATGAAAAGGTTATATATCCACCATGACTTCTGTTTTGTGCATTTTATAGGAGGTCCGAAGTCATCAGGGTCTCATCCCGTTAAAGCTGCTACCACTGAGCCTTAGTGGCTGATATGTATTTTTGACACAGAGTAATCCAGGTAAGGTTACAGCCCAGCAACAGCAGCTCCCATTGTATTTTTGCCTCCTGCTGTCTACTTTTTCCCTTCCTGTTGTTTATTTTGAGGGACAGAAAAACAGGAAGGAAAAAAAAAAAAAAAGACATTGCTGCTCAGCCAGCAGTAAAACTTCTTTTATGGGCTGGCCTTGTAGCCTAACACTACTGACACCAAGGATTTGAGAGGGGATCCTGGAGAAGCAATACACACAGCTCTCCCTCGACTGCTCTGGCTCATGACCCGAGGGAAGTGCCGAAGGAGCTCTCTTCATCTCTTCGCTGCCAGAAAAATGATTGGCTCAACACAGGTTCAAGGATGAGAGACACCAAGCCAGGGACGGGGAGGGACTTCACTTACTGAAGGGGGCTAGGAGGACAAAACAATTTCTCTTGTGAAGAAAGAGGGGCAAAAAATCCTGAGAGCAAACATTATAATAGGACAAGAGAATATATCATCGACACACAGGCAGGTAGCAGAGCACGAAGTTATGACATATTTTTTTCCCCAAGAAAATGTTTACTGTTCACACCACATCTAATGTGCTGCCACTATTGAATGAGGCTGAAAACAAAGCTGACTTAGTGGTTTCACATGCTTTTATATAACCCTATAATTTTTTTAAAGCTCTTTGTTTCATAAAATGAAATTATGTAGGCAATTAGTCTATACTGTGCACTAACCCCTGTTATGCCTTGGCTAGGAAAGGGAATTTAAAAGAACAGAGTTATTTCATTTAAAAACAGGTTATTTTGTATGCCCTGCAAGTTTTTCATTAATAAGTCTTGCATTGATATACAAATGAATTATTTCATTGGTCTTCCTTATGAATGCTTTGAAAGCCATTAAAAGATGGCATTTATTTGGGCATATATATCCAGAGCCAAAAACTCTGTCACTTGGGAAAATAGGTAAAGTAGAAGAGGATGGTGACTTGAACTGGAGCCTGTTACACAGACAGTGGGGGCAGCTCTGGGCTGGAAACTCATAAAGAATCAGCTGGTCTAATATTATTTCACCATGGCTGTCTGAGAACATGGCTTACATATAATGTGAACTGCTACTTAAGGGAAAGAAAAGTAAGAATAGAACTGGAATAGATACAGCATCCTCATAATCTGAAGTAATGGTCACTACTTCTTGTAACCTGCTTCTTGCTCAGACAGGGTGGTGCCAGATAGGAGACTCACTGCATCTGACAGACCTGGGAGAGTGTAGACAAAATGAGGTTGAAGTGTTTGATCCTTGAAAAGCTCTGAAATGTTTCAGCATCACAGTGGAATTATTTGCTTTTCTTGTTATTGTTATCTGGTCTTGTCACTGGCAAGTCTGATCAACCAACTCCAATAGATCTGAGCAGGGATTGTTTAAATGGCAAGCAGAAGGTACCAGCTGTGTCTGGGTTTCAGGTTTTCTTCTAGACTATGCAAAAAGAGACAGAAAGGTCTGCTTCATCAGGGCAAGCAGCACCTCCAGAGCTGCCTAGAATTTTTCAGTTTGCATTGGTTTGATGCAACATTTAAAAGCGTCCCAATACATTTCTGTGCTTTTTCAGAACTAGAAAAGGGGCTGCAGAGGAGCCTGTTAAAGAAGTTTAACCCCCTGGTCTAAATGCCACTACACTAGAGAGAAAGCCAGTTATCACAGTAACAGAAGACAGAAGTGAGATAACAAAGATACATTGGATATTTCACTGAGAAGAATACACCACACAGTGAAGACAAAGGCAGGTTTTTCTGGATTAAAGTATGAGGCTCTGAAGGACTGGGGAACAGGAATCTGAGAAGACCATTATTGGTCTTCTGACCAAACTTACCCAAACTTTAGGTTCACACAAAACTTGATGACAGAAAATCATTTGAATTTTGGAGGATGTTTTCTTCCCTTGTTCCTACCTTGAGCAGAGCTCATTTGCACTCCTGCAAATTCTCCAAATGTGTAAGGTCCCCATGCTCTACATTTTCACTGGAGCATCAGAAATATTCAGACTAATTCAGCTTGGGCTGGGATGCTGTCACATCCAGGTGCAGATGCCAGGTCATTAAACATGTGCCGGTGTCTGTCTTAGCATGTTACAATATTTGGACTAATTTACAGCTATGCACTTCCATTTCTGAAATCTTCATTGGCTATGAGTGTTGTGCAAAAAAATAGCAATACTGCAAGGATGCTTCTTCTAAGACAGCAAAATGAAAACAGAAAATAAAAGAATAGCTAAATTGCATCCTGTTGCCAACCATGAATTAATAAGAACTGAGATTTCTTTGACTTGTAGGAAGAGGACAGAAATCACTCTGACTTATATTTCGTAATTTCATTCAACATTTTTGAGTTACCTTCATCACAGGCTTCTGTTCCTCAGCACTGTTCTCCTCACCAGCAAACAGCTAAATTAGGTTTTCTTTGTACCACTCAGTGTGCTGAAACTTTCTTTTTTCCTATATGTTTTTTATTCCATCAGTATAAGGTACACTAAACAAGCATTTTCCAAAAACATTAATACTTTGCAAATACTTTTCATATAATTTCAAATAAGGCTTTAAGTGATACACTTTTACAGAGCTACACAGGATTTAACTTGCTCCATGTGTTTTTCTATGTACTGAAGAAGAAAACTATCCACGAAATTATAACGCAGCAGAGTAGATCAGGTGGAAGGAATCAGAATGCATGGAGAGCTCTTCAGCCTATTCACAGGTTCAAGTTCTGTCAATGACACCTGACATTCCAGTAGCAAAATACACTTTGATAACTATAGGTGTCAGTGAAGGGCAGAGCTCTGAAGAGCTGCTCACTGAAACATTACCCGCTGATTTTCCTCTTCAGTTTATAGCTGCTTGACTGTTTTCTTTAAAAGTTCCCAAAGGGAAGCCAGTTTTTTTCCAATTTGATCAGAAAGCACTGAGATTGATTAAATATTAGGTGTAGGTAGGCAATTCCTGTTAATCCAAATCATTTTTCTCTGACAGGCATTCAGATATAGAGAACTTCTGTAAGGGAGATAGGCAGGTCAGTAGGTGCCTCTGCTGCCCAAATGACACCAATGGTGAGCAAACTGAGAGTTCTTGCTTGCCCTCACAGCCTTAAAAGCATTAGCAAAACTAACTGCACCACTGGGGTAGTTACAAGATAGTGGCCTCATGCTGAAAACATGGAAATGAACTTGCTGTTATTGTCAACTTTCCCTTTAGTTGGTTGTCATAGTCCCTGTTGCAATCATAGGCAACCTTCTAGGCTGCTGTTTTCCAAGGTTTGACAGAAGCCAGATGTAGTTGGTAAACCTTATGATGTGGTCAGCAAGAAAATATGCAGTATCACAGTCCCCTAATGCTGGGCAATGTTATACACCACCAGGAGGTATGTTTGTTTTGCCAAGTTGTTCTATAAGCATATTTTCTGATTGCAAAATAATCTCTTGGTAAAGATAAAACATTGTACAGTGTTGTGAGATATTCTGGTGGAGGGCCATATACACCACAGAACTCAGCTGAGATAAGACTTGCTTTGTGTCAAAGTGTGCATGTAAATTTAATACTGTATTGGCTGCTTTTACTGGGAAAAGAAAGAGGGAAGAATCTGGGTTTTAATGGTGAGAACTTTGCCTGAATCTCCTTTCCTTTCAAAGTTGCAGATTGAATACAATATTATTTGAAAGTATTTATGCATGTTTATGATAGGATCTTCAAATGAGTTTAAATTGCTCTTGTTAGCCACTTCAACAGAAACTTTGCCTTTGTTTTCTCAAATATTATCTCACTGATTGTCCAAAGGAGGAGGATGGAAATTAATTTATAAGCATACCTTTCTTTCCCCTACAAACAGGCCTGGCAGCACAAAGGTACCCCTAATTTATAGCATGAAAAGTTGACACAGCAGTGGCACAAATTAACCAGGACTGTTCAGGGCTTCTAGCTACCCCTTCAAAAGCTCCCCAGCCCACAGAAAGCCTCTTCACCATTCAGGTGGCTCCATGGCTTGCATTATTCCCCAACTTGTCCTCAGAGAAAAACTCCTCACAAAGTACTTCCCTGCAATTCCCCCAAATCACGCCTGAGCTAATATAGCTCAATTCTGCCTACTGAACAAAAAATTGTTCCAAAGGACAGGTGTGTGCAAGTCAATGAACATGGTGAAATCCCTGGTTTAAAAAGGTAAGGTGGTTTATGCCACATAAATAGGCACTGTAGATATTTCAGGAAAAAGTCTTGACTGGTTTCATTTCTGGTAATATCTTATAGACTGATTGTAAAAAAACAGGAGCATACCCAAAGATTCCCATTCTTCAAGCACAAAGATATAAAATAAAAAAATAAAGAAAAAATAAAAGAGTTCAGTGCTATTCAAGAACCTGCTCAGCAACAGCCAAACAGTGTTCTAGTCATAAATCCAAAACACAGCATCATATGGGCACAGAATCTGAGGATAAGAACCACTCTGACTGTAATACCATTATTAATGCACCTCCACATTATGCACATTGGATCATTAGGACTCAACCTTAGGGCTGTTCTGTTGTGCCTGACTGTCCACAGCAGTCCCCAGTGAACCATTTCAGGATCTAAATACTGCCAGAGCATGAAGGCAGCATGCCCATGTCCCATTTTTCTAGGTAGTAGCATTCCAGTGAGGAGATGTTAACTCTGAGCAGTCTGGAACTGCAGTTCTGGCTTGCTGAGGCAGTCAATATTGTGTCTGCTTTGACCCAGAAAGTAGCCATCATGGAATGGGTGCAGTGAGGCTTCTGCTTTGATCTCAAATCCAAACAAAAATTAACTTTTAGCATGCCATTTTTTATGTCCATGAAGAAGAATCAAATCTGTTTACTTTTTGCCAGATCCGTGCTAACAGGACTTTCTGGATATAAAGTTTCCAGAAGTCTTAGTGAAATATTTGGGTAACACAGAAATGGGAACAGAACTCCAGAGACTGCACTAAGAAGATGACTCTACTATCTTTTGTCTGGGTCTGTCTTAGATTACCATAATTGGTATCTGTTACTGTCTTTTTGAATGCTACCAGACATTCCTCCTTGTACAAATATGCTGCAGGAGATGCAGAACATACACAGCTCTCTTTACTGTGCTAAAATAGCAATTAAATAGCAAGATTTACATTTACCACCTCCTCAATGTAAGGACAGTAGTGTTGGGTTCCAGATTTTCTACTGATGTTGCTGAATATTTCCTCAGTTCTCTTCTATTGCTCTTTTCCTATGCAATTTGAAGAGGGGACAAAAAGTGAGTAAGAGGGAAACAACATCCTTCTTTAAAGTCATCATGTCTGTGGCTTGCAGCAATGTAGGCTACTAGAAATACCCTTGTCTCACTCAGTGCTGCACATATGAATATCTTTTTATCAGCTGCAAAATCTATCTGAAGGTTGCTCACAGCATTTTGGACTAGATCAAATTTGTTGAAAGGGAGAATTCTCCTGACCTGGCAGACAGTGAATATTTGGACAGAATCTGCTTACTTTATCTGTGAAGTGAGCTCTTAGTTCTTGATCATTTCTCTATATAACTGCATACAAGGTATCTACAAACAATCCAATATGCTGGTTTTGAGACCAGAAAAATACGGTGCTCCGTATTAGTCTCAACAGTTTCACAGACAAAACAGAGACAGATAGTCCAAACAGGAACCATGAAACGCCACAGTGATGAAAGGGAATATTTTTCATTCCCAGGCACGTTACTTGCACACACAATCATCACCAAACCACTAACCACTGCACAGTAACAGTGCTCCCTGAAAAGGCTCTTAAACTGCTTTTCACTGTGCTTGCTCAGGGTTCCAGTAAAGACTCACCAACTTCAGTGAGTTTAATCCAGGTCTCAGCAAACTAGGTACTTGATTAACAGAACACATGAGCTTTTTTTTCTTTTTTTTCCTTCTTTTTTTATGAACAAGTTCTTTGTCCTAACTCATTTTGTCCATAGACACTTAAATTCAAAATAATACTTTCCAGAAAGTTCAAATTCAATTGCATAAAATTAGGAATACCAATAAGCACACAACAAATTAGTCCATCTCTAAATGAATATCAAAAAAGGGTAAAATAGACCTAAAGACTAAACTTCCACAATTTCTGTGTAGAAATCTTTAAATAGGTGAAAAAAGGATCTCTTTGAACTTAGGTTTTGTAATAGGTCAGGTCTACAACATGATTAGCCAAAATATTAATGAGAATACCACAATGTCACTGCCATTTATAAAGACTACTGAAAAAATGGACTGAAAATAGCTTCTGCTATTAATGTTTGCTTTTAATATAGATGAGAGTTTGAGTTTTGGGTTTTCTTTTATTTTAATAGTGAGACTTTACTTTGCATTTTACTCTGCATTTTATCTTTTCTTAAAATATCATTAGCTGATGTAATTTTAGAAGAGGTCTATAGTAACACAAATGAAATTGGTAAAGTAGCCTTTTCTCATGAACAAAAAATTTAAAAAAATGTTCATCCACCTTTAACTGGAGTCTGGATATGAAAATAGCTATACTTAGCATTGCATTACTGGTCAATAAATCCCATATGAAGTCATCCTATGAAACCATGTATCAACTCAGTATTTTCAGTTAAAAACTTTTATTACAAAGGAAAATACCAGACCATGGGTGTTCTGACAGCTGGCACTGCTACATAAGAACAATTCTTTTAAAATTAAAATCTAACTGCAGTTGTTGACATATTCATGACTGAAAACTTAGTCATTTTTCTTCTTATTACTGGAATTTAGGAAGGTCAGGATTATTTTTGTAAGGCACACTACAAATGACAAAGCGGCGCAGGAACAGCTGCGCTCCCCCCGGTGTATGAGTACCTTCAATTAAGCATATCCCACTGAGACTCCTGAACACTGCTGTTGACAATTAATGTAGCTTGTGAAGATAAACAGACATCAGTTTCAAAGTGAGGATCCAGCAGACAGTGGTCTGGAAGTAGAAATGTCCATTTCTTTAAGTGAACACCTATGGCAATTCTAGTTGTGAAGGTACAGCTAAAGGCTGTAGAAGTTTGGGAAAACAGTCCGTGAAGGGATCCTTCCTTCTTCTGACTCTGGTCTCCATCTGCCTTCAGGAGGCCTGACCTGCTTGCACTATGGTTAGTCCTGGAGGAGAATAGATTTGCTGGTTCCAGACATTGTTTGGAGGTGCCTACCTCCAGACAGTTTGACCTGGATTTACATAAGACAGCTTACATTCCAATCTCTAGATGCAGATGGACTTTAGAAAAAAAAGGAGCATTTTCAGTATCTTACCTATTTCCAAGACTGAATGAAAAGTTGTGGGTACCTACAGCTGTGAATTTTGCCTTCAGACTTATATTTCTGTATTTTTAGAAAACAAGTTCATATCCATGCATTTGTGTCTCCACTATGCTTCAGAGCATGCTTTGAAGCACTCCTCTGGCCTGTAGGGTGGCTGAGCTTAGTTTTCACAGTGAGGTATTATTGGAACTTTAAAACAATGTTAACCTGAAGCAATGTCTCCATATTCTGTAGCAGCTTCTTCTGGCCTGACTTCAGTTTCTATCCACCAGATATATTTCTCTGAATAAAAACCAACCTTTTTCTAACTTCTCCTCTCCCTTTCTAAATTGACGAAGTTCTTCCTGTGCTTCAGATGTGAAAGGACCAACCCTCTTTCCAGGCATAGCATGTCTTTGATAATATGTTGGTGCTAATGATAATTTCACTTTAAAGTTGATTAAAACCTAGTTAAAAAACTAGTAAAAATATTTCCATTTATAGTACATTACTATAATGGGAAACTCAGTAGATATTAAGTGTGAAAAAATATAATTAATTTTTGTCAGAAATAATTAACCATAGCATGCAAGGGCTTGATTTTACTATGTAATATTTATTTGCTTTGTGAACATTCATTTTAAGAAGCCTTTAAATTATCTGTAGTGTTTTCATTAAATGTTGCTATGAAATATTTATTGGTAGGTAAAAAAAATGTTGAACTGATGTGGTCACACAGTAAACCACAATTGAATTTAATTCCTGGGGGAAAGAAATTAAATATCAATTGCAAAGTAAACCTTTGTTATATGGAAAAACAAGTAAGTTTTGTCTATTTAAAACAGCTGATTTGCTTTACAATTTATTTCTAAAAGGAAAGCATAAGTTTCTGTTACAAGAAAAGGTTTGTTGTGTTCACTGTCTTTACCTTCAAAGACCTTTTCAGCATGATTTAAAAGATTGCCCTTTTTGCAACTTGTCATGCTCCAAATTGCCACTACTAGGATAACAACAATCAGCTTTTGTGGAGCACAGGTATGAGGCACAGGTAAATCCTGTGCTTCCTCTGCCACTTCAGACTAACACTGCATTTCAAACTGCATAAATATGTAACTGTAAAAAAAGTGGAATGCTGTGCAGGCCCTGACTTCACAGAGCTCATGTGCTACTTTTTAAGTGTGTCCTTAAATACTTGTCTAATTTTGGTAGTGCTGATGGCTGTAGACATATTTGTTTAAATCCCCATCATCCCAAGCGAGGCAGAATTCCAAACTTGAACTACCACAAGAAATAGGTCCTGACATGAGCTGGCAGAGGAGATCCCACTTCTCTTATGAGTATGCAACAAGCAATACAGGCTATATGGATATAGCAAATAAAACTGGGCTATAGGGTCTTACATTCTCCAGCCCCTCCTGCATTTTTGGTTGGCTGTTAAAAGGTAATGAGATCTGTGGAGTTTCAGCAAGCTGTCTTAACAATTCTGTGAAGTAAAAATATTCCCTTGTTCTTCTTTTAATATGGTTTAGCTTTGGTTTTTCTTATTTTTAGAGGTTTTTTTCCTCTCACTTGCCGGCCCTCCTATTATTCTGCTTTGCAGGCACAATCAGACCATGAGATGAGGCACACTAACCAGTTTTTTTCTAGGTTCAAATATTTTTAATATCTTCTTCAGGACAGCAGAAATGGTCTATAAATGGCCTTCTACATCCAGCACAGGTTTTTTTCCATATTTCTTTAAAAATTGTACCTAGACATGTATTTGGGCTTTTTTCTACACTCCTCCAAATAAGTCAGCTTGTTGCTTATTACCTCCCTTGGTGGGGCAGAGAATATAACAGTAACAGAATTCCAAGCTTAAAAATTAAAATAATCATTTATGGGATATTTTAATGTGATAGAAGAAATGCTGTCATGAATCAGTGAAAAAAATAAATATGTTGAGACAATCAACTGAGGCAAAATACATCCTATGAGGAGACGGGGTGTTTAACCTGGAGAAAAGGAGGCTCAGGGCAGACTTTATCACTCTCTACAACTGCCTGGAAGGAGGGAGTAGCCAGGTGGGGGTGAGTCTCTTTTGACATGTCTTTAGTGAAAGGATGAGAGGAAGAGGATTTGAGTTGTGTTAGGGAAGCTTCAGGTTAGGTATTAGAAAATGTATTTTCACTGAAAAAGTGTCCAGGCATTGGAGCAACTTGTGTAGGGAGATGGTGGAATTTTCAAGAGGTTTCTGCATGTGGCAGTTGGGGTAAGGCATAGGAGTAGTTATGGTGGTATTGGGGGAAGATTAGAGTGGGTGATCTCAAAGGTCTCTTCCAACCTTGTCAAGTCTGTGATTCTGTGGTTAATTTATATTTATGGCCAACAAAGAAGAAGAACTGAGTGTTTTCAGCCTACTGGTAAACAGGTGGGGATCACAGTAGCTGGGAGGATTGCCAGGACAGGAAAGAGAACCTAGAACTTGTAACTATCACAGGAATTATCCAGTCTAGGAATTGGAAAATGCCAAAGAACTGGAAGGTGGTAATAGACACACTGATCTATCAGAAAGTTGTATGTGGTAGTGGATTTTTTAAGTGGAGAGAGTGGATAATGAATAATTGAAAATGAGATTAAAATATGATGAAAGGAAATGCAAGCAAGAAGCATTTTTTTGGATAATTGTTGAGTAGAATAATATACAGTGAGACAAAAGACACTGAAGTTTGGTTTGTGGACATGGATGTATAGCCAGAGGGTCAAGGTGAGAGCCGTGTCCCTGAGGAAATCGTCTCCTGCTCTGCTGATGCTCAGCACTCTCCGGAACAGCGGCTGCGCCAGCCGTGGAACTGTCCATGGTCCTTGTCAGAACCTCCCCGAGGCCACTTTCATTCACATGCACAACCAGAAGTCCATGACTAACCTCTCAACTGGATTGGTTTCCTCCTTCTATAGAAAACAGATTATCAGAGCTGGATATAAGTAATGGACATTTCCTCCTGAAATTTTATGTACCAGTTTTAATCATTTAACACTGGGTTTTTCTTGTGTCCAAAATGGCACTCTTATTTAAGAGGAAGCACGTTCCTGGGGGACAAGAAAAGATTCACATAAAAAGCTTCTCCTTTTCTCCTTTTTTTTTCCCTAACAATTTAATTTTGTTTCAAAAACCTTTGCTTTTTTTATTGAAGGAGGACTGTTTCATGGCAATAGCAGCCTACAGTTTCAAAAATTAATTTCTTAATAAGAAACATGGACTAAAGCTGAAAAAGAATGAAGAACTTTTGGTTTTCTAAGCTTTGTGCTTCCATTTTTACTAAACTATATTCTAGAAAACATATTTTACTAAGAGAGTGTACTGCAGCTTATTCTTTTATTGCATTGATTTAGTCCGTTTAAGTCTGTTTTTGTTTCTTTCAATCCCATTCAAAACACAGTCTCAAAAAAGTGTAATTTTATCAATGTTATTGCATTTCAAAAAAGTAAACTAAACCATATTACATGAAAGAGAAATAAGATGTTATATCTAAAAATGCTTAAAAGTAAATAATCTCTCCAGGTTGACACATGCCTATCCTATCATACAGTTAGACTACTTTAAAGAGACCAGTAACAAGTTATTCAAAGCTGACATGCAGCACCAGGCCTCTTTACAGATTTTCAATCTACATTTGGGTTGCTTTCATCTTCCTCTCAGCAAAGCTCCATCTTAAAGCAATCTGTGGAAGAGGTGCATGAGTAAGGAAGAGCATCTTGTCTTTTCATCCAAAGCAGAATCTTTATGGTGTGCAGGAGGTATAAAAACAAGGTTGAAATTAAATGATGTTAGCTGGAATGCCAGCAGTCAGATGCTGAGTGAGAAAAATCTAGGTGCATTTTACTCATCTCAGTGCCCCGTGAGGAAACTCATAAAAGAACAAAGTGGTGGGGACCACCTTCCAACAGACCCACCCTTTTCTAATTCTAACACATAGTTAGAACAAGATGTTTTACAATCCACATTGGATGTACTGCACTGAAAAGGGACACCTAGGATTCATATTTAGGGCCCTTGGATCTGGTTGTTGACCTTGCTAGAACCACAACCTCAGGAAGACCAAGCGGCACCATAAATGATTGATCGATCATATCTGTTTACATTCACAGGATGCATTTTGTTTTTTCTTACTGAGTTACATTTGATATTACTTCTTTCATTTGATCTCTTATGCTTCAGCAACTGTCATAGCTCTAAATTTACTGTATTCACCCTTTCATTTGTATTGTAGCCATTGATCAAGAACATAAAACTATTCTTTTTAACTCTTGACACTGAAAATCCCTCTAAATATGATCCTAGCACAGAGAAAGGACTACTGATTTTCACTTTCAGCTAAGTCACAAAGGGAAGTAGGATCTTCAAGGACCTATATAGCCAAGGAACAGTACAAAGAACTCTATTAAGATTATTTCCTTAGATGTTCTAGGATCAATGGGTCTTTTCAAGGAACTCTAGAGATCAGATTTAATAATTTTTACAAGATTACTGATTGTGGATTTTATTTTCACCTGCCTTTTCAATTTTTATAATTAGTTTCAAACATTTAGAGAAAAATTTTTCTTGATATGTTGAAATACTATCTCTATGTTCCCTCCACTCTTGGTTACAAGTCTAACTTCTTGACAACTAGCAGTTACTATCTACTTATCAAAGCTTGGGAAATTAACTTCAAAGAGTTTTCCTGAAGAAAGTACTCATTCCTAATATAAATTACATGTATTCATTCTTATAAGTGTTATTTAATGTTCTCAAGTTTAAGTATTTTGTTAGATTTTGGCTGGTTGGTTGGTGATTGGTTTGGGTTTTTTTACCCACTATAGTATAGACGACCTTCAACATAAAGTATTGTTATCATCTTTTCTTTCTCAAGTATTGTCTCTACCAGCTTCAGTAATGACAGAATATAATTTTAATAAGCTATCAATAATGCATATTATCTGTATTTTTAAACATTCAGAAGTTAAAGGACTTTTATTCCATATGTACATTATAATTTTCATAGTATCATTGTGGCTGTTCTTGTTTTCTGTGTTTTTTGGCTTTGCTGCATCTTTCAGACATGTATCTCTACTTGCATGCCTCAAGTGTGTGCCTTTATGCTCAGAACTGAACACAAACTGTCTATGTGTTGACTGGTTCACAAGAGTCTTTTCTGTAGCAAAACTGTATTTTCTCCCTTGAATTTGAATAAATAATGGCAGAATTTCTTTCCAATTTACCATGCCTCTATAGGATTTTGTTGTTTAAACTGCTATAGGATCTGTCTGCTATCCTAGTTCTATGCTGATCCATGTCCTAGTGTTGTTATAAAACTTCTCTTCTTCAAGGCCTGGAATAATGACATTCACAATGCTTATGTTTATTCTTAGTGATCAGATGAGTTATACCTTGATTAAACATTGCTTATACCTACTAATGACTAAGGAAGAGGAGAAGAACGTCTGATATTCAGAATTGCTGGCTACTACTGGAGTTATTTATGAGATACACACACTCAGACACTAGTTCATCTTTTCTGCTGCTGGAATCTAAGAAGTCCAGGAAAAAAAAGGATTGTAATTCTATTCTGAAGTTATCATCCATACCATGAATGAGAAAGAGTAATCTTGCTTGGGTCAACTTGAAAAGTTAACCAGGAGAATTTACCCACAATGTGTTTTTCAGGTATTTGTGGTGCCTCATCAGCAAATCCACAATTTGAGAATATTATATTGTGGCTACTCCCACAGTATTTTCTGTAAATTTTTAAGATAGACCTCAACTGTTTTTAATCATCTGTGATATAAATTTAGAAGCTGATACCGTGTTAGAAAAAGCAGCTAGTCAGAGAACCAGAGTTCTGCTATTTCAAAGGTCCTGGGACAGACAAGTTCTTGTGTGCACTTGGATTCTGTGGCTTAACCCTAGCAAATCACCTGGAGCAGAAATACAGCAAGTCCAACAAATAGTTTTCTTTGGACAAAATCTGCATGATTTCTATGTGTTTTCATAAACACCTGAAAGAAATACTGCACATCCAGTGATGCTAAATATGTTCAAATACAAAATCAAAGTCCATCCAACTCATATATACAGTTTAAAAAAAAAACAAAACACTTTACATTGCATAGCATGATACCATTTCTTGTAAGTATGTCAAGCTGTGATTTTATCTACACTAAAAACCAGAAGAAATCTTAGTCCACTCTTCTGTTTTAGCCAAATTTTAGAAATAGATTTGGCAAAAATTCTCTATAAAACTGATACTGTAATTTTCCTGTCCACCCTATATTTTTGCAGCACTCAGCAGCTACTTCTTGTTTTGATTGGAAAAGACCTTTGTGAGCATCAAGCCCAACTACAAACCTAAAACTGCAAACCCACCACCAAGCCTTTTCCTAAGCACCACATCTACACATCTTTTAAATTCTGCCAGGGTTGGTGACTCAATCACTCGCCTGGACAGCCTGCAATCCTCCATTTAAAGCCATGTTACCTGCTAAGTACAGTAAATATAAGATAGTTGATGGAAAAATGATGGATTTTTTTTTTTTTCAAAATAAGCAATTTTTACAATTCTGTAATAGGAAAGAAAATCAATTCAATAAGAGAAGCAATCTATTAGGCATTGACTATGAACAAAGGGAATCATAAGGCATTGAGCAAGGCATTCTAAAAGGCAGAAGAAAGCCTATATTATTTTTATTAATAGACTATAAAGGAAAACTACTCCAATTACAAGTCTTTTTTGTACTTTTGCTAAAATGTAAGCATCTATCAATGTGTTACAAAGCCTACTGCCCTCCTTGGGTTCTGTAAGGTCCCACTGAATCTTGTGTGAATAGTCTATGTCATTTAAAAATATAAGAACATTACATAACAGAAAGGGGAAAGATACATAAGGAACATCGATGTTCAGAAAGCTTTTGCTGCACACAAAAAGTCAGAGTATAACAACTACACATTGTTATTCAGAAGGATTTTTGTCTTTAGTCCATTGTAATGGTGGAATGTGCCACTGGAGTTTAAGGGATTATGAAATACGTTAATCTAGTCTCTTCCAAGTTTGAGGTTACCTTTTTGTCAGGCCTACCATTTCAGATTAATTGCAGATATAACTGAGGAGGGTATGCTCACTTTCTTGTTGAATTCTAAAAGTCTATCTTAATTCTTACCTGTAACACTTCCCCTCACCTTTGAAATGTCACATACAATTATAATTTACTTTCTTACAAGGAAAATATCCAGGGACATTCCCTCCAGAACTTACAATATAAATCCAGATAACATAATGGGAACTTTATATGTGTGACAAAGGAACCTGTCTGAACAAGAAGCTTTTGAAAAGCTATGCTGTCAAAAATAGCTGATGGTTTGGAATGAACTGAGCAAACAGAGAAGATACTTTAAAAGAGGGTTTTCCAATATAACAGAAATAGTAGGTTTCCCAAGGAAGCATCAATTTTGCCTACAAAATGTTGAAAATGATATGTCAAGTCTGTGCTATACAGACTGTGCCTGTGCTGTGTCTACTCCTATTCTGTACAAAGAAATAAAAAAGTTACTCTGAGTAACATGAACATATACTTCTGGGAAAAAAATCAACACATCAGAATTGGACCATGCTATAACCCTGAATGGAAGGTATAAGAAAAAGATTCCTTTTGAATAACTTAAACTTGAGTAAAGACTGGCAATCCATGGTCCCTCCATAATGGAAAAACTTGGTTACATTGCAAAATCAAGTTTTGGTAGAGCATTAGTATCTACTCAAATTACACAAGGCAAATTTTAGTTGTTCAGTTGTTTCAGGTGTTCAAAACAGTCTTCTCAATTCTTTTAAGATATCCTTCTAAATGAAACCAGGCATTTCCAGCTTACTATTTGCCCTTTTCTTCAGGTTTAGTTAATAAAGGTCTCATGCACAATAAATATCTGTATATTAATATAGCACCTGACAATGCTTCAAGATTGGTTTATGGAATGAAAATAATAGTTGTTTTATGAGCACAAAAATGAAACAGACTACTGTCCCTACAAAGGGTGTATTGTAAAAATAACATATATACACTTGTAAGCAGAAAAGAAAAGCTACAGCCTCTGCCCCTGTTTTCCATTTTGCTCTCAGCATAGAACAATAGAAACTCCAGTTGGTCATTGCAGAGCTTATTCTCCTTTTGAAAATGTTGACATTCCTAAAAGAATAGGATCTGAAGAGCCACAGGTTTTTCACCTATGGGCATTCAGAGAAGTAGGGGAATTAGATAACATCTGTTTCATGGTCTGCACAGATTTTTCTCTTTCCAATGGATCCTGTTATGCTCACAAGAGAAGCACTTAAATTTCCATGCAGCTGGATGGATTGTTTCATGTTGTTTCATGTTATTTCATGTCATCCTGGCATCCAACCCAATTGTCATTCTGACATGACAAAGCAGATGCCCCAAGTATCATATGTGATGAAACCTTTTTCAGCAGCTGTGAATCAAATGCTTACAAGAAAAGTAAGTCTAATAAGTGCCTCCAGGTTATTTTCAAATTAAGACATTCAAATCAAATGGTTTCATTATTGTCAATCTTTGCACAAGTAACTGATTTCAATACAGGCTATAAGGATTTCTTCATGCATTCAAGATCATAGTGGGTGAGAGTGTCTTGACAGAGCGCTGTCAAGAAGTGTCCTAAAAAAAAAAAAAAAAAGGTTAAAATATAATAACTGCTGCCTCTTTTCAATATACAGTATTCTATCTAGAGCCAGCAACTAAATAGAGAAAAAAATGGGGTGGAGAAAACTGTCCCTAGTTAATTACATTGTCTGGATTTACTTCTTCTAGCCTGACATCTCACATTGCCCACCTGCAGTCATTTCCTCTAGCTGTGTACATGCTCATCAGATAGTCATATGTCCTCTTGTAAGCACCAAGACTGCAGTCCAGCAACTTCTAAACTGTTTGGAACTTTTGTAGACAGGAAAGAAAGCACCAGCAAATACTGAAGCACTTATCAGCAAGGATAGCATGTCAATCAGTCAGTGGAGAGACATGAAACATGTGCCACATCTTCCTGAGAGTCCTGTTCATCATTTCTTAAGAAACACACTAAAGGAAAGTGATGCAGTTATTTCAGCAAAATATGAAAAAAAAAAAAAAAATCAGTTAGTACCCACTTATCAGCACTGAATTTCAGAATCATAAATTTGGTATGGTCTCTGAAAATGTGTGTTGGAAAGTACTGTCAATGAACATAGTGCTGAATGAGACTAAGAAAATCTGCTTTGGATGGAAGTCATGCAGACCTTTTCCTCAGAAGTGAGGCTGGGGATGTCACACTGGGTATTAAAAAAATTAGTTGCATTCTAATTTTCTAAGATTTGCTGTTATTTCAACATTAGAAAATATAAGCATTTAAAAAGAATTTACAATTGCATACTTTCAGCTACATATACATGAAGATATGGAAGAGTGGTCATTTTGGCTGTGGTGGAGTTAATTTTCCTGACAGTAGCTTGTATGGGGCTGTGTGAAACACAGGGTTGATAATACAGGAATGTTTTTGTTGTAGCTGAGCAGTGCTTACACATCATCAACCCTTTTTCTACTTCTCTCCACACCCCACCAGCAAGGAGGGTGTGGGGTGCCCAAGAATTTGGGAGGAGACACAGCCAGCTGACTCCAAGTGACAATGGAATATTCCACACCATGTAACATCATTCCAGCATATAAATCTGGGGGAGGAAGAGGGAAGGGGGAACATTGGGAGTCTTGAAACAAAGAAGATATGCTTAATAGCACTGGTCAGTGTTGTATCTGACAAATGTTATGTAAGAATATGAACACATGATGCACAGGTCAGATAAAGATGGTAACCACAGGTTGAGTGCATACTCTGAAAGATGGGAAATTTTTCAAAGGAGGCCCAAAGATCTCAAAAACTTTGTGTCAAAAATAGGGGAGTGGAAATGTCCATGATCTAGAGAATTGCAGAGCAAACTTTAATGATATTCACTTCAGCCCTACTGAGTGAATGTTTTTTAGGATTGGTATTGCAAATGTTCCACAAAAAAACACAGGATTCCACATGTGGAAATACATTGGACTGGAATACAAAGGAAGTATTGGCCTTATAGTTTATTACAGGGAAAGAGAGAATGTTGTTACTTGGGCTGCAGAACACAGTAGATGCCACTGATGTTTTTGTTGTTGTTACCATATGTTTTGGATGATGATATGACTAACTCTGAAGTCACAACTGACTTCTCTAATCCCTCACAAAGGATAATAAAATGTAATTGCACCCTACATCATTATATAAGGAGAAAGATAGCACTTCTGTGCCTGTTTGTTTACTTCTGGTTGCTTATGGGCTCTGTTTTTCAGCTCTTATAAATACACTGCAGTAGAAACTAAGAAGAACTATTGCACCTCTGGCAAATGCTGAAGTCTTAAGACTTGCCAGAAGTCACAAGGTCCACAGATGACAAGTGAAATTATTGGGTGAATTATTTGGGTTTACTCCTTTAAGTCTAACT
The DNA here is from genome assembly GCF_029582105.1 of Oenanthe melanoleuca. Lineage (NCBI taxonomy): Eukaryota > Metazoa > Chordata > Aves > Passeriformes > Muscicapidae > Oenanthe > Oenanthe melanoleuca. The sequence continues at coordinate 91,242,550 of NC_079335.1, forward strand.
ACAAAATGAAAACTAATCTGAGATTATGTGCATATATATATACACATATAAAATATATATTGTATATATATAATGTATATGTTATATATTTTTATCATAATATGTAAGTAAAAGCTTTGGTTTTTAAAAGTATTTTTTCATTTATTGTTTTTCTATCAATGTTTCTTCAAAATAAGTAGATTCATTTTGTAATCTACTCAAGACAGGGAAATTTTATGCATGGATTGATTGTACTTCAGTAGTTGATGTGGGAATTACTGGGTGACACATTTTACTCATTATTATTCAGGCATTTAAAGTAAATTATTATCATGTTCCATTTCAGTCATAAAACATACATCTTTATTTATTTAAGCTGTGTTGTGTACTGCAAGTTTTGGGGGTACTGATCTTCAGCCTTGCTGACAATGCAATCAGTAATGATGGCAATTAGGAAAACAAACTCTAGAGCAGCTCAGAGATCATAATTTAAAAATATATATATTTAACTTCATTTTGTTAACTTGTAAATCATTACAGTATTTACAAGATTCCATAAAATAATAAAAAATAAAATAAAATAAAATATTGACATGTTGAAAATACTGCCATATCACTTATGTTCAACTTCTAGACAAGATTCTGCCAGATTAAAGGCAGATGGTTTATCAAAATTTTCATGTCTTTAACACCTCAAAACTTTTATGAATGGAAATTGATAGGTGCCAGGAGAGATGCTAGGATGTCCTAGCATCTAGACAGAGCTATTCCTCTGGCTGAGCTGCAGTACAGATCTTGAAACCTGATCTTATCCTCTGTGAACATGCAGACCAACTATGCCATGGATTTATTAGGAACATGATGATTCTCTCTGTAATGCTTTGGCATAGGTCTGGTGCTTTTCAGAATCATCAGTCTGACTATAAAGAACATACAGGCATGTACTATTGAGAAAATCCCAGGTAAAATTACAGTAAAACCTATCCAGAAGCTAACTTTTGTGGTAAGGACTGCCAGTGTCACTGCTTCTAGAGGAAAATTTCTGTGTTCCATATGAAATGACAAAGATTTTATGCCACAAACCACAAGAAGGAGATTCAGAGCACAGCTGTGTGTTCACTATTTCCACTCATGATAATCTTCCAAGTGTTTCACGTTCACAGAATTGCAGAATCACAGAATGGTTCATTTGGATGTCATCTTGTTCAACCAGAGCCACCCACAGCAAGTTGTCCATGATTATGTCCACAAGGCTTTTGAATATCTCCAAGGATAAAGACTCCACAACCTCTCTGGAGAACCCAAGCCCGTGCCAGTTTTTCACCATTTGAAAAGTTGCTTAGGGCATACTCTGATCATCCAGATCATTAATGAAGGTGTTAAACAAGACTGGAATCCATACTGTCCCTTGGAGCACATCACTAGCTGCTGGCCTCCTGCTGGATTTTGTACCTCTGTGTATCACCAGCTTGGCAAAGAAGACAGAAAGCAGGGAGACAAAAACCATATCATTTCATTTTCATTATAGCACTGGAGAAAAGGTGGTATCTTGCCTCAGCTACAGCATTAGACACAAAGCTGCCTGAAGCAGTGTGTATAAAATCTTCTGCAGAGACCATGAGAGTGAATTATTTTCTTTCTAAATTATTTTTATTCTCTGGAGTTTCAAAACTGTTGTTCCATTCCAAGGGCATTGGAAAAACCAACATCCAGTAATTCTCCTGGTGGTGTCAAAATAAGTGCAGTATCATATTACAGTGTGGCACACTGCATCCTTTCCTTTGTGCCTAGAAGTCCTTGCAGAGAGAGATGGGCAGTAGTCCTGCTTGGGGCAGGCCCATGTGGCTAGAGCATGTGTGTGTAGAGAGTGAATGTGAAGCCTCACTGAAATCAATGTATCCTCCTGAGGGTCTCCAGTTTCAGAAAATGGGACTTCAATACTGAACCCTGAAGGAAAGGCTCTATGTTTGAATAGCCAGGGCAGTGCTCTTTATTATGAAAAAAAAAGCTACAGGAAATCTCACCAGAGATAAAATGCATTTAAATTATTAACAAATACAGAAATATTGTTGTCACTCACATGTTCAAATTTTGTGTAGTTTATTCAACATTACAAAAAAAATACAGAGACTTAGCAAAAAATTTCCCTAGGCACTGATCTTAGAGGGATGTAAGAACATGCTTAATTAAGCACTATGAGTAACTCACCCTGCATTAAAATGAAGTATATATTCAAGACTTTGTATTACAACATCCTGGGGCAGAAGACCATTCTCCCTCAAATGATCCAGAGAGGTTAGAGGGAATGTGGAAGAAAACCAACCGTGCATTTTCCCCTTTCTTTGTAATCACATTTGTGCTTTGGTTTTGCTGGAATTAGATACGGTATGAAAAAACAGAGGAGACAGTAAATTGACAATAAAAATGTATGTCTCCAAAACTGGTGGAGTAAAAGGGGTATGATATCACTGGCAAGTCAGTCTTATTGCATACAAGCAGACAGAATGCAAACATTACAAAGACAAGAAACTTTCTCCTACCAGGAAGTGCTGTCTGGCTGCCTCTCCTCTTAACACTATTGATTATGCTCCCCAAAGGTCATAAATTACTGGAAGAGTTATTTTTAAGAATATTTGCTGAGCCTGACCTGTCAAGAGAGGTTAATCTAATGACTTTCCTAGCTTCAGTCTGCAGTAAGCTAAAGCAGGATTTCTTCTCAACTGCTGTTAAAAGCTCTCACGTCTTCCAGATTCATCCCAACTTGTTATTAAAAGATATAAACGAGTCAGTTCACAAAGTGGTTAAACTCTTCTGCACAGAGGCCACAACAAGGGCACTGAGCAACTCTTAATGAAATGAAAGAGTGTGTGTCTCACCATAGCAAAGCAGTGTATTTATTTGCATGGGGCAGTTCTACCCCAAAAAAGCAAGAAATGAAATAACAATATAGCAACAAAGAACTCACATGTTTGCTTTCACCCAGAGGTATATTTTTAAACAAATATCTCTGGGGGCAAATATTTATTGAGGAAAAAAGGAGGGGGAAAGTCCTCTTTATCATAATGGAGTGATTTATTTATGCTTTTCCCCTGATTTTTTTTTTTTTTTGGGGGGGGGGTGGGGGTTAATGTGGTTTTTTGGGAGTCTTTTGGGGTTTTTGGGCGGGTTTATTGTTGTAGGTTTGTTGTTTGGTTTTTTTTCTACATCTCAAATGTACAGAAATTTTGGGAATTTTTTTTTGAAGGATAGGGAAAGAATGAGGAAAAGGTGTTTTTTACTCTTGGCTACAAACAGGCATTACTTTCCTAACTCAAATGACTTTAACTGATACATATACTTTTACAGGACAGCTCTTAGTATTTCAGAAAGAAGAGGGTAGGTTTATAAAGGAGGGATAGAGGACAAAGTGAATCTTTCCCAGAAAGAATTAACAGAGATAAGGAGTAGTAATGCTGGATTAGGATGCACTATTTACTGTAGACCCTCAAAGAAGGAAAATACCCCAGCAAACTGCCTTGCCACACTTGCCTGCTCTGTGTCCAGACCTGCTGATACATCAGAAAGGTCCTGGCAACCAAAGGCACAGCTTTGGTGAGTGCTAGACATGGCATAGGAACCTTTAAATGCATCTGCCTCGTCCAGTTCTATAAGAATCCCAAAGCAGTGTGTTGAAATTCACAAAATATGAAAGTACAACTTTAAAGGCTTCATGAGTGCTGCTTAGTTCTGTTTGCACTTTGATTTTTTTTTTTTTTCTTTCGTACTTGGAGGCAGCTCAGATTAATTTTACTGCAGTTGAAAATCATGCAAATATAGTTTAGAAGGAGGCATTTAATTCTTTATTGCTCTTGCACACAACACAAATAGCACCTCCAGTACTAACACAGCTAAGTGTTTTTAGTGTTATTCCACTATACAGTACATCACAATGTTAATTTTCCACATTACTTTATTTCTTCTCTAACCCATATTTTACAACAGAGAAAACAAACTGCTTGTAATTACACTGCATGCCAGGACAAATTAAGTAAACACGCATTTTTAATGCTTTTGGCTGTTAGGGTGAGAAACAAAGGGCTCTGGTTAAGGTCAATATTAGAGTTATGCAATTGCTCTGGGATACAAAAGACAAATGCCAGTGATTGAACATTGGTGAAATGGAAACTGTCCATTCTGTGTAGTGTTTCTGAACTCCTGAAAATAATATGCTATTCTGAGATGAGGTCAGTTCTTTGTTTTCATTTTCTTTCAGGATAACACAAATACCAATAATAAATAATAATAATAAACTAATGGGAAAATCTATTGTGTCATTAGTGAAGTGATAAATCAGCAAAAAGTAAATGAGAGAATGGCTATTGAAGATCAGCCTGGTGTTGTGTTTGCTAATGCTACCGTCTCAGTACTACAGGGTGATACTGATAAAGGTTAACAGCAACTATAGGAGAAACCTAATTTTGCTCTCACTGATACTGGTGTAAATCTGACTTCAGTGGAATTATACCTCTCTAACTAGGAAGCAGACAGTGACCTGATGGTTATATTGTTTGGCCATGGACAATGAAGAGTTTTACGTGTTCTTGCCTTTAATGGTATGGATTAAGCCAGAGGCACAACATTCAGGGCAGATGAAACCTCATGGGAAAGGGTACTCAGACTCATCATCTTTACTCAGCCAGCCACAGATCCTGGGCTACTGGCTTATGTACATCTCTATTTTAGTGATAAATTAATCTTTCCCCCAGAACAAGGAATATATTTCTGAGACATTGCCTTTGCTAGCAGGAATGCTTAGTACAAGAAGAGCTGAGGTAAAAGAAGAAAAAAAAATCCACACGACACACTTCACATGGAGAAGATCATGGGAAGAAATAATACTAAGAAAGATAATAGACAAGTCCCTAGAGGGTGACACCAGCCCATTTAGTGATGAATGGACGTTCAGAACATGGAATAGAAAAAAGCTTCCAGCCAAATTTCAAGTAAGAAGTCAAGGAAAAATCCTTAGGAATTTGAGAGGAGATATTCAGACAAACCAAGAACTTCTCTGGCTGTATCTTATAATCATGTAGTTAAATGGGATGATAAGGCCAGCCACAGTCTCTTAGTGAATGAATTTGTGAATGCTCAGACTATCACTTACATTCCCAGCTCTTGGGAGGTGGAAATATTTCCCCTCCTTGTAATATCATCTACAGCTGAAGTGTCTCCTTTCCTTCAGAGCAAGGATTGCTCATTATTTCAGCACAAGGAGCTCATGCAGGAGTGATGAGGGTAAAGGCCTTTGCTGTCACCTGGCCATACTCAGTGTCAGCATTTACCAGCACATTCAGCAGTCTCAAGGAGGAGTTCTGCTGGAATAATATGTTAGTTGGTCCTCCACTTTGAGGCAAGACTGTATCCCTGCCAGGATCTAATGTATGAGTATAATAGGGTGGGCCTTTATTGCATTTTTTCTGGTTCTTTTACTCCTTCCCTCTGCCTCACACTTTGGGGTATGTGGGATTGCACAGCCAGAGGCAATATATTATGGACTAATTCCAGCTCCCAGTCAAATCCAGACACCAACTGGTGCAGGACTGGTGCAGGCTTGCAGCAGGGATAATATTCTAAAATATTTATTTCTAGTCTCTTATGATTTCTCTCTCCCAACATCACCTTAAACTTCACTCCATGGTGTTGAGCCACATGATCTAAAGAAGGTGGGGTAAATATTTCAAGACTTACAGAAGAACAAAAAGGCTTTTAAATTGACAAAAATAATTGTTATATTACATCAATGTGTGGAAAAGAGCTGGTTGAAAAGAGATTGTCATGGCCTAATCCCAGTCAGGAACTAAGTACCCTGCAGACACTTACTCTTCCACAGTGGGATGAAAAGAGAATCAGAAGAGTAAAAGAGAGAAACTTATGGGTTGAGATAAAAACAGCTTAATAACTAAAATCAAACACACATATGCAAGCAAATAAAAATAAGGAAATAAGGAATTGCTACACTACTTCCCATGGCCAGGCAGGTGTTCAGCCATCCTCAGGACAGCAGGGCCCCATCACACAGAAGGGTGACTTGGGAAGACAAACTCCATAACTCCAAATGTTCCCCCTTCCTCCTTCTTCTTCCCACTTTATATCCTGAGCTTGATGCCATATGGTCTGGAGTATACCTACAGTCATTTGGGGTCCCCTGTCCCAGCTGTGTCCCCTCCCATCTTCCCAGGAGCCTCTAGTTCCCTTGCAAACTTGACAGTACAAAAAACAGTAAAAAAAGCTGAAAAGCCTGTGACTCTGTATCAGCAATGACAAAAGCATCTCTATATTGTCAACACTGTTTTCAGCACAAATCCAAAGCCCCATACTAGCCATTATGAAGAAAATTATCTCAGCCAGAATCAGCACAGAGATTGAGTAGGAAAGTTTGATCTTGGCAAGGGCTGTTGATGAGGGGTTCAAAAACTGGCTCTGATTTTGCTTATGGTTTGTGCTGCTATTAAGTGCAGAAAAAACTTATTACCCTGCTCCAGAATTAGGAGGCACACCCACTAAAGCAAGGGACAACACTCTAATTTGAAGAAGCCAAGAATTCATATATTCAGCTCTATATTGTGCAGTTACTACATTACTTTGTAAACTGAGCATCCCCAAATAGTTCAGCTTATTCTATGTGAATCACTTCACTTACTGCTGAAATGCAGCTCTCTTTGTTCAAAATCCAAGTGATATAATGATTTTACTTCTAGGAAAGAATCTTGAGTTTGCTGCCTGCATCGCAGAGTCCCACATGTTTTATCTCCTCATGGGATTGCTATGCTCTTCATTGCCTACTACAATATATTTCTAAATAAAATATCACTGTTTTTTTCTTTTTTCAGGCTAGCTTATTAGCTACTTGCTTTCTCATAGTGGCCATATGTATCACTGCCTGTATATTTTATTCTTCAAAAATATTTTATTGTTACTTTGAGAGACCTTACCTGACCTGCCCGTATTTTTACAATGCAGCTGGGGAATTTATGTCACTTAGCCTGTGCCATGTATGAAAACTGAAAACTGTCAGTGCTACATTCTCAGTTTTCTGAATGGAGAAGAGCTGTTTTCTAGAATCAAAGGTTCATAAATGGCTTGTAAAAGTTTAGTGAACAGGGCCCATAACCTATTGATCCCATTGTACTCAATACAATTCACTTTAGTCAATGAGCTCAGTAAATAATGATACTGCTGTTATGAGCATCTTTCCTTCCTTATAAACAACTATTCACTTGTGTCCTGTTATAATGATAATGTCACTGATTTACAGAGGTTGCCCAAGTTACCTTATTAATTAGAAGATGCATTAGGCCTATTGCAAAACATTGTTCTGACTGTTAGCTATCACTGCCCAAGGACCTCTAAAAGACAAAGAATTCCATTTTGCAAAATCTAGTTAACATATCAAAGAGCAGTAAATGTGCAAATTGCTGTCATAAGGAATCCTTTATTGCTTTTCCTTTTCATGATAGCACCCCTCCCCCATCTCACCATTCTACCCACTTTGACAAGGTCACTCATTGGAAAGAGGAGCAGCTATTTATGTTCTTCAGATGTTTACCTTCAGCAAAAGACACTTCAAAGACTGCTTGTGGGACTCTCCTCTCACCCAGCAAACACTTAAAACCCATTGTTGTGATTGATGGGCCCTTCCTGCAGATTTAATAAATATAAGAAGAAGCCAGATCCCTCTTTTTCTAGGCCAGCTGTATTGAATAATAGGCAAAAAGCTCATGGGTGGCCAAGGTAGACAGGACCCTTCAGGAAATGCCTAATGATTGTTTGATACATTTTTGTTTATGTGTTTTGCAAGTTTATCGTTTAAGTTTCCTCAATACTTAGTTCTGTTTTCTACTGCTATGGAGCACAGTTTGGAGCACAGTTACTTAAATAAATCCCACAGATTTTTATTGAGAATTTTGTGCATTCCCAGTGTTGTCTAAGAGACAAGAGAGCCTCATGTTTATTTTGATTTAGATTGAGGCTGAGCTGGTTCAGTGAACTGTGAGACCCTTCAAACATAGGACATTATCAGATTGAAAGAAGGCAAAGAATTTCAGAACTGGAACAAACTGGTCAGGATGCTGGTACTCAGAAAAAAATCATCACCTTTAGCTAAGTAGATAATGCTACAACATCATAGTACTGTGACTTATTTATAGAGAGATTAAAAATGTGATGGCTTTTTTGTTGAATTCTGCCTTGAGTGTAGAATGAATAGTACCAATATGATATAGTCAGGAACAGTAAGGATTTCAGATATTCCACTCAGGAGAATGAGTAATATATGTAAAGTGGGATGGGATGTGTCTGTGAATATGGCATGTCAAAGAGCCACCCAAAACCATTGTGCCAGCATCTTGCACAGAAGCAGAAGTCTAGAAACTCTCATTTAAATCTCCCCTAAGATACTTGCATATCAGTCATGATCTGCAGAACTGCTAGTGGCTCGTGCTAATAGGAAGGCCTTTGGGGCAGAAGATTGGTGAGGTCACATTGGTTAATTTATTAGACTCAGATCTGAGACTTATACTCTTTGATTAAATTATGCTGCACATCTTCCAACCAAGTGCCCATTTCATTTTCACATGAAGTGGCTATGCTTTGTTTGTTCCATGAACAAACAGAATTTACCCCAGCTCTCAGTGTTGTGATGAAAGATGTGAAGATTTTAGTGTCAATCCGTATTCCTTCCATGGAAAATTCCAAAAATGGCATGCAGAGGCACCAAGGAAATGCTCTGTATTTGCTGTCTCTGCCAGCTGCCTATTTGGTGAAGATAAACCTGTTATCACAATGTTAAGCTGGAGATCCTCAAACAGGGAGATATGTATGCAGTGCCAATGCTCCATCATGGGAACATATTCCTCCACAAATATTCTTTAAATCTTCCAGGATTTGCCACAGTGTCCTGTACTGTGTAGTGGGAGTGATTCTCTCTTTCCTGCTTTTATCCTCTCTGTTAAGTGTTATTAAATGCTGTGACCTGACTTTTTCCCTAATGTTACATACTGACTCTTGGCTACTTCCAGCCAGCCAGATCTGACCTTCCTCTCTATTTCAGTATATCCCTGTTATTATTTTGTGCTTTTTCTATGCTACTCACAAGTAATCAGCTGTCTGACAGAAGTACTATACAACCTCATGTAAGGATACATGGTTAAAATTGATTTTTTTCCATGGAGTTTAATGTTTAGACAGGAAAGCTGTTTGTTTAATAGCATTGGCAGATTAATGGCGTACACTTGAAAATTCAAACAGAAGGTTTTATGTTTTAAAAATTGTGAAGTAAATGAGGTTTCTTTCTTTGTTTCTAAGAAATGGGATGCAGCAATTGCAGAATGTCTCTTGCTATGAGAATCCCACTCTAGAGTTAGTGATTCAGCTGCCACACAACATACATGGGAAATTTTTGGTCCTTGATAAGTACAGGACTTGCATGACTGGTGTACTCAGCTACCAAAAGATATCATAATTTTGACATGAACTATAAAAAAGGGATTTCTGTAAACTCCAGGGGAAACAGGTGATTTCACCCTCCAAGTGTGAGCTGTGAAACAGCATTTGCAACTTGGGCATATGCCTTCCATGTAAGTTATAAAACTATTCAAAAAAACCTTCCATAAGACATGAGCCTATTCTTCTTTTGTCACTAGCAAGAAAATAAAAGAGGATGAGGTCAGTCTCTAAATGTCTCCTAACACATCTTAAATTAAGGTGATTGGGTGGAAAGCATTAAAGATGTCTACAAGCTTCATTCAACACTACTGATGTCTATTGTCTACCTCTTCTGTAATCCAACACTCCTCTTATGAAAAAGTTTTAGACAATGTAATGAACAGTGAAAAAACCCGTCAAATAATATAAAATGCAATTAAGTAACCTACAATTCTTTAGCTAGGTTATTATTCTCAATTGATTAGTATAAAATGTTTCCCCATTTCTCTAAAAAGGATGGATTTAATTAGATTTGTAGCAAATTTTAAGTCTTGTTTTCCAAATACTTTCCAGGTTCTGTGTGTTACATGACAGAAGATACTTTCCAAAATGGTCTAAAGAAAAGAGAGTTCACTTGAAAAAGCACACAATAATCTGCAGCCCTCAGTTGCACAGACCTCCCACGACCTTTGATTTCCCAGTACTAAGTTACTGTACGTCATGCTTACCTGTAGTTCCTGGAAAACAATCTGAGATTTCTAGCCTGATCATTAGCCCAGGCATCATTCAGCAAATTTTTTTGAATTACCTGCTACAGATGTATTTCTTTAAAGGAATAGTTACATTACATTGTGTTCTCTTCCTGCCCTCAAGCTGAGAACATTAGACTGTACCTGCAAAAAAATTAAATTACAGCCAGAGAAGCTGATTGTTTTTCCAGTGAAAGTATTGTAAATTTTGTCAAGATACAATAGCAATTCCTAAACACATTCTGTTCTGTTTAGCAGAAATCTACTGTAATCAAAAAACAAGCTAAAAAATCCATTTCATATTTCTCTTAAATAATTTCTATTCTCTTTTCCTTAATATTTCCTTGCAAACAAAGTATTTTCAAAATATCTTTGGCAAAAAACTTTACTTCAGAGCCTGCAGACTTTACATGAACAGGCATTCTCTTATGGCTGGCAGAAAAGTTCAACCTTGCTTTGGGTCTCTAGTTTATAATGTTAATGTTATAATGTTAAAATACTTCTTTTTTCTATTTTCCATACTTAAAATTAAAAGAGCAAATGATGAATTTCACAAGTATATAATATAGTCTTCTGAACTTGACAACTGAACTTGGCAAAGTATTTTCTGGAGTTTGTTGTGCCGGAAATCTGGGGTTTGCTAGTAATAATTTTTTTATGTCACTTGTAATATTTTCAGTTATTTATTTAAAGTATAAGAAATGTTCAGTGTCAGCATTTGGTTATACCATTTTAGAAGGCTTCTTTTGACTATGTAATGAAATTTGAACATCTTTAGTGTAAGACCTCAGGAATATAAAATATGTAGCCATAAGGTCTCTATTCTATTTTCAGACAGGTACCTAACCATAAATAAATTCCTGTGATGGCTCCATTGACATTGAAGTTTGGGTTTTTTTAGGTATACCATCCATCACAGCAAATCTTTCAAAAATGAAAACCAAAAAAACATAAAATACATTACATCCATCTTCTGCAATCTTGTCTTGAGTCCCAGCCATCATTTGACAGGCATTTTATAACCTATGCCCGGTCACAAATGTATTCATTAGCAATGAAATGTTATCTGAGGGTCTGGTGTAAAACTTAACAAAACTGAACGAGTTTGTGCCCAACTGATGGTCTCTTAGGCTCACATATTAGATCTTAAACATGAATCCAAATCTAAGCAGAATTTTAGGTAAGTTTACAGTGTCTTCACATCCAAATTCCCAGACTTTTAACTCATTCATACAGCTGAAGAGAAGTTCTACAGGTCATTTTCAATTTCAGCTCCAAGATAATGAGATCTCACAGCAAAATTCTCTGATAACCAAAGCAGGCTGAGCTCTCTTTAGGCATTTGTGTGCATGCAGACAATGTTACTCAGAGCACTGATATTCAGAGCCTGTCAGGCCAGATTGTGATGCCTGGACCCTAAACAAGTAACATTTCCCTAGTAATCTTGCTGAAGTAGGGGCATAAAAATAATTGCCAAAAAAAGTACTTTGGAAGTGGAGGGAGGAAAGATACATGGCCAGAGCATGTGAATTTTGGTTTAGCAAAGTATTTATCAAATTTGTGCAGGCTGGTTTGAGTTCTCAGCCCAAACAGAGTTGGTTTACCCTTGACCCCAGAACGTTGCTATGTGTTAACACTTATGGAAGTGCAATGGACCTCAGCTGACTGCTGGAGCAGCCTAATCTTCTTTAAAATTATGTCTGAAAATTACTTTTTATGTTACACTAGCTCAGCTCATGAGGATAATTTTCAGAATCTTTGCAAGTAAAATACTTTCAGTGCAGGAGGTCATCATTTTGGAAACTACTATTTGTCTTAGGGCATCTTGCTGTTCTGCTGATGGCATATGAGTTAAGTAATGGGAACTGCAAAAACAACCTGGGGAATATTTGGTAACACTCTTTACCCCCATCACCCTCCATCTTCTTTTCCCCATGCTTTACTTCCCCAGAAGTTGATGACAATTAAATCTATGGATGCAGAGAACTCACCTCACACCACTCTGCTGTAATTATAACTTTGCTGCCGACTTCCAGATCTGACAGGCTCCGTCTTGTCTGCCCCTTGATGCTGTGGCATTTATTTACAATCTCAATAACATCTTGTGGAAAATGAATTGTACTAGTGCCAGGGATCAGAGATTGATATATTGTGAATGCTAGGAGGAGCAGATATTGAAAGGCAGAGAATAAAGGACTAAGATAATGGATAATTATGTTAATTTTTTAAAGATCTTTAAGAAGGTGACATCCTTTCTGTGCCAAAAGAAAGAGAAAAATGAAAATATTATCAATTAACTATAGGATGCAAAGAAAAGTAATAAACATTCAGAACTGATGAATTCTTTTCCTCTGTCCAAATGCATGTTCTGAATTCTTTTTTCTTTCACACCTGCACCCATTTATTGGAAACTCAGTTATAAAATATTGTACTCCAGGGAGCATAGGGTTTTTCAGTGCTATTTGGCTGGGTCTTCTAAAAGCAAATTTCAGATCAGTTCAAGGTGCAATGCTATATATACCTTAACCATGCCAGGTGAACTACCTTTTTCTAGTTTGACAGTGTTTCCAAACTTTTAGCTCCACTTGTACATACTTATGACTTCTCAATCCTAAATCAAGGCAAGCTCCAAAAGTCACCACACACATCTTTGGCCATTTTCTAAGCCACCCTTTTCCCTTCAAGTGCCCTGGTTACTGCAAGAAGGAAAAAAACAGGTGTGCAGAGAGGAAGGCATCTTAGGTACACATCTGTTGCACCTGCCAGATGTAACTACACAGCCCTTCAAAAGGGTCTCTGCATCCTCTGCCCTCCCTTTCTCCTGCTCCTCAAGTACAGCTCCTGCATGGGGCAGCAGGTGGGAAGACCTGCTGGAATGATTTATTTCTCCAGTTTCATACTGTGACATCTTCATCAGAAAGAGTGTTTTTGGAAAGGGAGGGATCATGCCTTACTTTGCTTTCATAAATGCAGGTTTGGATCAATATCTGCTTGAAGAGACCCTTAGTACCTTGGAAGCTGCAGTGGTTGCCAGCATTCAGCCCAGAGGCTGACATTCCTCTTTTTGGGATGTTTTTGGCACTGTCATGTGCAATCCAGTTATCCTAAGAGTGCAGGTGCCAAGGCAATGCCTTCTTTGCTACAGACATTGTGGCATTTCTCTATGTGAAGCTTGTATAATGTGTGTGAGAATATGTCAAAATAGTTTTCTTTATTAATAAACTCCATAAAACGTAAACAAAGCTTAGTGTTGCCTGTGTTATTCCCTCAGAGCAGCAGAGGGAAACAACAAACTTGCCAAACAACACTGTTCCAGAAATGCCATCTCTCCAGAGCAGTAATCCTCACATTTCTTACTCATTTGGCAAGAACAATGAATTCTGATGTACGGTATACACTAAAAGGAGAAGTTTCCAGTTCTCAAAGTGAAAAAACAGAGGACTTTCCAAAGGATATCAGCTTGTGTCACTTTCCTCTTTGGGAAGTTCTTTGCCAGAGCCTGAACTCAGTTATGATACTGTGAATCAGGGTAAATCCTCAGCTGGCATTGGTGGACTTAAAGTAGTTTGTGTTTACTGTAGCAAACAGATCAGTTGATCAGATTCCCTCCTTATTTATGCTGTGTATGATACTAAAAAACTTTAAAACCCTTTTGCTCGTTGTGAGTGGTTGGGGCACTGATTTGTTTTTTTCTTTTTATTTTGTGTAATTGTAGGAAGCTAAGGAGCAATTTCCTGCTGCCTGTCCTTGACAGGAAGTTTAGTGTGATCCCATGTGAGAGCAGCAATCGGTGACCTGTGAGAGACATCACCATTGGCTGGGAGAGCAGCTCTGGGGGAAGAGAAGTGCTGCTCAGAGAGGAAAGAGAGATGTTTCTCAAAGGCAGCTCACAAGGCAGACACAGTTGCCAGCTATTACAGGAGAGATCTGTGCGCAGAATCCTTCTTGGTGCTTTCAGCTGCTGCTGCTTGCTATGAATACACACAGACAAAGAGGAAATAGAAAAGAATCGAGGAAACTGAAAGTGCTAACGTATGCAGAAAGAGTGCAATGTTCCCAAACAAGACACAGCACCAGTGATCTTCTAAGCAGGCTCACCCACTGGACTGTAGCCAAAATATTCCCCCCCCCTCACCCCCCGAGTTTCAAGGGGTTTTTCTCATAAAGTGTCTGCAGCTTTGAAGACAAAGCAAAAAAAGTAAATCCTGTTCAGATTTTGGAAATTGATTAATGATTAAACATATTTAGATTGGTCCCTTTCAAAGTAGTAAAGATTTGCTGATGACACAGATGCATTCTTAAGGGAAATGGATGTTAATTGCTGTCTAGACATTTTATTACTACCGTGGGGCACTAGTCATTGACCATCTCTCTTTTTTTTCCCTTTTTACACATTAAACTATAGGTCAGGCTAAATTGTTTGTTTGTTTCTGTAGAAGATAACAATGTGGTTTCAGGGTGGTACGTTAACTGAGAACTTTGAGATACCAGTCAGCAGCAGGAAAGTATCCAAGTGACAGAAGCACTACCATTTTTCAATTTTTTTTTTTTTTTAATTCAAAAATACAACTGAGTCTATTGCAATTTTAACAAATTCCTTCATGGAGCACAAACATTCAGTAAGTTCTTGCACCTCTGCTTTTGTCCCTCTTGGAATAGAGTGGAGTAATTGTTTAACTAGTTTCAGAGCTGAATAGGATGCTTTGACTTTGCATACATAAAATGCTTCAGCACACCTAAGTTCAAGCCAGTGTCATATTTTGCTGAGATGAAAAGACTGATGACTATTTGTTCTGCTTGTCTAGCAAGCAAGCAGTTAAAGATTAATTCGGATGAAATGTAAAACTCATCATCAATAGCCCTCAACACAGGAGAATATACTTGAAGGCAGTTGGCCTGATTCTGATCTTACCTCAATTTTCCATCAGTATAAATCTGTTTGTGCCAGGCAGCTTGATCCTGATTTATATCAGGGTAAGCAAAACAAGACCATTGTTTTTACAGGCTTCACTTATGCTGCTAAGTGATGCTGATTTACTCTAATGAGAACACATCACTTCACAAGGTAGGTGAGAGCATTCACAGTAGTGGTCCTTCCTAAAGAAAAATTGAGGAAGTGATGGGAATGAAAGTGCATTTGTTCAAAAAACACACTGCTGGTTCAAAAACACTGTTAGGCAATGAAAATTACAGGAGATGACATGACCATGCTTAATTACATGGTTCAAACTCATCACTTATTCTATTTCTAAAAAAACATTCTCACCATTTCCCTTTACCATGCATTTGCCTCTCAGTTCTACTGTCCCTCTTCTTCATAATTAATGTAGCAAAATGAGATTCCTCAGTTTGGGATTCTGTTTGCTTGTTTGTATGACTGTCTAGCTGACCCAGGTACAGAAGGACATGCAATCAAGAAAAGCCCATGACATCCTGGTGCTGATAAGAAAGGTCTACCAGGTTTCATATTCTCACTCTGTACTCATTCCTCCTTCATGGACCAGCACAGCAGCCTCACCTACAATAGAACAGAGGGGTGTTGTGAGGTTTAAGGCTTACAATATCTTTTATTTTTTTTTAAGTTACATTTAAAATCATCTTTAGCTTTTCAGCAATGAAGCTTGAACTGCTTTGCTAAAATATCTACTGCCATTATCACCACTTTCCAAGAATGCAAGGTGAAGAAAAACACCAAGAAATGCATATTTTTAACAGCTTATCTTTGAGGAAAAGGCACCTTGAAAAAAATAAATAAATAAATAAATAAATTGAAAGGTCATACTTCAAAAATGCCATCTCCTGTATTCATTGCCAATTTTGCAAGGTCTGTGGTAGCTTTATACACATCTGAAAGAATGCATGAAGAGGATCACAGAGTAAACTTAATGCCCACATATTCAACCAGCCTCCTTTTCTCAGGAACTTTCTCCTTCAGAGAACTTTTGTCTGACCGGAAGTTGCAACTCTGATGGCTTAGGCTGTTCTCTTAAGTAGGATCAGAGCCAGAACCACAATACCCTACTCCCACAGCATTTTGAGAAACCAAGCTGCTATGTAGCATTAAAAGAATTTGTAAAATTGCACACAGAAGTTTACCATAGAAGAGTGAAGGGCATGTCTAGTGCTATTGTGATAAAAGCATGTAAAAATAGTGACAATAATAAATTAAAGAAGGCTGAAAATAAATTTAAGTACCATTTTTAAGCAGATTTAAGACCAGGATCGTTTTCAGTGGCAGAGGACTCTGAACTCAGCATGCATTGTGGGGATTTGCCTGCATTAGCAAACAGCAAATACTGCAGGTAATTCTTGCAAAGTCCTAATCTAAACACAGCTAAACCAGTTGACTATGGTTTCATTTCTGTCAGTAATCAATACAAGCTGAACAGGCTGCCTTTCCTGCTTCTTTTTCCCCCAGGTTGCCAGATTTTGCCTTATTTCAGACAGTAAAGCTGGCAGAGCACTCCCCTGGAGCTCATCTGGCTCCTTTGGGTCTGAAGGGCTGCCAGATCCCACATGGACAGAAACAAGATGCTGGGAAGGGTGGTGACTGTTTCAGTAGGCACAGATAGATCTAGAAGATGTCTGTCTGTAGCCCATTGAATAGAGAAAGAAGTCAATTTCAAGTCTGCTGTGCATATTATTATTATTATTATTATTATTATTATTATTATTATTATTATTATCCTTTTCTCACCACTCAGTGCTCATATTGTACCTCTCTGGCACAGACTGCCACCAGCTCATTTTTGCTGGCAAATCTCCAAAATCCTCTTTAGGTAAAGTCAGTTAGACTGTTTTTTTTTACAAGTATATTAGGAGCACCCATAAGAATGCAATGTAATCTCCAGTTAGTGCAAAGCACTTAGGGCAGTGCTGTCTTCAACCAGACACCTGGAAAAGCCTTAGTATAAGAGACAAATATTAGAGGTTTGCTCAGTTTTAGTAAGGCAAATTTAATATATAGCTTTACTAAACTGCAAAACTCTGTGGGGCTAAATTTCATCCTCAAGGCTTCTGAGCGTCTAACATGCAATAGTGGAAGAAAAGAGAGCAAGGAAGAGGAGGGACAAATTCTTTATCCTGTAAATAAGTAGTAAATTTAATTATTTGCTGTTCTATTAAACAACCATGCTAGGCCTCTCTGTTTCAGTCCCCCAGTCATCACATCAGAGTTCCTGGTGCTAACTAGTCAAATCCTCAAATCTTAAACAGGATGTCTACTTTATTAAAGGAGCCCTTTCAAGCAAGGGAGAAGCATGTTTTGACTGGAAAACACCAATCATGTGAAGGGGGGCAGTCAGGGGAAGCATGGTGGTGAGGGTTGTGGGCAATAATATTCTCTGGATTATCTAAAAGTGAGGTTTTCTCTCAGATGGAAGGCAAGGCAAAGAGGAAGTCACAATTTCAGACAGTTTGCACAGATGGTGACCACCCTCAGTCAACATTCTCGTAAAAATGGCTGTGTACCTTTCTTTTCCCCTCAGTATATACAGAGAGAAATAAAAAGGGAAAAGAAAAAAAAAAAGGTTAGTGCAAAAGTGCTTAAGAAGGCAGGATCTGTGTGAGTGTGTGAAGGGAGGAGGAGAGGAAGAAAGAATGTCATTTCAGTGGCCCTGCTTTTTATACTTTTTCAAACTTGTCTTTCTTCCCCATCCATCCGTAGTGAACTTTTGAGTCTCTCACATCCTGAACACTCACAGGTTCAAACTCTAAATATTAAGCCATAGTCAGCTTAGTACAAAAGGGGGAATATAGAGAGAATGGTTAGGGGGAGCTATGGCCACTTTGAGGGTCTCTAGATAGTGAAGCAAGCAAGGAACTGGTTTAGTTTCTGTAAAAGGCAAAGCAGAGCAGCCTGAACACTCAAATGATGGTTTTGCCTTCCATTCAGCAACCAGCATTCCACACAACACAGGTTCATGGGCAGAGACAAAAAGCTTTAGCCCCTGGGAGGGTACATCACAGCTTGGTAGGCTGCAATACTGTAATAGTGTTAGAGGCAAACCAAACATGGATGGGATTGTTCACTCACAAATAGCATGGTGGTGCAGCATGTGTGGCTGCTCAGGAATCGCTCACGTCCCATTTTTGTGACAGAGGTCCTTCCTTGCTGTGCCTTGCAGTGTAATCTGAGCCTCAGCACAGCCCTCCAGCACAGGGAGGGCTTATCCATCTCCCAGGGCAAACAGGCCAGCATCTGGGACCCTGCAGGAAAACCAAACCTGCAGGCAGCAGCTGGCTGAGGATCCAACAGAGATTTGCTTTACTGGAACAGGAAAGCTGGCTTGTGCACTGTGTTCACACAGAAAAATAGGTGAGTTTGAGATGCTGACTGTAGGTGATGCTGAGGACACCAGATGAGCCTGCTTCAATATTCCAACCCTAAACACATTGTCTCCTTCAGAGCAGGCAGCAAGCTGGAACCATATTTGAAAATCTTAATTATGAGGCAATTTGATATGCACTTGCTCTTGAAGGAAATAGGAAAACCCTCAACAATGTATTTTCAAGGACATTTTTCTTATTATTTGCTGATATTTCATATTTCCAAACACTTTTTAAATATTGTTGTGAAATAAGCTTACACAGACCTTACATTTCACAGAATCATAGAATGGTCTCTGTTGGAAAAGACCTTTAAGGTCATCAAGCCCAACCATTTACAAAACTGCCAGGCTCACTGCTAGACCTTGTCTATGAGGTTTAGAAAGCATCTTCCCCAGGTACTTTCCTGCCAGGCAGATTTCCAGACACTCTTTGCTAAGCCTGTAGCACGGCATGGAGTTGTTGTGACCCAAGTGCAGGACCTGGCACTTTTCCTTATTAAACTTCAGGCTAGCAATCCAGCCTGTCCAGATCCCTCTGCAGAGCCTTCTTGCCTCCAGCAGCTGAATGCTCACACCAATTTAGTGTCCTCTGCAAGCTGAATGAGGAATCATTCAACCCCTTTGTCCAGATTGTTGATAAAGGTGTTAAACAGGACAGGACAGAAAAGGTGTTCCAGCATGGGGAACAGCACCTGTGGCAGGCCACCAGGCCACCTCTGCTCACTCTCTGGACCTGCCATGAAGCCAGCTTTTAACCCAACAAAGAGTACACCTGTTTGAGCCACAGGCTCCCAGTTTCTCCAGGAGAATGCTGTAGAAAAGTGTCAAAAGCTTTACTGAAGTCCAGATGGACAACATCAACAGCCTTTCCCTCATCCACTAAGTGGAGTCACCTTGCTGTAGAATGAAATCAGGTTGATCAAGCAGGATCTGTCTTTAATAAACCCATGCTGGCTGGACCTGATCCTTTGGTTGTCTTTTCCATGATGCATGATGCCTTCAAGATGTTCTGCACCATAATGTTCCTCAGTACAGAGGCCAGATTTACAGTCCTGTAGTTCCCTGGATCCTCCTTCCTGCTCTTCTTGTAGATGAATGTCACAATGTCCAGCCAGTGGGACCTCCCCAGCCAGCCAGGACTGCTGATAAATGATGGAAAGTGGCTCAGTGAGCACTTCCACGAGCTCCCTCAGAACTCTCGGGTGGATCACATCTGGCCCCACAGATTTTTGTATGTCTAAGTGATGTAGCAGGTCACTGACCCTTTCCTCCTGTTTTATGGGGACTTTATTCTGCTCCCCATCCCTGTCTTCTGGCTCAGGGGGCTGGGTCCCTGGACAATAACTGGTTTTACTATGAAATACTGAGGCAAAGAAGGTGCTAACTGCTTCAACCTCTTACTCAACATTTGTCACTATGTTTCCTGCTATATCCAATAAAGGCTGGAGATGGTCCTTAGCACCCCTTTTATTGATGATGTATTTATAGAAACATTTCTGTTGTCTTATATGGCAGTAGACAGATTAAGTTCTATCTGGGGTTTGGCTCTTTTAATTTTCTCCCTGCATAATCACACACCCTTGTAGTTCTCCTGAGTTGCTTGGTCCTTCTTCAAAGGTAATAAACTCTGCTTTTTATTCCTGAGTTCCAGACAAAGCTCTCTGTTCAGCCACAGTAGTGGCCTCTATCATCCCAGGATAACTGTGCCCAAGACAGCCTCCAACCATCTCATCTCCCTCAGTCCTTTTTTTTCACAAACACCAGGTCCAGTGAGGTACTTTCCCCAGTCAGCTCCCTCCTCAGCTGTGTCAGGAAGTTCTTTCCACACACTTCAGCAATCTCCTAGGCTGCTTACTGTCTGCTATGTTGTATTTCCAGCAGACATCTGGTAAGTTGGCGTCCACCCTAAGAACAAGGGGTACTGATTGTGAGATTTCTTATAGCTGCTTATAGAATGTTTTGTCTGCCTCTTCATCTTGGTGGGTTGTCTATAACAGGCTCCCATGAGCATATCTGCTCTGTTGGCATTACCCCTGATTCTTATCCAAAAATATTCAACCATATTGTCATCATTATTAAGCTCTAGACCATCAAAACCCTCTCTAACAACCAATGATGCTCCACTGCCTCTCCTTCCTTCCCAGTCCCTTCTGAAGAGTTGACAGCCATCCACTTCAGCTGTGCAAGTCATCCCACCATGATTCCATTATGGTAATTTTGTCACAGATTTCCTGTGGCACAATGGCTTCCAGCTCCCCTGGTTGTTGCTTGTGCTATATGCATTGGTGTAGATGTCCTTCAGCAGAAATTAGGAATAAATTTTGAATTTATGTGTTAAACTTTGTATTTCAAAAGGCTTTCTCTCAAGTCTCTGTTGTCTACTGCAGATGCCAGTAAGTGCAAAGTTTATATCCATCTATTTTCTCCACATGTCAACAATCTCTCCTTTCTGAAAAATGCAAGTGACTCACTTATCCAAAGCCAACAAAGAAAACACTTAGTCACTGAGCCAACACAGGAGACAAACAAGGAATTCCAGCTGAACTGCTTCCCAAAGGAGGAGAATGAATGAGGGGTTCTATGAAGACTAATCTGCTCCACCAAAGATGGTTCAGCTAAAACAAACAGAAGGTCTTTGACAACAACGACTCAGCAAAAGACCCTAGAAACCTGAAACACCTTGGTGGATAGCATGTTGTGTTGGTTTTTCACAGCCTGGTTTTCAGTAGCAGCGGGCCACAGAGCTGGCTCCTGTGGGAAGCTGCTGGAAGCTTCCACTATGTCCAGCAGAGCCAGTCCCTGGTGGCTCTGAGGATGGACACACTCTGGCCAAAGCTGGACCACTTGGAGAGGAGGGTAACACCTCTGTGATCACATATTTAAGAAAATCAAGACAAAGTGAGAGCACAATTTTTTCCTAGCCACAGAAGAGGAAGAGGTGAGAACATGTGAGGGAGCCACCAAGGTCAGTGGAGAAGGAGGGGCAGGAGGAGCTCCAGGTGCCAGAGCTGAGATTCCTCTTCAGGCTGTGGTGAGACCATGGTGAAGCAGCTGTGCCCCTGCAGCCCATGGGATCCATGGGAGATGCAGAGATCAACCCACAGCCCATGGGGATCCATGGGGGATGCAGAGATCCACCCACAGCCCATGGGATCCATGGGGGATGCAGAGATCCACCCACAGCCCATGGGGATCCATGGGGGATGCAGAGATCCACCCACAGCCCATGGGATCCATGGGGGATGCAGAGATCCACCCACAGCCCATGGGATCCAGGGGGGATGCAGAGATCCACCCACAGCCCATGGGGATCCAGGGGGGATGCAGAGATCCACCCACAGCCCATGGGGATCCATGGGGGATGCAGAGATCCACCCACAGCCCATGGGGAGGTGCCCACACTGGAGCAGGTGGATGCCTGGAGGAGGCTGTGATCCAGTGGGAGACCCAGTGCAGAGAGGGGTCCCTGTTTCCAGGCTGGAACAGCCTGTCCTTGGGGGACTGCACCCCTGGAAGAGTGACCCACACCACAGCAGTTTTGGGAGGACTTTGTGCCTATGGGAGGGATTCACATTGCAGCAGTTTTGGGAGGTTTGCTACTTCTGAGAATGGAAGCATGATGGAGAAGTTCACAGAGAACTGTCTCCCATGGGAGGGATCCCATGGTCTCACAGGGGAAGGACTCTTCTCCCTGAGCAGTGGAAGAAAACCTCAGATGATGAACTGACCAGAACCCCCATGCCCCATCTCCCTGCCCTGTTTGTGGGAAAGAGGTGGGGGTTGGGGGAAGAAAAGGCGTTTTTAAGGACTTATTTTACTTTTCATCATCATTCTCTGATTTTGTTAGTAATTAACTCACTTTATATTTCCAAATTGAACCTGTTTTCCCTTGGAGTTTTTTTTCCTGGTCCTTATCTCAGCTCATGAAGCCTTCATTAAATTTTCTCTCCTCTGCCCAGCTGTGTTAGAGGAGTGGCTTTTGTGAGTGCATGGGTTTGTCCAATATCAAAGCACTACACAAGTCTATCCAGCCCTACAATTAAATTTTTGTAACACGTGCTCTAAAATGAAAATTAGACTTCATGTTCGAAGTTACCTTCTCCTTCGGTAAGAGATTAGGATGAGATTTACAGAGATCAGACTATGACTGCAGGGTTCATGCAGAGCTCTGTTTCAGACCATGGGTCTTGGTGGACCTGCAAAAGAGCCAGTGCAACATTTTCCTTGCTCAGAAAATGGAGGATCATTACTTAAAAGGACCACTAGGAAGGGGGAAGCAGAGCAGAGCACAGGAGATCATGTCTGAAGTAGGGTAGCTGGTGACCAAAACAGTTTTTGTCAGATCTCTTTGCTCAAAATAACAAGGACTGGTAGATCCATCAGAAGATTAAACTTGCAAAATTAATCAGCTTCTCTGAGACTTGTTTACAAAGCTTCAGTGGGAATATGTGCTGAAGAAACTCTGGCAGGGAAATAGACCCCAATATAAGTAACTAAAATCAAAATGAGACCAAGAGGAACACCCTCTGTATTGAATTGTTCTGGGTATAAGGAGAAAAACATAGTGCAGAAGTCAAATAAATCTCAACCCTCCTTAATTTCTATGATTGCAAACTTTCTATTTTCCTTGGCCAAGGATATAGAGGGAATTAAAACTCTTCACACTTTTTTAGAACAATCTAAATCTTGCCAGTGCACACTGGACCCAATACAAAAGATACAGTGTTTTACTAGGAAATATTTTTTGAAGTATTTTTCTAATTTTTTTGTCATGTGGGCCAGGTGTCCATGTTTCACTTCTTGCACCCAGATTCACCTCTCCTTCTGCACTTGAACTAGTTCCATTGCTTGTCATCACACAAAATGGTGGATAAGCTAATGATACAGTTTAAAGGCTAAAGTACATCTTCTTCTTTAACAGACATGAGGACAGACCTCTCCCTTCAATGCCACCTAGTGCAAGTACAATAAATTAAAATGCTCAGCAAAGATGTAGGATTTAATAGAGTTTGAAAGATTCACAAGATTTATGACTACGAAGGGGTTCCAACTATCTGAGTGAGAAACCACAGTAGTAGAGACCATAGAAAGAGTAAATCAACATAGTGTGCAACATATCTGAACTTTTTCTATGTCTCTTCACCAGTTTCTGGGTATTGATTTACATTAAAATGTCTTTCTTTGTTTTTATTGTGTTGGGCAACTCCTTCTTCCTGAATTATGCCTGGTTTAGACCTTTGTCTCTCTTTAAGATTTGTTAACCTGCAATTCAGAGTTTACTTTTTGTTAAAAGGAAGTAACTCACAGTGCCTAATTAATTACTGACTGAAATTTGAGCCAGGATTTTGGAAGACAGCAGCTTTCTTTCCTGCTTGCTAATGTTAGTGGTCTTCTTCTGTACATCTGCAAACAGATTTGGCTTTTTAAGCCTTATCATGGGAGGATGACAATTTTTATTTGATTAATGAGTGCTCTTTTCAGGGCTTCAGAAGGAACATCAAGGTTTACACCAACAAAGTGTTAAAGATTTTTCATCTCAGGACACAGAATTTTTACACACAGTTCTTCAGTTTTGAACTGCAATACTTGATTTAGAAATTGCCAACCCATTTTTATGTGGTTTTGGTAGAGTTACCAAATAGGTGTCCAAAGTAGAATGGCTCCTCAGACCTACACATTAGTACAGGGCAAGATGGGGTCCAACACTTGTAGCAATTTTGAGCTCAGAGCTCAACCACTGTTCACATACCTGAACACCATTTTGTGGTGAACATTTCTCCTTCTTCTTCTTCAGTGAGCAAATTAGGGGATTTGGTCTAAATCGGTGGGAGGGAGGAGATGGGTGGGGTAGTTTGTAGTAGTTTGTTCTTCACATAGTTCTATCACTAGCTGTATAAATATCTCAAACACTGAGATCTTTAATGTCTGAATACTGTTTTCTGACATGAGGTAAATTTTGTCATGTATTAGGCAGTGCAGGATTTCTGCATGTTCCCTCTGCAGTACACCCAGAAACATAGGGATCTCAATATTAACAAGACCACATAACCCCAGAGGTTCATGTGGTCCAACCATCAGAAGAACACCAACAACCAAGCAGATGTGTTCATTTCTGATGCATATAAATTCAAGGCTCTGGTTATATTGCTCCATTTAGAATCCAGAATTAGCACAGCACTGAGAGAAACAGACAGTTTTTTCTACCTGTCTAAAAAGGCAGAGATGGAGATCTATCTCCTTTGCATTAGATGTTAACATATAGATGTCTATCTCAAAGCTAGAAATCTAAGCCCTCTACATTCAGTAAAGAGAAAAGGGTGAGGTTTATCTCATACAAATATAGACATTTAAAAGAGATTGGATAAGTGATCTCTTCAGAGTATTTATTTGTATCCACAAGAGTGCTGTAAAAATTTAGCTTAAACAGTTTTCTTACTTTAGTCATCTAAATTGTGAAATAAACTCTCCTCAGCCTTCTGCAGTTGAGCACAGAGATAGCCCAGAAGTCTTTAAATTAACTGTCTTGGATCACAAAACTTTTCTGCTTAAGACAACCTGCAAAACTACCTTAGCTCATTTAGTGTTTGTTAGAGTATTTCCATAGCACACTGCAATCTGCAGAGCAGAGAAGTCTCTTTTTATTACACATTTCAACTGTTGAAGATGCTTTCTCCACAAAGGGTCAAAGGGATTTGAATTGATGGGCACTCAAGATCTTGAATGTCCAAATTGTCTTGAATGTCCAAATGCTCTAGTTCACCCTGCTACCATGAAATAATATATTTAGACATGAGAATTAGAATAATTGGAGGGTGACTTGATATGTCTGCATAGGTGGGTTTCCATTTTCTTGCCTTGATGCATTACTTCAGAATCTCATAGGCATTTACTCAAGATTCCAGTCTCATATACTCATGTTTTAGAGGTTTAGACAAGGCAAAATTCAAAATATTTATACAGATCACTAAAAATATCTTGCCCTACAAAGTATACAGAGGAAGCATATAGTAAGTCTCACCTGCTGGAGGAGGGGAAACAAAACTTAGAAGACTGAAAGGGAAGTTTAATAGTGGATGCCATCCCAAAGAACTGTGCACTTAGGATCACTGGATTTGCATAATTGTCATGTGATGAAGGTACAGGAATCATGAATGTTATTAAGAACCTATTTACAAATCCTGTGGCTGTTAAGAGCAAGATTAGTTTTTACACTTGCACTTCAAAAGTATCTCTCCAGGCTGGATGGACTTTGTGGAAAGGCACAAAATACTGGTTTAGTTTAATCAGCATTACTGCTTTTTGCTTTACTGTATTTGTTGGTTACAAATTTGTTGGTTGAGTTTGAATATCACAGAGAGGGTGGTGTGCAAGGGTGCAAGTGTGCACATATGAAGGAATCCACAGGCACTGGATAAGAGCATCTAAAAACAAAGGCTGATCTCTTTTAATCTCAGCCATAGCAATGTAAGATGAAGACCAGCTCCAAATCCCTCATGAGAGGTACATAGGGAGTGAGGAGTACTCTAATCCACTGGGCTTGAATGCAATCCACATCTTTCTGAAGGTGGTAGTTTGGATTTTATTCTGGTTTTTCCTGTGTAATTCTGAGGTTTGCTCATAGCCCAATGCCTTATCCACTTGGGCTTCCAGTTGTAAGCTTTTTTAGTAACTACATACATATATATATATATATATACATATATGTGCATATATGTATGTAAATGAGAATGTGCATAGTATGGAAGCAGAACCAATGTTTAGTGCACAATGTTTTTGTGTGTCTGTCTCTAAGAGGCATAAAAGGGTACAGCTGGGCAAGCTAGCACATGCAGAGCAGTGGGATGGAATAGTATTTTGGAGGGGGAAGGTATCCATTCAGGCATCTATACTTCAGCCAAGTGAGTGTGCTGAACTACCTGCTGTGGCTGGGGCAGCTTCAGCTCACCTCACTTCAATGTCTGCTTCTGAGGAGGTAGATGATGCCTTGTGGCTCAGTGGGTTTACTGCCTTATCATCTGAGGCACTCCTGGGGTTCTTTTCTTTAAAAGAATATGGGTAATTATAGAAAATAATTTGTCCATACAGACACGGCACCTGTAAATAAATTTTTCAAGTGGCAGTGTTCCATACACGTAGGAAACCACAAGACCACAGGAAACCTGGGACCAGAATCCAGATGTAGCTTTTTCACAGCCAAAAGCTATTTCATTTTCTAAAGCATGTTTTCCCAGTATATTCCTGCTCTGCTGTTTCCTTCACCCACCCACCACTTTATTTTACATATCTAATACATGACATTTTAAGGTCTTTTTACTTCTTTCAACTGTCCACTTAAATACCAAAACAGGACATCAAACCCAACACTGTTTATTGGCAATATGAAAAATGGGATTCCTTTTACCTTTCCCACATAGGGACAAAAAGAAGGCCTCTGAAGGTAGGGAAGGAGAGGAAAAGGAATAAAATCCATCTACCCAAAATGCTTGTGATTCAGAGAGTCATCAGAGAGTGATGAAAAGCAGCTGGATGGTCACATCCAGAGAGTAGTGGTCACTGGCTCAGAGTCCCAATGACAAGTCAGTGACAA
Source organism: Oenanthe melanoleuca (assembly GCF_029582105.1). Taxonomy (NCBI): domain Eukaryota; kingdom Metazoa; phylum Chordata; class Aves; order Passeriformes; family Muscicapidae; genus Oenanthe; species Oenanthe melanoleuca. Next base: position 91,269,657 of record NC_079335.1, read on the forward strand.
GTGGCATCCCTCAGGGTCCATATTGGGACCAGTGTGATTCAATATCTTCATTAATGATATAGACAAAGGCATCAAGGGCGCCTTCAGCAATTTTGACAATGACCCCAAGCTGAATAGTGCAGTTGCCACACCCTGGTAACTGAGCTGAGCATCTGAGGTGACACAGTTGACTTGATTCCTTCTTGCTGTTTCATGGGAAAACACTGAAAGCAGAATTCTCCTTTTTCTGTATATTATGGCAACATAAAGGAGCTAAAAGTATAAAAATGATGTCTTGAACATGATTAGCAAATTCCTACCAGCCTCATATGGCACTGGAACTGGCCATATGCTGCAGTAAGAAAACTTGCAGACAAGAGTCAAGGCTTAGTATATTTTAGGCATGTAGTTCCCATCAGGGTCACTGTCTTAAAAGGGCATCATGAGGAGAAGGCACTATAGTCTTTAGGGAATGGATTTGGAACAGTGAAGCACAAAAAAAATAGTCAAATATTTCTAAAGACCATGAAACAGAAGATAAATTGCTGTCATGAATTTCATACTGACTTAGAAATAGAAAACTACGCCAAAAACAAACCAAAAACAAAAAATGGAGGCTGAGCCCCCGTCCAACCAACCTGTTTCACATCCCAACAACTTGACATACTGACAAGATTTCTGTGCCATGCTGCCCTTTTCCATTCTCCTGCACCACCCCTCACCCACAGAGCAACAGCAATCTAAACACACAAATTCTACCATAAACCCAGAAGAATTGGCTGGTTTTGTCCATTAAGCCTAAGAAGATGTTTAAAAACATTACAATATTATTATAAATTGGTTTCTTATTTGTTTGTCCTTGCACAAGCTTACAAATCTTTCAGATCATGTTTTATTATTTAATATTCTTAGGTCTTTGAATAAGATTATGTATTAAAATGTTAACATTGGTTATACTAATTAGGCTGTCCTACCATAGACCTTTTAGATATGAGAATACTGAAGCACAGAGAGACTCAAGCTTTCAAACACACACAATGGAAGTTAGTAGCATCCAGGCAAGAAGCAGAAACACAGATTCCAATCTAAAGATCAGTGAAGTCAACAGGAGTCTTTCTCTTGACATTAATGGGTTTTGGATCAAACCCTGAATGACCTGTCCACAGTCACACAGCCCATCAGAGAGAGAAGGGAAACAGAAGACTGCTACCCAAATTACTTTTTCCAGTGAAACTGACTGGATGGCAGCAAGTTAAAAAACTCCCCAGAGATATTATCATAGGCCCTGACCTGTGCTACACATTTTCAATGACACTTTTTCATAAATGAAAAAAATGCTCAGTTTTTCTGAGGTTATTTTCCTTTCCAAATCAGGTACATCTCTTAGAAATTTCAGAAAATTCTAGTCTGAAATGCCTGCTTTAAACAGCGTAATTTGTGATTTGCTGGTCTCCTATGTTTAGTAAAAAGTGGGGGCTGAGACATGAATTTTGGTCCATCAGTGGACATCCCCTTGAGTTCTGGCCCAAAGTGATAATTCTCCAAACAATACTTGCAAACAATGCATTCTTTTAGTACTAAAGACTCACATACATGAGATCAAATTTTTATACCAGTACAAGAAATCTAAACTATGTGTGTCTGTGTGAAAGTAGATATGTGTTTATTTGAATGTACAAACAAACATATCTTTCAAAATAGAAGTTCAAGTAATTTCACCATTCAAGATGAAATAAAATATATTCCTTTAAATACTAAAAGAATATCTAATTTAAGTGCAGGGCTCTGCACCAACTAGTAATATCCTAATTTCATACTTCATCATTTAACACAATGCAACCAGCCTAACTTTAACACAGCACAGCAATATGAAGATTCAAATGCCTGGCAACCCTATTGTAAGACTCTTATTCTGTCTTTGGAATGAATGTTATCCCCCACAAACTAGACAGAAGTTTAGGCTAGATATTTGATATGGGAATTTCTGCGTTTTCTTTCTCTCTCATCTCCCTTTTTTTTTTTTTTTTTTTTTTTTTTTTTTTTTTTTTTTAAATAAACAGCAACCTAAAAGGTCTGGATTCTGAGTTTTTCAATTAATAGAAAATACGAATAGTGACATAAAGGCATTTTTACTTATTAGAGCTTCTCTTGTGTTTGTTTCTTCACCTGATGTCTTTCTTTGTGTAAAGCCTGCCTAGCAATACTGGCAAATTGTTTCTGAAGAGCTACAGAGAAGAAAATGCTTTGATCCAATAGAAACACATCAGTGTAATAGCAGTAGATACCTTTTATTTCCCAGTCTTTCAATGCCCCCCTTCAATTCACAAAACACACACTCAGTGATTAAAAATTCCTGTCATTTTTGTTTTAGAAACTGGGAACCTACAACTTTAAAGTGTGGCAAAGTAAATCTTCTGCCGGAGTGATCAAGGAATTATGCTATTGTCCTGCCTTTATGTTTTCCACAATGCATAAAGCATCACTGTCCTTAATTGTTCTTTCATCTCACCCATTGACTTGAAATCAGCATTGCTCTCCAGGAGTAGTATTAGCTTGAGAACTGGCAAAGAAAAGCAAAGAGGCTTAGCATACCTCAGCACTGCAGATTAAGTGCCTCTTCAAAGATGTCACCCCAGATGTGGCAGGCTACATTCCTACTTTCCCCTGGCAACAGCTGTGGAGCCACATCACTGCTACTGCCTTATGTTCCTCAACATTATGAGAAGGAATAAAAGCTGTCTTTTTAATGGCTTGGGTTTGTGTTGGAGGCATAATTTTCTGTTTACTTTTCAAAAGGGCAAGCCTTCTTGTGTTTTCACTACTGACAGATAAAGATGAGTTGACATCCCACAAGCAACGCGTCCTTTTTGGGCTATCCCATAATGTACCCCCTGTTGGTTTGGTTCATCATTTCTCTCATGGACTGCAATATCTCTTTCACTAATCTGTGATTACAAGCAACTGCTTGAAAATTCTTTAATGTCTTTGGTAGATTCCACTCCAATTAAATATTGCTGGAGTTGTGGGTTACTGTGGAGTGGGCTGAGGACAGCCAGGCTGCAGGTACAGCAGAAGCAGCAAAAGGAGAGTTTCAGCAGTGGGCTCCATCTGGGGTGGGGTTGTTCACACAGGGGCAGGGAATGAAAACTGCACAGCTGCATTATGCAAGGCCAGCAGCACCTGCTTTTTGTTGTGTACCTTGGAAAACCCAGGCTGGACTCAAATTGTGACTAAGAAGCAAAAGTTTCTGTAGCCATCTGAGGCTACTGTGGCTCTACCACTATTAAGTTGCAACAGCTCTGAAGAATAAATGCTGCAAGAGAAAAACAGCTCAACATACCAAGCACTCACTCTACCTTACTGCTTTAGGTTGCTGTTATTTGTCTGTGCTCTGTAACAGCTGGTATGTTGGATTCTGAGGATATCTAGCTTTTCCAGGGTTTGGAGGCTTGAAGTTTTTTTTTTCCTCTTTTTATTTTTCTTTTTGGAAAGGGAACACTTCATGCATTGAATTTTTTTTTATGCCTAAGTGAGCCTTTTCTTTCAAACACTCTTACATACATAATTCAAATTTTATTGTAAAATGTAATATTTTCCTCTGAAAACTCCTCTTACCAACACATGTATTGACCCATCATATCTTGATTCTCTTGCCCAGATGTGTATTGTCCCTTTTCTCTATCAGTTTCCTGAAGCTTTTTTCCTTCATATCAGCCCTGAAATTTTACCTTTTCTGCTAGGCTGCTTCCTTTAACATACTGCAGTATTAGATAGCCTCATTGATCTGTCTGAGGGTTTCTACATCACTAATGTCTAGATGTATCTTTGTCTGACCTGTTTCAGACTATAGACTGCATATTTTTTGCAGCAATCACCACAACTCCATAATTTAACACATTGTTAGTACATACAGAGCTGGTAGAAATATATCCAGAGCACAAGTAATCCATGATTAGTAGTTTTCATGCAGCTAATTGATTGACTTGGAACCTAGCTTACAAATTTATCACATTTAACACTCACATGTGAATACATGCCAGTCATTGTCAGAGAGGAAAATGAATTGCAGAAACCTCTGGTGTAATCCTCTTGGAAATTCATGTAATACAAGGGACTAACCTTCCTGCAGATTACACACAGTGTATCTAGGAATATAGAATAACCTCAGAGTAAGAAGGCATAAGTAGATCAATGTCTTCTACACTATAGTATAGTAACACAATTTTAAAAATGTGACCTATTCATAATTCTCAGAACAATGTTTTTATCAGTAGCAGCTGGATGTTGCTGAATGGATCCAGTTTATCTCTGTATGGTTAATAATTTATTATTATATGTGTATATTGCATAACTATTTTAAGGTTCACCTTGATCATAGAGGTATGAAAAAAATGTCTTATTAGGATGTCTCTGTTACCCAGAATTGATTTGTACTGTGGCTAATGAACAAAATGCAATTCTGTTTACAGTCTGTGTCCTCTACATGTAGGTCATTCCTATGAATATCCTGGCTATTAAATGACATCAATTCTACCTACCTATTTAAGATGCAGGATAAACTAAAAGGAATTTATATTAGAGAAATAGTTTAGGACAGCCAACTGGAGTTTATTCCCCACAAAGCATTGTCTGCTTCCTCTGCTGTAGGGAGGTAGCTCTGAAAGAAGCAGTTTCTTAGTGCATTTCACACAATCCACAGGTATTCAAGTCTTTTGTTAGAGATCAGAATATGGATGCTTGCAAAAGGGGCAGAACCTTATCTTGTTGCTACATGAAAGAGAATAAAAAGACATGAGTGAAATGTAGTTTTCTTCCCAGATACATCTCTCTGTGGAATCATGCAGGAAGGATTGCCATGAGTATGTTGTGACCAGATGGCCCAAGATGTCCACAGAAGAAAACACATGAAGTCTCAAGTGTTTTTCATTTGTAAAAAACCCACATTTTTTATCAGGTATAAATCAGCTCTTTATTGGAAAATTCTTGATTACTCTTAATTTAAAATTCTTTTGTAGATTTTATTTTTCTGCTTACAAAATAATGGCAAAATTGTTTTGTGGTCATCTTAATGTATCTGTCCCCACTGCAGTATCAGAAGAACACAAATGGGATTTCCCAGGAAAGAACCATCCTCATCCATAACAGCAAAAACCTCCATGGCCACATATCACTTTTTCATCTTTGCATGTGAAGTTTTTCTGTGCCCAAACTGCCTCCAGTGCAACTACACAGGAGACACACAGCAAGCCTCTCATAAGTAACAAGGGAAAGGGATACTGGAGACCTGGTCTGCTAGGCAGAGTCAGACACACTCCTGGTGAAGATATTAAGAAAGTGCACACTGCAGAAAATTGTACAAAAGCTCTCTAGAACAGGAGAAGAATAGAAAAGTGCTTTTCCTCATCACTCATATACTGGCCTGAATTTACACCAGAGAAAAGTGTATCACAGACAGAGAAGACAACACAGAAGAAACAACATCCAATAGAAAGGATATTACAAACAGACATGAAAACACTGCTAGGGAAAGCAAAGAAAGCAGGATAGAATGTTTTAATTCTGAAAATAAAGGACATTAAATCAGGCCAAGAAACTAGGATCAGACAACATATTAAATTAAGAAGAAAAACCTCTAGTACCATAAGCATACCAAGTTCTTTCAAGGTTGAGGGAAAAAATGTGTCCCCCTTCTGCCTTTTATTAAGTGTATTCTTAATGCTTTAACCAAAGTGCAGCAGTTTCTTCCCACGCCACACCTCTCCACACATAATCTTCTAAAAGATGTCATATTAAAAATATGTAAACATAGAAGTTCAGTCATGGGGAAATCTGTGTGCTAAAATTACTGCTTTATAAAATTCCTAGAAAAATGGGATAGAGTTCTGGCCAGAAAATTAAGCACACTGAAAGCTCTAATCTATATAAAGCTACTACGTGCTTCCTTACCTGATTCTGACACAGGCCATAGTAGTAGCTAATATTTTTCCATAGCAATTCCTATCTCTGAGATAAAAGACAGAAGCCATGTGTTTTCTTCAGACTGGCTGACTAGAGTCAATCAGCCAGCATACATTTATTTGCCCTTGTTGTCCTCAGATAATTCAAATCACATCTGTGATCTCTTACAGATTGGGGAAAAAGGAATGAGAGAGTGGGACAGGGGGTGGAAAGGTATACAGGCAAGAATCCAGACAGAGAGACAAGGGAAATTTAGAAAGAGAAGTAGTGGAAGAAAAAAAGTGTGTTCAAGATAATACAAAAGGAAGATGCTGCTCTCAAAGTCCAAACAACTTGATTTTACATGTCTAGGCTAAGTGGATTTCTTGAGCTATTTTAATTTATTTTTTCTGGTTTTTATTCTCTTTTGAATAAGGTATGGGAGGACAACTACACTGAGGAGTCTCCTCACATCATTCTGGGAGGAGAATAATTGCCGAATACATAAAGAGATGAAGATGAGAAAATTAAATAATATAGAAGTACAGACAGTAGGAGGAGGAAGGAGAAAACAAAGGTGATATCTTAACAGAGGGATCAGAGACAAAATAATAATGATAGGAATCTATATGGATGTTCAGGACTTTCTTGACCAAGGTACAATTAGTGAGCCACAGAGAGCTTTTGTAGTGAGTCTGAGAGCTCCAGACCATCTCACACCTGCAGCACTGTCGCAGACTAATTTTGATGTACACATGTGTACCGGGTCAGAGACAGCCAGGAGACTTTAAATTCATGGAACATGATCCAAACAAATGATCTGTGCATTTGTAATGCTCAAACAGAGAGTTTGCAGGCGTCCAGTGGCTCCCATGGAATTGCCAAATTCCATGTTGTCACCAAATTATGTGGTGGAGAAACATTACATGGAGAGACCAAATCCTTCTTTCCATTTTCTTGTGAAAAAGAATCTCTGGAAACTTATATGCCTGGTGTTCTAAGGAAACCTGAAGAAACCTTAAGAAGGAGTACAACTGGTACAGGTAATAGAAGGGTGAAGAATGAGTGAAGAAACTTCACCTGCTGGAAATCAGTATCTCCTCACAGTTAGTGACGGCAATTACTGTGATCAGAAGAGGTGATGGTGGAGTAGAAAGAGCAGCAATAATGTCTGTATTATCTAAATACCTGCAAGTAAGGCACTGACACGCATCTAAAGGATCAGAGAAAAGAGAGAGCAGAAAGAGGAATTAAAAAGGAGAATGCTGGACTATCACAGTATTTCCCAGTTGTATCAAATTCCACCTGGCTTATAAGACCTATTCCTTGTCAAATTCAACGTTATTGATTTTTTGCAAATAAATCACTGCCTGGGTCCAATTTTACAAACAACCATGCCAAGTGTAATGCAATTGATGAATTCTCAGAAGGTGCAAAACCGAAGTAGACGGCCCTACCACAGCCCTGTTCTACACTTTAAAGGCCAGTAGGGTGAGGATGGATAAGGTCAAACTATGTTGCCATTTCCAGTAATCTGGAAATACAGTCTGGCTCAAAGTTAAAGAGCTCTAATTTGCAGTGGTGTACAGTCAGGGGAAAAAAAAAAAAGGAAAGGAGAGAGGAAATGTTCTGTGAATCAGTTATGTCTTTTACTCACCAGTTATCCCATTTCTTGTCTGGCACAGTTAATGGTTTGGTCTGGTGAGAAATTAGTTTTTGCATTGCCCTTTTAAAGATGTGGTGTGAAAGCACTTTATGAGCCATGTGTATTAGTGTTCATATTTGTGTGGGTCTGTTGAGTTTTAATCAATCAGCCTTGTTTCAGAAGACCTTAATTTTGCTCTCATTAAGTATGTGTGAGTTTTGTGTGTGTGTGCAGGCGCATATATTTATCCCTGTCAGCATTCAGAAAATTGCATGCCCCTAGTTAACATACTGTACAGTACTACAAATTCTCATGAATATCACTTATCACAAAGGAAAAGTTCATCAAATGGAATGGAATGGAAACTTTTCTCATTTTTAAACAACTTGCCTCTGTTAAACACACAGATATTTACCATGTTTTTGTGTTATGCTTATAAAGAATAACTGATTAGCCTGTATTTCCAGAGAAAGTCCCTGACAAAACCACTGTCCAGAATTTCAGACATTAAAATGTCTCTGAAACATGTTTAGAGCTGCAAAACTCTTACATTTTTCACATTGTTCTGATACAATGACTTTGCTCCAGTGGATGACAGCAGTCAGTGTGAAGATTTTAGGTAAATATGTAATTCCAGAAAAAATATGAAGGGCAATAAAGCACATTCTAAATAAGATTTCAAGTTTTTATCCAGATGAAATTGAAAATGCCCCTCTGACATGTCCTAACCCATTAAAACTTATATAACTTGTTTCACTAAAAAGTGCAAAACCTCCAGCAGCTCTTCTGTCCTTTTCTTTCTTCCATACCCCTCGTAACCTTTAGTCCTTTCATTCTTACTTTGGGCTACAAGGGTATAAAACCTGTAATTAACAACTTCTTTATTGCCTCTGCAATAGTAATTGCCATGTATAGCCTTGAGGTACTAAGAATAAAAAATAATTTTCCTCCCCCCGCCCCTTGTATTTAACCAGCACTGCACAGTTATTATTAGGATCTTGCCAAAACTTCACCTTTCGCAAGAACCTTGTGATAAAAGTGCAATCCCCACACAGTGACCTCTGCATGCAGCAATCAATACTTATGCTGTAATATTTCCCCTTCTTGCTGTTTCAGAGCAGCCTTTTAAAAAAAAACAGGCTGGGAAGAGATTAGATTATCAATTATCATGAAACTGTCTGCAACTTCAAAGGGCTGCAGAGCAAGGGAAACCATAGTTTATCAGGACTGTAAGCGTCCTGCAATTATCTCTCATGTCACCCAGATGTAGAGCAGTAGTTGGGGGAATAACTCGGGTCTGTGGTGAGAGACTGGGTTGGTGGAAAAAATATAAAAGCAGCATTTTCTTTGGAACATGAATCATTGGTTTTGGGTCAGATATTGACAATAAGTAGGATCTTGAATGTGTTAAGTACGAGCAGCTCGATCCAATATACTCATGTATCTATGCAGCGTGAGCATTTTATCGATAAGCAGACATGGGACACTTTCTTTTTCCCTGAAACTCCAATTTTTACGTAGGTCAACAGATTGTTAATAGTGTGTCAAAGAATGATGCATTGATAGTCAGTCAAACTGCAAGATGTTTGTTCTCAGTCATTCCCACAAGTATTAAGCCTATGAGTTTGCACAGGAAAACAGCTTCACAAGTCAAGTAAAACACAGAAGTTTGGAAGCAAAACTCCAGCTACTGACATCACTTCCTGAAGCAATATGGCATTTTTGTTTGGTCTTGTTTTCCAGTGGGATTTGTGAGGCTCTAGTTTGACCTGTGATATCTTAAACCCAGGAACAATGGAAAATTAATGTAATGTTTATTAATACATAGAAAAAGCCTCTGGCTATGCAGAGCACCAAATCAAAACAATTAAAGTAGCATGTAGTCACAAGTCTGGTTAATGTGCAACTTTCTGTGTCAGGATATGATATACTGAATGAAAATAAGTTCATAAAGGAATTTTACTTAGTTATGTTCCAACTGGCTACCTTTATTCCTCACAATATTTAAGCCAAATGTTTACCCTTGACTATGACCCCACAAGGACAAAAAAAGTATGATTAACAAAGGTGGACAATCTTATTAAGCATAAACAGGACTGGTCCTTTAAATATGTGTAACAAAGATGAGGAAGTGCAATACTAATGTGTTTAACTTATGCAACATGCAAGGATCTCAATGCACTCAGAGAAAAGGAGATAATAACATGAAGTTTATATATAATGATTCTTACTGTACCACAGATATATGGCTACAGGTCCTACCTCCAAAAATGTGCAAGGCTGAAGAAAAAGAGAAGAGAGACCCAATTGGCTTGACATGGTAGAACAGAGTTCATAATGTTAGGAGCATTATGTTCCTGCTTCCCTTTTGTTTCTTCCCAGTTTTTTCTCAATGACACAGCATTGGGTTATTTGTTGTTATTGACATTTCTTCAGGATTACTTATCACCCAAGATACTGGATAAATCCTAACCTTAAACCAAACATCAGTCTTTGATTTTCTCATGCTTTTAGAAAAGAAAACCATAATGGTAGAAAGACCTAAACTTTGGCTGAGCCAGGAAGATTAAGACATTATAAACTGTGTGATGAGTGGAATATCTGGACCCCCCTGACCTTTTTATTTCTTATTAAGAAGCAGGCCATGTACCAAAGATAGTGACATTTTATGCTTTAAACAAAAGTTCTCAGGAGTATGTGTAACAAAGAACTAGTATTTAGTTCCTCTCACAAGAAACTAGGATGGAAAAGTGAAACCATTCACAATGTATGTGTTATTTCTATCTCCAGGTGGCTGTTAACCAGGCAATGTAGATTCCTGATGGCCCTCTAAGGACCTGCTGGGCATAAAGCACAATATTTCAAATAAATAGTAAATACAGAGATTATTCCCCACTGCTTCCTAGGGTACATGGTATCTATCCCCTTAGAGTTCTCCAGTGGCCTGTTGAAATACCTAAAGTTCAAAGGGTTGAAAAATAGGAGAAAAAAAAGAAAATCTAATTAATTTTTTTATTTGTGGACAGTTTCATGGCTCATCTTTCCACAGCTGTCATCTTGCTACCTGCTGGTTTTTAACCTACTTCTCTCCAAATAAAGTGGCTGTAGCTGAAACCTAATCCACCCATTCCTCATACAATTATAGGGATAAGTCTAAACCTTGTATTTGCTGAGTCTGCTCTCCTGAGTTGGTCTACATTTGGTCTTGTCTAAAATTATCAGTGGCAAGGAAGCATACCCCAACTTTGACCACTGCATAGTAAAGACCTTGAAAGACTACAGGATAATATTTGGTGTGAGCTATTGTGAATAAGATTGGACTTCTTGTGTTGCTTATTGTTCTTTAGACCTCATGTGTTCATGTGCAGAATAGGGTGCTCCTATTAAAAAAAAAAAGCTTTTCCTCCTGTTTGGAAATGTGTTTTGCCCCCACCTGACTCTGATACAACTTGAAACTAATTTCCCTTGCTGGTACCTAAAAAAAAAAAACATTTTGAAACATACACAGCATTTACAGTCAATATGTATAGAACTATATTTCCTTAGTCAGAGATAACTTTAACTTGTTTACATGTATGTTATTTTTTATACTGAAGGGAAAAAAAAGAGCTTAAGAAATACTAAAATTTTAAAGATGGGCTTCTTACAAGTTTATATGACATTGTATCTAATCTTCAATGATGTCACAGTACCAGTTGAAACACTTTCCTGGGGGAAAAAAGAAGTGCAGTTAATTATTTTAACCCACTTAGGAATTAACTTGAGCACCTTACTGTCAGAGCCAGCTCTGAAGATTGTAAATGTTCTTTTGCCAATGTTAACAGCAGATACAGAACTATTTCATGGGTATTTCAGATTATAAAGGTGGAAGACCTCTCTTTGTAAAATATGGTATATGATAGCTGTTGTAGAAATGCAGGTTGGCCTTAACTGGGTCAGGCTTCCTTTTTCTGTAAGATTTGCAGAAGGAAGATCCTTTCTAGAGGAAACACACGTACATTCTTGTAACAAAATTAAATGTTATTTCACACCTTCAGCATTTCAGACAGTCTAGGAAATGAGAACTTTCCTTTGTCATTTTAAATTGACCATTTTCATGTGCTTTTCTCCCTATTTCTTCCCTCAGAAGACAAAAAGTGTGGAAAGGACACTCTGTAATCTCTGGGCAAGTCTTGCTTGTGTCCTGAGCTGGAAAGAGCCTCCACAATGCCTAATTAATATCAAGTCTGCACTCTGGGGAAAATTTTGCAATCAATGCCATGTACTGTCTCTAAGTGTGAAACAATCTCAGAGACATAAACTGGACTCTTCTGGAGTTCTGATAGCTTCTGATAAACTGTATCAGAAGCTTCACTTCCACCTCAAGGGCACATCACAGTTATTCTGAAAGAAACCTCCCTAAAATGCATTTAGCATGGGTGCCATGGGTGCTCAGCATCAGCAGCTTCCTGCATTCATCCCCTCTGTGATGCACTACCTGCCAACACAAAAATTGTCATCTACTTTCCCCAGCTTCCTACCACACTGGGTGCAGGAGCAAGGACCAGTCTGAGCAGTGTTTCATAGTTCATGAGCTGCACGTGCTCATCTAAGCATAGGGACAATTAAATATAACATTTGACATGAACAACACCCCTGTGGAACAAGGACACCTTGATAACCAAACCCTTATTTATGTAACTGGAGGGGTATATAAATCAGCAGGCTTTGGGGGTAAAAGCCATTTGTTTGTCAAACCTCTGTCTAGTGTCTGGCTCAGGGAGGCCCTGATCCATGACCTAACCTCTAGGCAAAACTAAAACACAATAAAAAGAACTTGCCTGGCCACTGGGCAAATAGGAGAGAAAGATAGCTCTGGCCCTGCAGAACGTACCTGGTAATAAGGGGGCTGGTCTTCCATATGCAAACAGAAAACTTAGATTTGTTTAGATGTCAGGAAACAAACTGAGTATCTACATCCACACATTTCCCCTCATTAAACTATTGCATGATCTGAAGTCATGGCAATGAAATGATAATTTAGCAAGAAGTTTACTGAAGTCAAAAAGCCAAGACACAAACAAGAAAATGCATTCAATATGGTCAACAAGCAGTACAGCACAAGCTTTAAAATATAAAGAACCAGGTTGAAGCAATAGAAGAAGCTAGTAGAAGCAGACACCACTTCATTTTAAAGTTCATCAGGGTTTACACCTGATGAAGAACATACTTTTAAAGTATCTGCCTTGGTACCTTCTTTGTCACATGCAGCCACCCCAATGGGCTTGTGCAAATACAGGGTTTGTGTATTCAGCACAAACATGAATGTTTAACCCTATATATGAGTGTATGGTACTCTTGCTGCCCCAGATATTTGATCATTCAAACTAAGAAATCCTTAATTTTTTGCCCTTTGGATAATTTCCTGGCTGAGCTGACTCAAGCTTCTTCTGAACCTCTAAGACATAGAACAATAAATTCAGCATCAAGTGCCTGTGGAGTCAATAGATGAGCTTTGAGTCATGCCACTCATCAAATGAAGAAAGAAAACAGAGATTGAATTGTAAAAAATAAAAATAAAAGACAAACAAAAAGGCATTGGAGGCTCCAGTGCAGCTCCTGCAGAAGTGAGCCCTGCCCACATCTGACACTTGTTGTAGTTTTGTCCGTGGCAGTGTCTCAGAACTCCTCAGGGAGATAGGGATATGCCTTTGTCCTGGCTTCCACTGATGGACCTAAGCCTGAGCAGCCCAACAGTGGGATATGGAAAGGATCTAGCCCACTGCTGGTCTGAGTGAGAGTTCAGCAATCAGCTATTTATGGAAGTATGGCTCAATGAGAATTGCTGGTGACCTAAGACAAAAGGTCAATTTTTAGGTTTTCAGTATACAATGCAAATAAGTGTTCTTATTTTATGTGCTGCAAAACTTTGTTTTCTTTTTAAACATTCATTTAGTCAGAAGCACTTATGTAAACGTCACAGCGCTTTGCATACATTAGTATAAAATTCTATACATTACAAAATGTAGCAACAAACGTAATTCCTGTGGGATTAAGCACAGTGAGCACAGAGCAATAAGGGAATAATGTTTATGAGCAGGAAATGCTAGCTTGTAGCAGACTGATATATTTACACCTGTTCACTCAAATGTCACATTTACATATATCTATTTTTAATTATATGTGGGCACTCTAGTACTCAGACTTTTTTACATTGAGTGGATCCAGAGTTCTGATTGCTGCTTTTAAATATAAATGGAAGAATAAATCAAATAAACAGAGTACGCATGTGTAACTGGGAAGGTGAGATGATAAAACACATAATTTCCAAAAATTCAGATTTTTTTTAAAGTGCATCAAAGTACCGTGAACCATAGAGCTGAGAGGAAACCATAAGGCTCATCAAGGTCCAATTGTTTTGAATTTCTGACCAAGCCCTTGTTACTTTCTTCCATAGACATCCTCAGAAGATCTCCATTGTCATCAGTAGGTCCAGGAAAATATATAAAACCCAAACTTTTTGCCATGCTATCCTCTGCCTTTCCCTTCATGAAGACTCTAATGCTGAACAGAAACGTTGAATTTCTGCTCAGAGCTGATGTAAGGATGCATAGGAGAAAAATAATCATGGAAACAGAAAGCAGACCCTTTAGGTACAGAAGAGATAATACTTGTGGTTGACTTTATCTGCTTATCAAGTGTCCTTATCAAGGGTACTTGTATTTCTATGTAGATTTTGCTCATTACGTTTCGAGTTGCATGGGACAGGAGATTTTTTGTTGGGACAGGTGGGAGATGCAATGGGGGTGGAAATTTACACTAAACCACCAAAGAAAAATTGAATGACAATTTCAGCGTTCCAGATAGATTCTACCCTGATGTGTTAGAAGATAAAATCTACCTGAATTGTCTTTCCCATTCAGCTTCCCACATGCTGCTGCTGCTGCAAGAAAAGGCAGAGTGCATTTGTGATACTGCATGACATTTGTTGCTAGCATTGTAAGAACTGCATTCAGAGTAGCAATCTGTTTTTTCTAAAAAAGCTCTGCTGCTAATCTTTATTTAAAATAATAATGATTCCCATGGATCTTTAAAAGTTGAAGCCCAGCTCGTTAGTTTAAAGGAAATACTGAAGCCAGTGTTAAGGGTTATTTTAATTCCGGGCCATGTTGGTGTGAACATTATCAATTGATCTAGGATTTAAGTGACCTGTCTGGAATGCTTGACAAACAAATTTTTCTCATGAATTATACATATTACTGAAAACCATACTTAATGGGAGACTGGGAAGAGGGCAGGTATTTCCATCACCTAGGGGTGAAAGCCTTGCAAATTAACAACAAGACGGTTCATTGAAGCAGGTAATGGATTAGTCTGTGAAAACAAGAAATCTTTGTGGGAATGACTGTGATTATTCATATAGCCTGTTTGCTAATTATTGCTAGTATGAACATTATTTTAACTGCTTTTAAGAACCTTGGAAATGATGTGGCTTGTCAGCAGTGTTGTGAAACACTGCAATATAGAAGAGTTATAAGCAGTACGCACTCATTCATGGAAAACTGCATTTGATCATGGAATCAAAATATGCAGAGCATATTTATTCTTACATAATGAATACCTGTCTGCCTTGCAAGAAGAAAGAATAATAGATAAAAAGGATTTTTTAAAAATGGGAGGTATGATAATGTCAGCACAAAGTAGTGATGTTAGAGTTGCAAAGCTACCCAGCTAACAGGAGGCAGAGCATACCACGATCTGACTAGCTAGGATAGGAAAAGGCTGATTCTACAATGCTCATTCCTGCATGCAAATTCCATAGACTAATGTCTAAGCATACATGTGGTTAGAGAAGTCAGTGTCGTTTGAAGGCAAGCTGTAAGAGCTACACAGCACAACATACATATGTATACTACAAGAGCATTTTTCCACTAAAGTTTTTTCCTTTCTTTCTTTTGCACCTTTTAGCATCCAGACTTAGCCCTCTGTAAGTGATAACTTTGGTGTGCATTTAGTGAGTTTCTGCTCTTTCCAGTTTTGTCACTGTTCCTTTGAGAAGACCCATTTGTGCTCCTTCTTCCATTTCATCTACTACAGGTATTTCAGGATATTTTAAGTTTTGCAGTATCATTCATTACATCCTTTACTGCCAGTATCACTTACCTTTTGAAAGGATACTAGATCACTAAGTTTAAAATTACTTATCACTACAGTCTTCAACTTCTAGCAGAATTTCAGTCTTTATTTCCTAGAATTAACATTTCAAAGCCAGAATTACCTATCTAAAACTTTCCCTAGCTTTCTATGTAATCCTGGCCTTCAGATTTCACTGCTTTTCCATTTAAGTTCCATATCTTTCAGAAGCTCTCCTGCATGGGACTTTAAAGCCATGCACAGTGAGATTCACATGACATGTTCACCTGTAAGGTAGTCCTGAAAATTATTGATGAAAATGTAATAAAAAAGGAAATAGTACCTTTCTGTCATCTCTCCCTTACTGTTTAATGCTCCCAAAGCAGATTGCATGAACCAAGCACTGTTTGCACATATTTTTGTTTTCCCATTAAATCCGAAGGAAGTTTGGATGTCTTACCAGCAGCAGAGGTCCATGCAGAAGACATCTGAAGTTAAAAAACAGGGCTCACACTCAGTCTTAATTTAAGGCCTTCAAGTGAGGAGAAAACCTCAAATTGTTTTGGTGACTAAATAAGGTAACAGATAAAATTTGCATGAAATTTCTAATCTGAATCTGCCTATATTTCTAGTCTAAATCTGCTTCAATAGTGAAATTTTTGTCACTATTGGCACTTTTCTCCATAGTCAGTTTCATTCTTACTCTGCAAAGCTGTGGGTTGATCCTGTCCTTAAGAGATGATGTAATGGTGTTTACTTTTACAAGGGCAAGACTTTTTTGTGTAGTCTCCTCTACGTTCTCAGATTGGAGGAACATTTTTCCTTCCTGAGCCTCTGTGATCAGCCTGGAGGAGTAACCACAGGATGCACAGTACAGTTTTATTCTGTCTTCCTGTCCTTCCTAGGTATTTCATAAGCAGGTCATATTCATTTATCTCAAGTGATAGTGATAGTAAATCAATTAAGAAACATCTTGATACTAATTTCCTTGGTGTAATTTCAGGTTGAGTCTCACAGTACCTGTGGCAAGGTTGTGTTAGAGGCACTGGGGACTTACACAGAAGGAGAAATTACTTTCAGGTCAGTACTTATCACATACTCCAAGATCATCTGGCAGCATTAGTTACCTTACCCCAATAATGGGTAACTCCACTGGTCCTTGTGGAATAAAGCAGCCAGAGATTGGCTTTTACTAAAACCAGCCCTGTATGATATTTTGACTGACTTTTACAGAGAGAGTTTAAGTAATATTCTTTGCCAGAAGGCTAGGTTAATCATATAAGATGCTTGAATTATGAAGTAGGAATGGATAATCATAGAATCACAGAATGTTTTTTTGTTTGAATGGACTTTAAAGGTCACCTGCTTCCAATCCCCCCATGACAGGAGGGGGCACCTCCCTCTAGACCAGGTTGCTCAAAGCCCCATCCAACCTGGCCTTGAACATTTCCAGGGATGGGATATCCACAACTTCTCTAGGCAATGAACTTCTCTATTTTTCAGTATATATCAAGTGTTACCTCTCATTTATTAGCATTCCACTATCTCACAGATCTGTTTTTAATAATTGGTTAGATTTTGAAAAATGTCATGGCACAATTATTGCATTCAAGAAATTTTAATATACTCTTATCAGTGGACATGCAGACCTGATCACAGAACATATTTTCACATACTGAACTTGCTTCAATGAAAACAATGGCAAAATAATTTGTAGAAACTATTTATCTATATATATGGTTCACCTGATTTCAGTACTCCTGAAGGTATTATTCCAAATGATAATAATAAGTGACAGAAATTTTATTATAAGCATGATTAGGTGAAATGCTATTAAACACACTGACAAATTTAATTTAAAATATTTTTGCTACTGATAGCTTACTAATTATGGATACTCATATTAATTATTGCAAACTACCTGAATGAATATTATGTTGAATTGATATAGTCAGCAATTATACTGGTTGTCCAGTTGTAAGCTAACTTTTTCTGCTTCCAAGAATATTAGAAAACTAAGGAAAAACCCATGAGACATAACTGGATTTGCACCATCCTCCACTGAAAAACTTCCTGGCAGAGGTAGTTTTTAAAAAGTTATTTATTTTGAGAGCCTTATATAAAAGTTCATAGGAGCTTATAAATATCTGAATTCTCTCTGAATGGGCATATAGGAAACCTCAAGTTTATTTTGTCAAAAGTCTCTTTATCATTGGTTGTGTAGGCTGCCAGGGTTCCTGCATGCCACTAGCTTTTTAGATAATATTCAGTATTTTCATTGTAATTCCCTGATTGTAGTCATTCATTTACAAAGCTTACTTGGTCTGGGCTAATAATCTTACAGATCATGTCTTGCAGGCTGTCTGCTAGAATTTTTGCCAGAAGTTGAAAATTCCAATTAATTATCAACAAGGATGAAGCTTCCTGAAGGCTTTGAGAACCTTACCCAAAATCTTACCTCACCATTTCCACTTTCTTTATTGCTGTGAATTATGTATATTATTCAGCTGACCATATAATGTGCAAATTCAGACTTCATAACTTATATTCATCCCTAATATCTGCTACTGCATTTTGCAACAATCAGAACTTGCTCTGTTTCTTTTGTTTCCCAAAAATTTTTGTTTCCCAAAAAATGAAACTCTTGCTAGAGCTTGCTTATATCCCCTCTGTATCTAAGTGTAAATGTATTAATATTCAGCAAAAACTACCAATGCACGATATTAATACCATAATATATTGCTTGCCACCATCCACCTGGCAAGTTTTTACTAAGTGTCTAATGAATTCTGACCCTGGCAAAACACTCTGAGCAGTCACCACTTTAAGAAATGGCCTGTTCAGGCAACCAGTCTGGTTTCTGTAACTGATTAGAACAATCCAGTTCCTCTTAGACATTCCAGTTCCATCAATAGAGACTCACATCCATACTGCTGCAAATCCAGTCCCTCTCCAGCCAGTGCCATCAAGCGTCATCACAAAGAGCTTGGTCCCACAGTGAGTCTCTGAAGACTGCAGGTCCTTCTCTATATGTGAAAACAACTCCTGGAATCCATCAGTCAGTCTGAAGAGCCCATTGCTTGTTTTGCTGTTGGTTATTCCCTAACCATAGATCATGTTTTCTACAGAAAATCTACATCAGATTTAAAAGAGAAAAATAAAAATCTTGATGTATATCTAGAGTAAGCAAATGATCCAGTTAAAATTAGAAATTATATTTTAATATTTCCAACTTCTTTCCTAGAAAATAATTAAAGATTTTTGGATGGGACAGGAAAAAAAGTCGCCTATGGACATTGAAAAGTGTCTCAATCTAAATGTTATAAAGAAGGAAAATTGAACACGCTGTGATCAAGTTGACTAGATAGTGTGCAAAGTATTCTTTGTTAAACCCTCCTCTGTTCCTCCACAGGCCAAAAATAGGGGATTTTCAAGTTAAATTTTAGGGAGGTCCACTCAGGAAGTCAGAACTTATAATTAACAGACACATTTGGAAGAACCTTGACTCTGGGAGGCTTAACAATCACACAAACCAAGTTCATTTAGGCAAATCCCTTTTGCAAAAGCATCTGTAATTTTTCTATGTGCATATGCAGTAGATAGAAAGATAAGTCCCAGCATCACCCACAGGGTATAATAGGAAAGGATATAACTGCAGATATTTTTGGAGCAATCCCATGTGACTCCAACATGCATCCATCAATGTAATTAGATCAACTTTGTGTTTTCCAGTGTAAAGGCTCATATTGTATATTCTGCTCAAGTTCCTTCTTCTGTGTTCTGTTTCTTTCCCAGTCTTCAGTTTCTACTCCTGTACTCCTGTCATTTCTGGCTTCACCCTAATTATTCAATGGATTTTAGTAATCTCTCCAATTTCTTATGCAACCTTTCTTCAGCTGCATGCTAACTCTGAGTTGCAGGTTAGACTTGAAAGCTACAGTGTCAGAGCAGGTTTGAATTAAAAAATAATAGTTTCTTCTTTCTTAACCTATAGTAATAACTAATGGATGCTATATGAATTATGTAAAGGTCTTCTCACCACTATATGAATACAAACAAAATAGTTTTTAAAGGCAGATATACAATGAAACTCCAGATTTCCCAGCTGGAGGGGAAAAGGGTTTAAAACTGATACTAGTTTTGCAGACCAGGCTAGTTTCAGAACATTTTATTGAGCCACTGACTTCTTGTAATACTCAGAGTCAAAAGAGGAATGAGCAACTCAGACTGCTTGGTCTCCAAAGCTCTGTTAGTTCATCTCTGCTCATAGTGGAAAGAATTTCAGGGCTGAGGCACCTACAGCAGGTGCTGTGCCTCACCCAGCACTGCAACTGCTCTCTCCAGTGCCTCAACAGAAGAGGCAGCCCTGGCTTGTGGTGAGCTGAACTTCTTTGACTCTCTGGCACTTTGGCAATATTCTAAGCACTTGAAACCACTTTGGAGGGTATGAAAGCATGATGGTTTCAGAAGGGTCTTTTACATTTGACTAAGAAAAGGAGGTTCAAGTCAGTAAGATTTATTACATTTTCTCCATAGTTTCTATCACATTGAATTGTAGGCAGGAAATAGGAGAGCTGTGCTCACAAACTGGAGCAATAATTGCTTTGTTAAAGGTCGCCCAGATGGGACACAGATCTTCAGAACCATTTTAAAGTGTAGTGAGAACTACAATTATCTTGCTTTTTTTCAATGAGTCTGAAGTTGCATAAAAGACATTGGACCCTCTGGAATAAAATTTTAATTTTCTTTCAATTAAATGTGTGTTCTTTGGCTTATAAGGAGGTAGTGTCTTTTTCTCCAAGAGTAAGAAATATTTCAGAAGTACCAACAGCTTCACTACAGAACAGGCCACCACTTTTCCAGACTTTCAGGACAAAGACATCTTACAGCAGGATATTTTTCTTACAGCCCTGATTGAGCTCCTTTTTGGGACCACACAACTATGCTTTGTTAGACTTCCCTGTTTGTGCTTTAACCCACTTGACCCTGTCAGTAGTTATCACACAATTTGTAGTAATTAAAAGATTTTATAAATAGTGTAACAATTCCTGATCACGTTTGCTGGGGAGTCATTAATTGCTGTGCTAATTTCAGAGCAGCTGAATTTCTGCCATATTTCCTTTTTTCTGTGCTTCTTCTGATGAAATCCCATCACCTGGTAATTGTGTCACAGATGCAGCCAAATGGACCTTTGCTCATAAATTCGTGCAGTTTGGGCTCATGTTTAATCAGCTGAATCACAGTGCTAGTCTCTAATATTTATCCTGGTTGCCATTGTCCTTATTGTCACTATCTGATCAGATTTAGGGAGCCATATGTAGTCAGAATTCCTGCTTTTGCTTCCTGGTTACATGTAACATGGAGAAATTCCTCCCCTCCAGATACCTGTATAGTCAGCTGCAGAGAATTTTGAAATATGGGCTTAAAACTATTAGAAATCTTTGTTTTATTAACAAGATACTTTTTCTTCCCTGGTTTTTTTTTTCCCCTAAAGTGAACAATTATGAATTGTAATAACTGTATTCCAAGAATGTTTTATTCTGTCAAAATGGAGAGCTCTCCCCCAGGGCCACATTAGTATCTTTTTCTGTCTAGGAATGCAGCTGTTCCAGGGCAGGCTCTGAGTAATGTCTCTAATCGGCAGATATGCAGAGTGCTTAAGCTAATTATGTAATAAGGGAATCACTCCTAAAATTTTATAAACGTTAATATAGACATTTAACTTCAATTTCTTTGAAAGTTGAACAGGAAATGAGAATTCTTGTGGTACTAGCACCAAATGCTCATTTTTATACTGAGGTTTTAAAATGTCGGGTATTGCAGCTCTAATGCTGTATTCAAGCTGCAAATTACTCTCTTTGGCATTGAAATATTGCTGCAATTAAACCTGCAGTAAAGTATTAAAAGAAAACAAAAATCTTGCATCTGACTGCTTTCACACAAAACTATGTGGATCTCCATTGATCTTGAAAGACAGCCCCTAAGATCTGAGTTTTAATTTTTCATACAGATATACTCTCTTCCATAGTTCTTGGGGAACAAATACAAGATTTCTGATTTAAGCAGCTCCACATGGAAGTGAATATTGTGAGACCTATCTGAGGCAGCTTCTCTAAGGCAGTTTGCAATCTCCACATCAGCCTTTATTCATTTATCTGGGTGTATGTCTTTGTTTCTGCATTTGTATAACCCAGCAAACCATTCATTCCAATGACAGTCTTTTCTCATGTATTTGGTAAACAAGACAAATGCATTTTCAGTCACACTGTTTGAGCATGGGGAACAGAGGGAGGGGACAAGAACAGTTGCTTTAGACCAAACACACTTTTCCCCTTATTCCATGTTTAACATTTCCCCCTATTCCAACTCCCCCTGAAAAGTGCCAACACTGAAGGAAGCCAAGAGAGCTTCCATGTTCAAGGAAGACTCACGTCCACAGCTTCCTAGTCCACTGACTGATAATTAAAACATCCCTTAAAAAAAAAAAAAAAAAAGAAAGAAAATCATAAAACAAGACACTTCTCATATGGAAATTAAAAAAGTAACAAATTGCCAATGATAGATGTTGATACTGTTATTTATTGCTCTACTATTTTTCATTAAGATAAAAAACATACTCTTCATTTTGAGAATTAGACTGACATTCACTCTTCCTTGCATCCACATTCACTAAACATGATCCCAAATCCAAGTCCAGAAACAAAGTAGTATGTAATTATGTATAAAACTTCCTTTTTGTTACCACCCTAAACAGACCAAAAGATGGATTTACCAGTAACATGGATGAGTTTGGGTGTGCCACTTCTGTTTATCTCATATGTCCTTGCCATGGGATGCCACTGCTGAGTCCTTTCTAGAAAAGTTTCAGCACTGCATCCAAGGATGAAAGTGATTTGTTGTCAGCCTGACTTCAGTTGGGAGAGCAAACCCATGAGTTCCAGGTGTCCCACAGCTTGATCTCTTCCTGTCCTTCATTAATCCCTCATTATTTTCTCTCCCTTGTCCACTTGTGGAGGGGTGTGAGAGGGCAGTTTGGTGGGTGCCTGGCATCCAGCCAGAATCAACCCACTACACTTGCTAAGACAGGGATTGTGTTAGGACCACTTGCTAGATTCCAAAATAACTGTATACTACATACAAAGCCTCAAATATTAAATATATTATTATTAAATATTAAATATTATTCAGAAAGTGTTTTAAAAAAGGCAGAGAGAGCATTAATGCCACAACAAGCAAAGTCCCAGGCTCAGCATTTCCAGCTCTAGTCCCTTTCAAACTTTTCTTGTCAGTTTTGGAGAACTGTCTGTAAGTAGTTCATCAGTGCAGGTCCGTGTCCTAGGTTTTCACAAAGCAGAATATTTTCATTATATTTATAATTTTCATAATAAACAGAACATTTTCCCAAAGCAGAATAGTATATTTATGGATTGCAGAGACTAAGTTTGTGTACCTAAATTTGAATAAAATTTCACCAAAAGGACTAAAATACATAAATATCCTCTTTAAGCTTGAAGTCATAAGAACACAGCTTTCAAAGGAGCGTGAAGACAAAAGCTATGAGTGAAGCCCTACACCTTAAAGCAAAGTAAATATGGCATTTTTGAGCTTAGAAGCTGCAGAAACATGTACTATGGGACATTCTGAATGGGATTTAATATGTAAATTTTCAGTTGAGCTCTCAGGACTTGCTCCACTGTCCTGTTAGTAGAATTTCTGTGTGTGCTAACAATCTTGAATTCACTATTCAAATAGTTGATGGAATTTCTGTTAACGACAGAAAAGTTTTCACGGAAAAATTAAATGAAAGCCGTGGGAGGCAACAGGAAGAGCACATGATGGATGCTGGCTTGCTGCATTGTTTTGTTTCCCCTGTTATTCCTTGAGATGGTGCAGCTTGTGTTTCAGCTCTAAAAATTACAAACACAGCTGGGTGTATATTCTAAACACAGTAGGATATTACTGTGGTATTACCACTGACCCAGGTTCAGTCAGAAGTCCAAGGAACTACCAGATGGACAGAATTGACATAAACATGTTCATATTTGTTGTAGTCATGGAAAGAATAGAGGAAGTGAGAGTTTTGGTGTTTGAAGTCTCTCATACAGTGACATTTTTACTAGAAGAGGAAGGCTTCCCATTTTCTTAATCTTAGTGTGGAACACTTGGTCATACTCTTTGTGGTTTGAAGATTCTTTCCAGTGACACGTAGCCCTGGAACAGGGATGGTGCTGAGGGCCAGGCAGAGCCAGAGGCTGTTCTCAGGCTTATGGCTGTGCATGGGTGTATCCATATTGCTACAGCCAGCCAACACTTCCCCATTCCAGCATACTAGAAGTTATCACTGCTGGTGGTGTCCTCCATCGAGGAATTCTGGGAGCTCAATCTCCATGCGGACACTTCTCTATCTGTAGCTCCCCATTCATACTTGCAGGAGTTATTTCCAAAATGTAGACTCATAAAATAAATGCAGTTGCTCATTTTCTTCATAGAGTCCTGCGGAGTTGCATTTAACAAGTCTTTGATCATTGCAGAGTACAGCTTTTGGAGCAGTGTCATTGTGCATATGCTTCTCACCTGTCCAAAGGGCCTCAGTCTTGTTTTGTCTGAGAGAGTGGATCTGTCCTTCACATCACCATCTTTGCATCTCATTACCTAAATGACAAAAGGGGCCATTATTGGCTTAAGGGTATGCCCCTCTGTGTGAACACCTTGGATCCTCCAACAGAGTGGAGAGAAGCTGCCCAAAGTTATCACTCTAAGATGCTTGTGGTGTCCCAAATCATTGTGTTACTTTGGTGAGTAGATTTTCTCCCAACTCATTCAACAGATGTGCACAGATTAACAGTCCTTATATCCAAAAAATCAATCTCCACCATAGTTAGCTCAGTACCCTTGATATTTGAACACTATTTTTTCCATTCAGAAATGTTCCCATACCATTTCCCAACCATGAACTACCTCTATAACTTCTTCCATTTGGATCAGGAAAGTATCTCAGTATTTCTGTAACTAACATGGATTTCAATCCTCATTTGGCCTCTGGTGAGATAATGTGAACTCCAGAAAGGTTAAGTGACTCAACTAAAGTCATGTCATAAGTTAGTGGCAGTATGTCAGAGTCAAGAAAATGATATAAATGTCTTAAATGACTTGACTCAGTATTAAAGACATTTTGAAATGGAGTGTTCTGAGAGATATTGTACATGGATCAACACAGTTTTAGGCAAATAGTAAGAATATTTATCTTTTGGTGATGTCTTTTATTATTTGACCAATACAGCAAATACAGCAGTCTTCTTAAATATTTTCCCAAATACAGCAGTGACAGAAAACTCAAATACTGGAGTTTCATTTACCAAAATTTCAACTCATCAGTAACTAATCAAAATCATATTAAATTTCTTGTATGGAAGACCACAACAAAAAGAGTATGCACAAAATATGTTAAGGGTTACAACCTTGGACAAGTTCTTTACACAAATCCAGGCCTCTGTTCCATTTCTACATTACTTAATTAACATGAAATGCCACAAACTTCAAACAATAATGTCAATTTTCTTTAGCCATTTCTTTTATCAAAAAATAAGTCTTTATGGATTTCATATGTTGACTAAGCCAAAAGCATGGTCAGTACAGAAATGTTTACAGATGGCAGAACTCTTGTTTTTTTTAAAAAAAAAGATCAAAGGGAGGTTGAGAATATACAAACCCTGGTGGTTAATACACACTCATAAACAAATAAATAAACTAGCATGATGTTTGCCTATGGCCAAACTATCTATGCAACTGGCAGAGGCTCTGCTATCAGACCACCTTTGTTTGGAAACCCTCTGCCTGAGCTCCCCTCACCACCAGGACAATACTTCTTAGATCAGGTTCTGTCAATACCCACTCCGTTTTTTAGGGATTTATAACTTGGCTGTAAAACTTCATCTGAGGGTTAGGCTTGGCAGACAAGGTCTCAGCCTGACAGCAGTGTTTTTATTACATTATTTTAAAATGAAGTGGCTCTTTTTAACCTTAAGGAAGATGCAAGATGCATGTAAGTTAACCAGTTTCAGGAGGTATTTGGCTGCTGCTATAACTCAAAACTCTTGTGGGGGTGGGGAGAGTCTATTTCCTTTTTTTTTCCCCACCAGGATTTTGTGTGCATCATTGTGTATGAGTTTCATAAAAGACACTACATTGACAGTTATGGACACAGAACTATGTGAATATCTACAGACAGCCTTCATGAAGACTAGAATTATTTATCAAATTCAAAGCAATTAAACCTACTTGGTTTAGGAAAATAAAATCAAATTGAAATCATACTCAAAGGATTTACAGTTGATCATCTAAGAAGCACCTATAAAAAAAGCTGTTTGAAGTGTTTGTCCAGAGAGAAAAGCAGGGGAAAGATGGAAGGACATATAATCAGAGATCTGCTCAGCAGAAAGGTGTTCACTACTCCACAAAAAGACAATAAGATAGAATGCAAATGGACAAGGTGTGAGTCCAGCCATCCAGGGTGATGCTCAAAGAGAAGGTCCTGGTAGTTGTAACTATAATTGTTCAAAAATCAGGAGCATTATTGCATATTCAAATTGCCTCTGACAAAATAATCAAACTTTATAATACATCCTGTGAAGGCATTTGGTGGATTATTGGAATAATTCACACCTTTATTTTTAGTCATGGACTCAGCCTTGAGATCCCTATTCAAAAAGGGTTTCCTGGGGTTTAATGTTGGAGATTTTTTAGTTTTGTCACAGTTGCAGGTGTCTAGCCTGAGATACTGTCACCTAACTTCATTTTTACCAGAGAGTGATAGAGTGGCTGGCCAATAAATCAGGTACTTCTGCAGTGTATTAAGTTGAATGCCTGCAAATTGAGATACATTCCTCAATCTCTTCTGAAAACATAGCTGTGAAGGGTCAGTCAGTAAGGAGCATTTTGTGGCCACTTGGGCTCAGCCTCAAGAACCAGGAGCCAACGTGTGAAAGAAGAACTTCTTTGTCAAAAAAGAAATGCAATACATTTAAATGATGCAACTAAGGAAGAAAGGGAGTGCTTTACATCATGTTTCATGGCTCCGTGCATAAGACCAAGGGCATCACTTATATAAGCCTTTTTTTGCTCTAAGTTAATACTCAATGTTTATACCTCCACAACAGTGGAAGCTGCTGTGGGGCTATGTAGAATCTGAGCATCTGGTTGGCCTGAGCTACAGCAGGGAAGAAATGATTGCCAAGAATTTTGTTTCAAAAATCAGTACATGTTAGAGTAGAAATTCTCTGCTCATAAAAGCCTTTTCTTTTGTAAGAACAGAGCTTAGCAAGGTAAACACAGCAATGTTAGGAAGTAACAAAAGAATGGTGAATAGCCACTGACTGCTGATTGCCTCTTCTAGCACCTGAACTTTATATACAAATTTTAACACAGACATTCCCAAAATGACAGCATGTGTCAAACTATCTACAGTGTTTCAGCATTGTGTTAGCTCCTTCCAGCCTTCTTCTACATATCTGAGAATGTCACAGGCTTCCCTTTTTCATGGAGGAAAATGTAAGAAAGGAGAAGACAGAGATACAATGACAGAGATCTTCCTGTGTTCTGATGTCCAGATGAGTGTTTTAGACACTTCCAGTGTGTGTGCCAAGGCATGAGTGAAACACAAACCACATGTACCTTTACATCCCAGATTTGCATAGTTCCCTGCATAGGCAACCACATCTTTTCCAATAGGAAAAGTACAGGCACTGACAACCAGGTATCCTGCAAACTGAGGATGAAGGTTCAACCAAACTCAAAACTACCTATACACCCAACAATTTGGCTTAGCATCTGATAAATATCTTCAAATGTGACAAATACACGACATCTCAGTAGCTCTTCACCTTAAACTTAAAATACCAGTATTTTAAATATGTCTCACTGGTGGTTGATGCAGAAATATCAATAAGGGGAGAGAAAAAGGAACAAAGCCCAAGTTGTAAGCAAAAAGAAAAGAAATAGATACTTAATCTGAATGCAGAGAATTTCTGTCTGTTGGAGGAAGACAGGAGGTCAAGAGAGAACTGAAAGTAAACAGAGTGTGCATGGGCAGTACCCCGTGGTGTGTGTACTACTAACCCAGCAGTATTTATGTGGAATAATGAGGAACTGTCTTATGAAGAGAGAGTCACAGGGATAGATGGAGCAAAGCCTACATCATGAGATGATAACAGAAAAATAGGATAAAACATGTGGTTAACATTTTCATGAAAATGTTTGTGGAAAACAGAAGAGGCAATCTTGTGGAATGGATGAGGCACTTCCTGGCACCCAGATTTTCAGGCTCAGGCTGTATGAGGGTCTGAGTAACCTGGTCTAGCAGAAGGTGCCCCTGCCCATGGCAAGTAGGTTGGAACTAGATGATCTTTATGGTCCATTTCAACCCTAAACATTCTATGATTCTATAATTCTATGAAATGTTTGCTCTGAGCCTGTCCAGAAATGATACTGTGTGTGACAGTGTTTAGTTTGATTCAATTGCGTAACAAGGAATGTTAATCAAAAAAAGTCACTACAACTTGTGCCTTGTTTGGAGATTTGTTATCTGCTGAGGATGCAGACTGTGTCTTCAAGGACAAGGATGCAGTGTGATCTGGTGTGACACATGACAGCCCTCAGTGTCAGCTGAGTGCTTGTAAGAGCAGCTCTAGGTGATGGCAGCCCTGCTAGAATGACTATTGTTTTGTCCTTGAAAACAGGACGTGTGAATCTCAGATACAGTGGCTACATCATACATACCCACACACTGCCTCCTCTGGGCTTGCCCTTGCCCCCAAGGAAGCTTATTCCAAAACTGACAATTATTTCAGGTGGCATGAGATCAGGTTCTCTGGTCTCTGTGGAAGCAGAGCAGACCCCAAAAGAACCACTGATACTACAAGTCAACTGTCCAAGCCAGGCCATCCAAGAGGATTTCATCCAACCACACTGCCCAGGTTCCTATGAATAACAGTATGATTTTAAGTCTGCCATGTGCACCAAGGGACCACCTGGCTCTCCTTCAGTACCTTTTATCTCTTCTTTTCCTCCTTTATGGCCAGGAGAAGCATGGATGAAAAAGCAATGCTGTAAAAAACAGAAAACCTCAAATGCAGAATTTGAGTATTCATACTAAACCAAACAAAGATGTTGCAAAACTGTCTGTGATGAGTACATAATTGAGCAGCTGTACAGTAACTGGTGAAGTGAAACTGGTGCTTAGTTGCCTGTATCCAGAGAGAAAGCATGGTCTGTAGGAAAATACACCTGGAAACAATGTCTACATCATCATTTTCTAGACTGGTAGGGTGGGTGCTCCTAACATGTCTGTTTTTCTTGCTGCTAAAAAGCTGAAGACAGTGTAGTTTGGAGTGGTGATCGATGCAAAGGTGGTGCACTGCAGCAAATGGCTGGGCAGATCTCCTGTGCTGGTGCTGCTGCTTCCTCCCTTTCTGCCACTCTAAGGGAATAACTCCACACTGACTGAGAAGAGCAGTGGTTTCAAAGAATGCCACTGTCAAAGATAAACAGATGTAGATTATTCTACAGAACAGATCTTCTCAGTCTCACCTAGAAACAGACACAATTTCTGAGTGAGTTGGGTTCCCTGAAATGGGACAATGGTAGCACCAAGATGCCCCAATGTTGAAGTTCACTGCTCAAGTTCACTTACAACTAATTTTTCACTGGACAGCACCTCTTCCTTTTCCTCAGCAGCCACCAGGAATCTCAAAACCTCCTTCTGTTATCTCTTCTCTCCCTCCAGCAGTCAAGCACTAGGAGTTGTAGAACTAGACTAAATCCCAAACAATAGCCTGCAGGTCCAAATAATGCCAGGTTGACTCTGTCCTTTGGCAAAAGACAAAGCAGTCTCTGAAAACAGGAACTCCATCAGCATTTGTATAAATACTTTAATAAGATTTTAATTCCTGTTATGATATGAAATGTCATTAAATAAACTATGATTCCGATCTGTGATTTAAAAAACAAAAACACATAATAGGGTAAAAGGGAGAAGGAAATGAAATTTCTCCCCAAAAATAACAAAAATAACAAAAATAACAAAAAAGGGACTAATGAAGCTCCAAAGTGGAACAAATACCGTAGGCAGAATACCTTGGGATGCTGCTATGAAAATGGTGCCCAAGTCTGTGCTTAATTCAGGGATGTTATAGTGTGTCAATACAAATGTGCATGTGTTGGCCATGACCTTCTTAAAACAAAACTAAAACAGGCACTACAGCCTCTCCTCTACTATCCCAAATTAAAGGAAAATCAAACTAAGCACCCAGACAACACACAAATTACAGAATACTCCAAAATTCTGTCTCATGTGGATCTTGAGAAGGCTAAGACCCAGGATTCTCCACCATACATAAAGAAGGTGAGCTTAGGCACACTGCCAATAATTGTGCTTGCCTCATTCATTTCCAGAATGAGCTTCAGCACATTGGTGCTACTCGTTAATTTTGATGAAACAGAGGCCCTGTGGTCCTCCAGCCTCTTGTGCAAAGTCACATGCAGATGCTATTTTCAAGCATAGATTTTAATATATAAAAAGAGCTATAGCAGCCAGGCTGCATTGCCTGCTAGGCTTTGACTAGACACTGTCATCTGCAGTTCGATCTGGTGGGCAGCACAAAATCCTTTGAAGATAAGGAAAAAATGAGTTGGGTCTGTCTATTAGGAGACCATTTGTGGAACTATTGTTGTTTGTATTGTGCTAAGGTGAAAGGACTAACAGAGGAATAACCATTACATGAACACTGATTTACTTGCAGAGGGTTAAGGCCAATAAGTTTGATTCTCCATTTCAGGACAACTTAAGAGTAACACCAAAGTCAATGAACGTCCATCAGGAAAACAGAAGTTTGACTAAGAAGGGAATTACATTTAATGAGAAACCCCACAGTCTTATTTAAATGTTATTATCTCCACTGTTCCTATTTATCAATAGTATCAGTGATAGATAAAAGCATGGAGCTTGCATAGTTGCAAGAGCTATTCTCTGCTGAACACATAATAAAGGTTTTCAGCAACAAGAAAAAAAAATACTGGAAAGTAATTCTCACTCCTTCAGTAATGAAAAAAGCAAGATGTCTTTGAAAAACTGCACAGGAGTTACACTTTACAGGTTAATATGTTAAGACACTTTGATTCACTGCCCACCTGTGTTCACTGGAGCTTGTTAACTGCTTTATTTTCATCATGTATAACTGTCAGTGCGGCATCCATCTATCCTTCATTTCATACGGCATTTCATGAGAGCTAGTCAAAATATGTTTCTACAAGTCAAAATTTTGCTTTCCTGGAAATGCACAAAACCAAAATGATGCAGGCTCTACAGAGCAAAGAAAAGGGAACGATGCATTTTCGACCTCCATGGGAGTCTATTTCTGCTCTCCAACCCTGTTCACTACTTATGTCTATTATCTTCTCTTTTTGTGTGTATAACTCCTACTGACATTAATGGGAGGCCTGCTCATGTAAGAAGAGAAGACAATCAAACCTTAAACATGTTCCTAGTTTGACAGCTAAATCCCCAGGTCCAGGAAATTCTGCACTTTATGTCAACATGTTCCAACATCCCATTAAAAAAAACCAGTATTTATCTATCTTCTTCCCCTATTGTACAAACAAATCTCTTACACACATCTGATATTAGGTTGCATAGAGCAGAAATATATAAAAACTGGTGCAGAAGGCAGTAGAAGCTTCACTGAAAAAGTTTGTTTCATAATCCAAACCCTCTCCCTGAAATTGATAACCTTAGTGAAGAAAAGGAAAAAAAATATTTTAGTGAGGATATTTATAGGAATAAAGGTGACAGAAAAATGACTTTTTACACCAAAATAATCCAAAACAGCCACACTGCAGTCATCCCACCAGCATCCCAATTGACATCTAAGCTGTACAGTGCTGGGGGGCTTCCAGCAGGACCTCCCCTTACCTAGAGTGCTCAGGAAGTCTGGTTTTAATTGAGATTGCTACATAAAACAAATTTGGGAACTTTCAGGTCTCATTTTTACTAATCTGACACCAATATTTTTGGTTTCTCTAAGCAAAAGAGAGAGAGATGTGTTGTATGCTTCCTTATGAGAGCTTTGGGGACAGCAGGATGTTCTCACTTGGTTTTGTTAAGGGAAAATTATGGCACTCTACAGCCAGGTACACTTTTGGATGGTTTTGGTGTTAATGCCTATATTTGTTTTTATAAAAAGTATTTAAATGGCAGAAGGCAAAGATCTGTTTTTTCTTTCAAAATTCAATTTGGTCAAGGCAATCCTGGCAAATCTCAAACAGCCCATTTTCCTTAGGCACCATGAACTCAACCCTATGCTAGACTCCAAACTGAGATAATCAAACATTTATATTCGATTTGTCTTGTGTAGGTCTTGCTTTTCAGTCCTTGTTATTTTATATGTATATGTAGAAGATGAGGGCTACCTTTTGAAATGTCTAAGTCATCTGATGGAGGGAATCCCAGTTTATCTGGCATTCTTCTTTTTGTTAGTCTTCAGTAGCTGTAAATCTGCAATGAAACCAGGCTGCATTTAAATTTCTGAGGCTAGTTACTAAATTAAAACACAGTAATGATTCTCGCTAAGCACTTTGTTCTGGCACCTGTGAACTACACCTCTCCAGAGTTTACTGTAAATGCAGGTCCAGATCATCACCCCCAGATTAATACAGATGGTTGCAGTGCCCTTTCTTTGGATAACCTGCAAAAATCAGAGTAAGAGAACAATGTAACAGCAGGATCAATGCTGCTACTCCATTGCAAGGCTTCTTGCATAACATCCACATGAAAGCCAGCTAGTAACAGATCATATGTGTTCAAAGACACCATAATGGATTTATAAATAGTGTAAAGCAGAATGGAATTTTAGAGACTGAGTTCTGCTCACCAAACTAAACGACTTAGAGATCCAGATTGAGACCTGTTTGAGCAGGTAAAATATGAGTATTTTGATTTGGCTCAGAAAGGAACTTGGTAGCAGTTGCCCATGCATTGTGAACTTTGGTTTGCATTGTGGTTTCTTTTCTGAGGACAACAAACTGAAATACATGGTCTGGGAGTGCACTTAATGCACACCAGCAGCAATTGGGCATTCAGCCTGTGCACACTTTGAGATAAAAACAAAATTTATATATGATGGGCATCAGGTCCCCAGCACCAACTGTTTTGTTGTGCACTTTTGTTCCTGTCTGTGTGCACTACTTCCTAGCCAAAGTCTACACTAAGAGATGTATTTTTTGAACAATGCAAAATTATGTGCACCCTTAAAGTTCCTAAATATGATTCTCAGTGAGAGAAATCTGGAAATCTTTCACAGATTTGCCTTTCCATTCAGTGTTTTATGTAATAAGGAGATTCTGTTGATAAATTATGTATTGTGTATGTATATATATGTGTGTGTGTGTGTGTGTATGTGTATTTCCAGGATACATTTTTTCAGCCTGTTTCTGATATTTCTCTTATGCATTCACTCTTCAAAAGTGTGAATCCTACAATATCCTTTTCCTGAATCTGGCATCATTTATTTAACTCTCTCTGTATCATTAACAGATTTCAACTCTGTAAAGAAGAAAAATATTACCCTCTCTTGACAGACTAGAAATTAAAACACCATTGAATTTATATGATTCACTTGAGATTGTATAGGAGTTGTCTGAAGCAGACTTTGCATCTCAGCTTCCCCAATGTCCATCTAATGTCCTGTCTCCTAAATCAGTTTTCAGATTCATGGGTTCTTTACCATTTGTAGGAGCTTTATATTCTCAATAATTCATATTTTTTGTTCCCAAAACCTGGAATCAATTAGAGTGGACCTTTGGTCTACTGGAAATAATGGGAATCAACATCAGCGCAAATATACGTGCTGAAGAGCCACCATGCTGGATTGGGACCAGGAAAAGCAGGAGTGTGTTTGTTTTGCTGTGGAAGAGTTTGGGTTGGCAAAGGATGCAGCAAATTTGGAAGTCATGAGAACTGGAACACAACCAACAGGCACCCTTGGACTCTGGACTTCTCCTAAAAGGAGCTGAGCTCTACAGTGGCGGTGAGGGCAGCCTGTGTTTCGCTGCACGTAAAACACTGATATTAATCCCCAGAGGGTGCCTTGTGCTGCTGCTCCTTCAGGCCAGGAAGAGCCAGGTGAGACTTTGCCTTTTGTGGCAGAGAACATGCCCCTACATCAAAGCAAGCAGGGACCACCACATTCATCCACTGCTGCTCTTCTAGTCGGCTTCCAGCCTGCGCGCCGGGTTTTGCCTTGTGTAAAGCCCTGCTAGCGTGACAGTGAACATATGCTGCTAGTGTGCAATAATTGTCCTTTAGCTCCTTGTTGGCTGGATTTATTACCTAAAGCAATCATGCTGCAACAGAGGAAAAAGTAAATAAAATGTTTATGATCATGGCAAATCTTGTTTCTCCTTTAAATATTGAAAGGGCTGAATGATCTCAATGGCCAAAAATTACCTCAAAATGTATGTGTGTGTGTGTGTGTGTGTGTGTTTACTTTGGCTTGGTCAACTTGATATGATTTTCACCATAAGCTTTCTCTGCAGCCAAAAATCACATCACATGAGCCAAAGCAGATAACAGACACATATACTTCTGAGGTCACCATTGCCTGAATTATTGAACAGGTTTCTGCACCTCTTCTGGGCATGCATTGAGATGGGAGCTTGCCAACAGCATCTCTTTTTCCAGCACATACCATGCACAAAAGCAAATACATGTATTGCAGCACTGTGATGTAGTGAAATAATGTGTGCTGCTTCCCAAGATTTCATCTCACTTCCTCAACAATAAAGTATAAAAATGCACCATTTTCCCTCTTTGACAAAATAACTAGTACATCCTCAAGGCAATCCAAACTTCGACTCATCAGACATCAAAGAGAAAACAAAGAGATTTGGGGACTTTGTTTAATATCTGCCAATATGGAGGTCTCAAGACTGTTTTGAAAAGAAGCACAGGTAATATTAGCATGATTCTTAAAAACTTCAAGCAGTGTCTCCTACTTTCAAGGGACGTAGGAAAGAACAAAAAAATAATGGACTATAGAACTTCTATTCTCTGTTTCTAAGGAGCAAGCATAGCCTGGTCCAGCACAATAATTATTCTCCTACCTAAGAAACCGGATTTTTTTCTTGTTTAGTTTGCTGACAACTAAAAGTTGTGTGGGTAGGATCTTGTATCAACACAAAATAACTCTTAGTCTTTTAACAGTTTTTATTGGTTGACTTCTTTTTTTTTTCTGTTTGGAAAGTTTGTATAGTATGAAAAAATTCACTTTTCATTTTTTTCAGTCATCTTTAATGAAATTCTTGCAATTCTTTTCAGTGAAACATTAATCTGAAAATGGAAAATCAAACCATCAGACTTCAAAAATATTGTAATAAAACAGATTAGCTTTTTCTGACCCTTCCCTCAGTTAAAAACCTTGTTCTGAGTTTGGGAGAAGTTTAATCCATGACCATTTGCCACATCTCAAAGCAAATAAAACTTTGCTCAAAAAAATGTTCTTCCAGTCCCACTTTTTAGTGTAAATAGCCCTACTGACACCAATAGTATTAATCACATTTTAAAAGAAGGTCCACTCCAGGCTAATTCTACCAAACATGTGTGAACCATATTTGTTTTACTCATCTGACATTAGGAGGCAAAAAACTTTCAGGGGCTAGGTGCTGTGCATTAAATGTATACTGATCCATAGCCTGGGTTAAATTTAAAGACTACTTCTCAGCTCCTTTTTAAAGGAGCAGACCTGCCAATGTCATTTTTACCCCAAGATTGTCTGCTGACATTCCAGTGTATTTTTCTCTCATTTGGTTGCTTAACAAAGGGACTCTGCCCAACCCTCCGGGAGCAGGCTGGGACAAACACACTTTAACCTCTGTGGTTGCCTTCTGAAACCTGCAACTGACCCTTCTCCCATAAAAAAATAAAAAATACTTAGGCAACAGGATTAAAATGAAAGACTAATGAATATACAGAATGTCACACCTGCCACACTTGTGAGTTATTGGTCTCTTAAACTTCTATAACCCAGCACTGTCAGTGACACCCTTTATTTACCCTTAAGGCACTTGGCAGCTGCTTAAATGGCTGTCTATGGCAGTTTGGTGGAAACAATAATAATACATTATAAATCAATGAAAATGAAGTTTTTGCAGTGATAATCTGATACAGATTTGCTAACATTTATATGAAATTCAATTCTGTTTGATTGCATCAGCATATGTTTCATTTCTTCCAACGTTATTGATTTTGAAGCCTCTTTACCTGTGTCTAAATTATTTCTGTTACAATTTTGCATTACTGTTTGGAAATAGCTTAAATCAAATAGAACCCTTTATTCAATCTTTAGCTTTGTAAAAAGCTGGTTATTCAAGTAATGTGATCTTACTTTTATTTTTCAATAGAGAAAGCTTTTAGAATTCCCAAATCTTCTATATCATTTACCTGCTAAGACTCCTCTGTAATTAAGCTTGTTGTTATTTCTGGTAAAACCACTGAAACACCAGGGAAAAAAATAAAATATGGGCATAATATTGAAGTGCTTAGGGTATTCAAAGCAATGAATAAATCCAGGGTTTTTGTGCTGAAATGGATGTTGTTAATGCAGTTAGAGCAGTGATTACTTAATATGCATGGGCAAGTAGCTGTGTGTGTGTACCTATTGAGGTGCTGTGTGTACAATGGTGATAATAACCACGTCACAGCATCCTCTCAAATAAAAGAGGCATTGTTGCTGTTCCATTGATTTACTATAAAAATTGAGGCACAAAATCTTCTGGAATTAGGTACTTTAAATGGCTATAAAAGTGTAAATAAATAAATTACCTGTTCTGAGTTCTACGGGTTGCTGCGTTCCATCTTCAGCTCTTGGCTTGTATTTTATGTTTGAGCATGTAGAGCAAACCAAATGCATATTGTCTGTACATGGACTTGTATGTGTATGTGTAGGGCATCACCTTTACCCAGATTTCACCACCTTTCTTCTCATGGCTGTGACACTTTTGGCACAAGTATCCCTCAGATATCAGTTGGGATGAGAAACCTTAATGTTTTTCCCTGACTTTCAAATATTGACAATTAAACAAAAACTTTTCTTTGGAAAACATAAATTCTATCATAAAAAAACTCAAAAACATTCTGCTTCAGCTATATCAGAATGAATGGGGTGTATTTTCTAATTATTTGGTTTGCTTTTTTTGTCCTCTTAAATATGTCAAAATAAAACTTTAACAAATCTTTAAATCAAATTGACCTGAAAATAACAATAATAATAGTAACAATAACAATTCTAAAATTCATTTACTCCACTTCCAAGTACTGGTACTTCATTCCTGAAACTCTAATAAAATAGCAGAATCTTACAATCCATTGTGAGAAAGAATTTCTGCCTACAATGCAGGTCAAAAAGCACTCCAGCCTGTGACTCTTTGACAAAGTAGAAGTAGTTGTACGCAATTTTTTGCATTCTGAATGTCTTTTAGTGTTTCTAACACTTCATGTGTTTTCCCTGCTTGGGTACCTCTGCCATTACTCCAGCAATGTACAGACACCTACCAAGTCCAGTGTCTCTTTCCAGTGGAAGGCACAGCCATGAGAAGTGGTTCTTGACCAGAAAAATAAACCCACACACACACACACAGAGCTGATTTAAAGCACATAAATGAAGTTCTCTAGCTGTAATGCTGTGGTCATGGTTGCAGGCACACAGTCCCCCAGTGAGAGGAATGACTGGCTCCCTGAATCAGAAGCAGAACAGCCCAGTGCAGTTTCCATCAGCTAAACCTGCCCACGCCTGTGGCTGCTTCTCTGTGCACAGAAACTTGTTAGATACCCAGCAGAGGAAGGAGCTTGCCTAGTGAAAGGTTGGACAGTCAAAATTTAGGGTGATCACTTGACACTTTCATGTTACAGGGGATTTAAAAGCTGCTTACCTGAGAACTGACAAAATAAATACAAATATAATTGTCAATTTCTGTCAGGTCCTCCTCTTTGATTCCAATATAAAACCAGTGGATTTTTTGGGATATTAGGTTTATGTGGTTTCTGTCACTGGCAGAAATATTTTTTCACACTTTTTTCTTTGGACTGAGGTATTCTTTGGTGACTACACAAATAAACCATATTAATGATCTTCAAATTCTTCAAAAAGAGGAGAAAGTCAAAAGTACTGTCACACACCACTAATATGAAAAACTATTCTTCACTTTAAATTCCAGTATTATCAAGAGAAAAAAAAGTGCTAAATTAAAATTGACAATTGCTTTTGTGCTGATTTTCATGGTCATTCAGTCTATTGCACCACATCACAAGAGTGAGAAAAGATTAAATTATTAACTGTATCTATATTATCCCACTGATTCAGTCAGAGTCTTTCTCAACCACTTATTTGACTGAATTTTACTATTTTAAGAATATTCTTTGAAATTTTGGATAGAGAAATCCCCTTCAGTAAGCAATAGATTTTACTGTTTGCCATCGTGGGATCAGTCACAAATGTCATATGGTGTTTTTATGATTCTCTGATAGACTGAAGTTTGCATTTGAAACCAGAGCAAGCAAATGGAGCTAACAAGCAGTGGGCTGGGGATTCTCTCTCACCACCAATTTCTTAGTCACAAGCAAATTACAATATTAATGTCAGAGAATATATCCTGCAAGGAGCTGATCTTGCCTGCTGCATGCTGAGGGTGCTCTGTACTCCACAAGGTGTAGGGATCTCTGAGTGTGCAGCTTCCTCCAGCACAGAGAACCATCAGAGCAGCTATTCCCGTGCCTTTGCACAGTCAGTACCCACAAAGTCAGCAAAAGCAGCAAAAGCTTACAGTGACAAACATGCTGAACCAAGGAGACATTCAGAATTTGAATGGAAATTCATTAATCTGTCTGAATATTAGAGAAAAAAGAAGATAAAATGACAGTTTTTACATTTAAAATGTTGTGTCATTAGGAGATAATACAAGAACAGGGATGTTTGTTACATTTTATAACTGCACCTTGCTTTCTTGTATTTTCTAACTTCTGAGATGTTCTCAGTTTGGAAAAAGAAAATCTGAAAAGAAAATTTCCTATTGTCAGTCAGTTTGATTTCCTGCATCTCACTGTTATGATATTTACAATGTTAAATTGTGAACAACCTTCCACTACATTGGAAATTGCTCCAGTAGGAAAGCATAGATTTTTGTGGCTTTTATTACCATGTCTAAATTCAGTCTACATTTGAGCTACCTTACACTTTTGGGAGCATTAATCAAATTATATTTCTTGCAGTAGTGAATTTCTGGGGCATAATCTGCCCAGAAAAGGATCCTGCTCTGTTCCTTACTGGTGCTCTCTTTGCATTGATGTTTCTGCCAGAGTTTCTGGACATGATCTGAAGTTAAATCCCAATAAAGACCATAACTTGTGGATTTGCAACTAGGATGTTACTAAAGCAAATTTGTGCTACTTCCACAATTATGAAAAGCCTGTTAATAGTCTATTTTTCATCAAAAATCTGGTGTTTCATGTCCAGGTTCTCGTCAGGAATGGAAAAGAGAGGCTTAAGAATCCTGCTGGGATCACCACATCATGCCCCAGTCTGAGCAAGGGTTGTATAGGAAGATCATTTCCTAATGAGGAAATGGGTGAGAGAGACCATGGAGATCCTCCATCCCTGGGAGGATGATCCCTGATCTGTCCTCCCCATCCCCTAAAGGGAGTACAGAAAAGGCATTAGATCAGGCTGCCCACCTCTGCTTTGTACTTCCCCTGGAAAAGGAAACTTTTCCATAACTCTGGATGATTTTAAGGCAAACTGGCCCCATATAAATGGATAAACAGTATAAGCAAGATTATCAGACAAGATTTTTATCAGTAATAGCCATAACACACAAAACCAAAAGCTTTTTAAGTGACTTGAGGGAATCTGTTTCTGTGAGT
Organism: Oenanthe melanoleuca; assembly: GCF_029582105.1. Taxonomy (NCBI): domain Eukaryota; kingdom Metazoa; phylum Chordata; class Aves; order Passeriformes; family Muscicapidae; genus Oenanthe; species Oenanthe melanoleuca. Next base: position 91,309,292 of record NC_079335.1, read on the forward strand.
CAGGATTACTCAAGGCTGCAAATCTGCAGTGTTATTCACTGTATTTCTGTCTGGTCATTTTCCCTATGAGCCACCACTGGTAAGGAACTGCCCTGCTTTAACAAAAAGGCTTTGGGTGTGCAGGATAACACAGGAACTACCCTTTGTGGCAACTGTACCTCCAAGCTCCAGGAGGAAAGCTGAGAGAAAACAATTTTGTGGGACAGAATCCTACCTCCCTTCAAAAGCCGCTATCCACCTAAAGTCAAGGGAATGCATAACTAACATTTCATGTAAGATTTTCCTTTGACAGTGAAGTCTGCCTCTCAGCACAGCAATTCTAGATGACAAAATCTGCCCAGCCCAGGCTGCAGCTTTGGAGTGCTCCCCACAGTGAGATCCTGCACCCCACAGCACTGAGTGCCCAGCCACACTCACACAAACAAACGAGGCCACCTCGGTCAGCAAAGGTGATGCTGCCTGGGGCAGCTTTTATCTACAAGCCCAAATCATCTCCCTTTACCTGCTGTGCTAGAGGTTACAGTGCCACAGTGAGGGTACTTAACAGAATAAGCAAAAGATTTCAGTCCTCTCTTAAAAAAAGCAGTAGTTTGGGGTAGAAGAAAGGTCAAGTTAAGATTCAAAGTCTGTGTGGTATTACTTCTTCTTAGGACCACACATTAAACTGGATGCAAAAGATAGATTTATCCTTTTGTGATAATCTGGGGACCATTCAGCAAAGAAAAATGCAACTCATATCTACCCTCAACATTTCTCAGTTTTTCTGGCTTTTTCTTGTAGGAAAAAAAAAAAAAAAAGTAACACCCAGAAGCCACTGCTTCAAGTCCTTCACAATTCTATAGGTTTTGTGTGTAGCTCTTGGTCGAAAAACTGCCATGGCTGGTTACAGTTTCTTTAAAGGAATGCACTTATCAAGCTCTCTACACCTAGGACACTTTTTCTCAACCTCTGCGGTTTTTTTTTTCTCCCTTTTTCCTATTTCTCACATTCACTTTCTTACTTTCTTTGCTGCCTCTTTCTCCTTTTTCAATCTTTCTCATCTAGCCTTTCCATTGTTATTCACCCTGTTTATTGCTTCAAGCAACCCTGACATACTGGACATCATCTGAAACTACAAACGACAGGATGCAATAAGCTAGAGAATAGCAGTAATCTGAGGAAAGTTCTTCATTCACTCTTGCTCCTAACTCTCTGTCTTCTTATCCTACATAGAAAATAAAAAAATCAATACCACCTCACAGGGCTTGATAAAAGTGCTGGACGAGTACAGCAGGCATGCTGGATATAGTAAATTAAAGTGATCAAAATTTTCCAGTCGACTCTGCCTATAGCCTACATAAACTAACAACCCTGTCTGCAGAATGTCTGTCACTCTAGAAGCTTTATTTTATCTGTGTCTCTGATTACCTAGAGAATGAGCACATATACAGTGTATGTGTACACATTTATCTGTATGCATATGTGTGAGAAATAGATAGGAGTAGGAATCAGCCTGTGTTTATAACAAGTATTTCCTTTCAGATGGGTAGATTTTTAATTTTCTAACATATTTGTAAGCACAAAATGTTTTGGAAATAAATGTTTTATCATCATCAGATGGTGTAACCAAGATTAAAATTACTGCATTGTATTTAATTCTCAATATGTCATTCCCTTTCAGGCTAGATTTTAGCCAGTGTAAATCAGCACTTAAAATACCATTTGAAGACCAGGCTTGTTACCTTTTCATGTTGTTTTTCTGGTCTAGACATGGCTTAACAATTTCCAATCAATGTCTAAAAATGTATTAGAGAACTGAGAGACAAAGCAGGCAGCAGGGTGATCTGGCAGTAGCAGGATTCATAGACCAAATGCATGAGAAGCTAAATTTTCCCCTCAAAGGAAAATGTCAGTAGATTCCTTGACTTCAGGAGAACATGTGTAAAGGGTGAAGTGAGACCTCATTATTTCACAATCAAAATGCTATAATGTAAAATTTCAATGTGTCTCTAAAAGAAGGTTGATCTACTAATTCAGGAGGAATTCTATCTTCAAGAAATGGCTGAGCACCAAATGCCTTCACCTGGATTTTCTTTTCTGTGTTCAACTTTCTAAGCATTTGCATTTGGTAAATTATGCCAGTTTCTGTCTTGTGTTTAAAACAACTTGCTTCTGACAAGCTACATGAGGTTAGTAATTCATGCAGCAAACCTCATCCCAGATTTGGGTGCCCCTGCATGCCACCAGGGCTGGGTGCCAGACTGTGCAGTAAAAATCACCTACTTGTATGGATTTTTATTTCTAAACCCATAGTATTGATCTGGTCCTCAGAAGGTGCTAAACAAAACATTTTGAAGGAATGCCAGTGTGCCCAAAAAACAAATCTTTGGCAATATGAATGTGGAAAGAAAGAAGGAAAGAGGGAAAGAGGGAAAGAGGGAAAGACAGAAGGAAACAGTACAGGCTGAGATCACAGGGTTCACATGGAAGGAAAACCTGAAGAGAACAACCCAGTATCCAAAAATTTTTTTCACCCACAAGCTAAGATTGTGCTTCTTTATGAGGAAGCTCTTTCTTTCACCTCCTCTTTCTCCCTTCTCTGTCCACTGCTGCCATTACACATCCTCTTTTCTCTTTCTGGGCTTGTACAGAATTCCAGCCTCTTTGATCCCTCCTGCTTTGCCCCATGCCTGCCCTGGGCTAATGGGGCTAAACGAGCACACTCACTACACATCTGAGCAGGGTCTTGGAGCAGCTTCAGGGTCTTGTATCTGACACTTCTGAGTCCTTTCTCCCTTTGGTCTTGCACCCCTCCTGCAATGCATGATTGTGATGGGCTCATGAGCCTTCTTGGGATAATTTTGCCTGAGGTCTGCACATTGAACAACCTGGTCTGCCCTAAAATGACAGCACCCAGCCCACTTAAGCAATGTATGGCAAAAACACAATCAATTTATGGCTTGAGATTCTCAGACTTTATTCTGAAGCTGTCACAGTGTCTCTGCCTGCATTTGTGCCTCTGATTTTTATCAGCATTCAATTTTAATCACACAATGTCTAGCTCTGTATATATGGTTCTGTTTGCACCTGCAATTTTCATGAATATTTAGTAGGTTATGTGCACATATATATAGGCTCCAATCCTATGTGCCAGGGAAAATTATAAAATAATTCCAGCTGTTCAGTAAATTTTGTAAGCAAGTGTACTGGACTGCTCTTGATGTTTTTCTGGGATACTGTAACCTGTATTTGACCACAGCAAGCACAAGAGCCAGAGGCAAAACTCGGGAAGAAAGTGTAGGTGTACAAAAAATACATGGTGAAACCTCTTAAACCTTACCCCAGTCTGGAGTTTTGGGACTTTCTCCATTGGAGATTGCATCCACCTCACAGAGTTTCACAGTGAGGTGCTCAGCTCTGTGCTGCACAGCTGCAATGTCCACAGTGAAGTACATTTTTGCCTAAGCAACTGATATCTTTGTTTAGTTTTAAGCCTATTGATATAATTTAAGGGATTGTACCCTAAGCTCTTTTCTGTCTGGAACAGTGGATAATTATCCCTTATTAACTTTTTCTCTATTTTTTATTATTCCGTATGGAACTATCACATTCTGTTTCTTTGCCCCCAGACACTATTTTTTTCCAGGGAAAGTTCCAATCTTTTTACTCTTTCCTCAGGATTGTCTTTTGGTTTTATTCTGACTTATTTTCTTTTCACAGGTTATATTCTCTGTTTGCCTTGATACTCATGCATTTCACCAGTTTTCAATAGGACTTCCAGATAAGCAGGGGAAGCACAATGTGAGCAGAGGATCATTAAGACTCAAAATGGTGTTTCATGGGTGCTCTTTCTGTTTGGTCTAAATCCCACAAAACCCTTCAGAGCTTTGCCAGTGCATGAGCTGCAGAAGTTAACCTGAAAAAAAAAATCAGCATTTTTCTTAGAGAGGGCATTCTCTTAATTTCTTTTCAGATTACTTTTTCTCCACAGTTTCTTTTTGCATTTCACCTTCCATTTGTTTCAGTCCTCCAGAACTCCTTTTGTCATACACCACACGCCCAGCTCCTCTTCAGCCACCCACAGCCAGCTGGAAACCAACTCTGCCCTAACCAGAAATCGAAAGCATCTTCACTGTGACCCTTCCTCAAACATGGAAACACTGTGCTGACTTTGGTGAGCATTAATAGAGAGAGCCTGTGACCCACAGCAAACTAAGGAATATCTCCAAATGTAATCCATTCCCTGCCATCTCTCCACCAAGTGTATTTCTAGCTGGTAGAAACTCGATGGGAGTTATTGCACACTGCCTCTTATTCATAAAGAGCTGCATCTTTAGGAAATCCCATCCATTTTTACTACCTTTCTCCATGATGTGAGGCACTAGAGAAGGCAACTATAAGCTGATTTATATCAACAATTGTGGAAAAAATACATTTTTAGGATATCCCATTTCTATCCTAAAATATCTTAGCAATTTTTCTTTCATCTGTTGTGTTATTTCTTCTAAATAAGTAATTACACAGTGAAATAAACTTATTTAATTTTTTTAAATTCAAAGCCATTTTAAATTATTCAAGCAGAACAACTATATCTTTATGCCACTATGACTTAACAGTCAAATGGATGGGTAGAAAAACTACTCCTGGGCTGAGACCCATTTGCCAGGTTTTATTCCAGAGTAGTGTTTGGGCTGAAGTTGCAAATCCCTATGAACTGTGGATTTGTAATGGAAATGCTGGCACAGACTTCTAACTGTGGCAGTTCAAATGACATTGCTACAATAAAAAGCCATCATGTATTAAATTAGTACATAAGCATGTATTGCAACATGTATGTTCCCTTTCTTTGTGCAGGCATTCCCAGATAAGTCTATTGGTATAAGAACTTCTTTCTTGTTATTAACATAACCTTATATTCCTGCATTAAATACCAGATAATGACAAAGGTACAGCAGGAAAATAAACTTAAAATTGTGAAATATTTATTTATTTTATTTGCTTTGAAGAAAATGCCATTACTGATGGTATCTCCAAAGTATTTATGCCAGAATATGTCAAGCAAGCTAGTGACCATGGACAAATGTGATTTTTGAAAAGTGTATAATTTGGCCAAATATGACAAGATGTACCTCTTCATCTACATCTTATGTCCCTGCACAATGCCAAATGCCTCTTCCACAAAAATTTTTCAATATGATAGCTGCAAAAACTCATGCAGGACCAACAGAATCTTGTAAAAATGAAAGAAAAATGTCAGTGCTAATTCTAAATTCAGACCGTGACAGTTCACAAAAACTTTCAGTCTCAAGCTTTTGATAATAAATATCACAAGAATATTTACTGATCATCTGTAGTCAGAGCAGCTCTCCAAGCACAGCAGAAGCTACAGGGGTGCTGTCAAGACAGACTCAGCATTTGGGCTCTGTCATGTAACATGTTGATTTTACAGAGCCCCACACTAAGGAGATCACTCATCTTTGTTTATAATCAAATATTTTGCTTGTGTCCCTGACAAGCTGTCATGATGAAACGTTGCTGCATGATTGCTGGCTAGTGAGATTGGCTGAAAAAGGCAGTGTCCCCACTGCTTGTGGAGCTTCTCTTGTTCCTCTCACTCTCTTCACTGTCACAGCTGAAATTTCCCTTCTCATCAACTTTCTCTGCTCCCCCTTTTCTGATGCCCACCCTCATCAGTACCACCTTGCTGGTCTTTGTGTACAGTGTATTTCCCTGGCCACCTGTGCAGTTGCCAGGAACGGAGGGAAACATAGTCCAATGAGAAGGCAGCTGATTCCACCTTTTTGAGAAAAATCAGGAGGAAGAATGAGCTGAAATTGGGCCAAAATGAAGGCAAAGAACAATATTTCCAATGACACCTATGGAAAAGATGAAGTGATGTACATTACCTGAAAAAAAAATGCAAGTGACAAGCCTTGGACTCTCCAATGGCCACAGGCAGTTAGGCAGACTCCTGTTTTATGTCTAACCAAGAAGTGGCAGATGTAGCACAGCCAGTATGCCTTCACACAGGAGGGAAAGCAGTGCCTGCATCACAGATAACATCCTGCTCCCTTACACTGGCAATCTCCTCTTAGAGGTCTGGCCAGCCTCACTCAGCCTTACCCCACCAGACTGAATGAACTCACAACCTGACACACCATCATGCACCCAAGAATTTCACCTCCCCTGTAGGCTAAAGCCGTTCTATGCAATAGGCCAAAATCAGTGCAAACATGGTGAGAACATGGTGCTCTGTTGGAATAAATGGACACCTGTTCACTTGCTTGGGAGGATCAATATGTTTATTACAAAATAACTTCGAATTGCTTTGAAAAATCAATATGCCAGGAAAGAGAAATGTTACATTTTCTGGCAAGAAGAATATTACAGGCAATTTTAAATATTTCATATAAACTCCTAGATTACATTACACCAAGTGGGTTTTAGTTTTTTTAAAAATTCAACAATTTAAAACTTCTGGGGGAAAAAAACATCTGAAGATACGATTTTTTCATTGCAAAATTTCCAAAGTGGATTTAAAAAAAATGGAATTGCTCCAATTATTATGACTTCTATCAGAGGTCCTCTACAGGCAACAAAAAGGATTACAAATAGGCCAGTGCTGCTGATGGATTTGCAAATGATGCTTCATGAACTGGGCTTGGCCCACATGACTGACAGGCACTCTGGTGTCACTGGGATGGTCCAATTAAAAAGGCTTTTGTAGGCTAGAACTGGCAGATTGGTCTGCAAGATAAGGATTGAGGAATCTCAGTTCATAAAGAGATGTCACTAATAATTAACCTTGAGGTGCTATGCAAGATTCCTTTTATGAGAATGGAGTGCAGCTACTGGTATTTAAACATCAGTTTGTGATGTTGTAGAATAGCAGGAATAACTAAACATTCTAGCTTTTTAAAGGTATGAAAATATGTCCTCCATAGTTTGCATTTGCAGTTCCTATTTTTTTTGTCATTCAGCTGCAGTTCTAATTTGGCTTGGTACTTGCAGCCATGAATAGTACTTGTTAGAACTTGAGAAAAATGACCTCTCATCCAAAATCTCCTTTTACACAAGTCTGCAGTGCCTGCATTCAAGTCCTCTCTGTGTTTGGTCTAGCCAAGGAGTTTATTGATACATTTCCTAAAGAGCATCTTTTGGGAATGGCCAGTTCCTATACAGAACATTTAGCAAAAAATATATCTGTGATTATTTTTGTGTAGGACTTAATTAGCTGAACTAAGGAGGGAACGAAAACCATGGAAAAGGTGACCCACTGTGTCCAATCAAAGCAGATATCAAATACTGGATGTACAAAGTGAACAGCTTGTGAATGAGCTGTGAACTAAAGTAGGGAAGGAGTTAATCCTCTCGCTGGCTTAGAGGAAAGATCACAGTTGCCAGCTTGTATATAGGAATTTGCAGGTTGGTGGGGCTGGGCCAGCTCTGGGGAATTAACTAATTCCTTCATCTTCTTCCAGTGTATTATAAGATGTCTGGGCTAGAGGAAGTGAAGCCTGAGACTGGTGGGGAAGAGCCAGTCAGTAAATAATGAGGATAATGCTAGAAGGAAAAGAACAGGAGAGAAGTTCTCTTAATCCTGAGGTTTCAGGGAAGTGGTCCCATTGTGGCTTTGCAGCAACTTCTGAGAATCACAGTTTCATTTTTGAACTTCATGGAAGGAGAGCCCCTCTTGCTTGATAGAGCAGGACATAATTTATTAGCTTTATTTAAGAGAGCATAATTTATTAGCTTAATTTAAGGGTTCAAATTTAACATGACACAATACAAATTTTTTTCTCAGCGTATAACAGTGCCAATTCAGAAGCTGGCTCAGTGATGGTAGAAGGTAAGATGGCAGAAGAGAGGTGCTTTTCTAATATGCATGGAAAAAAAGTATTAGAAGATGATATGTGTAAAAATTGTTTTCCTTCCCCATTTTTCTAACAGATAGGTCACAGATAAACTTCAAGTTGTTGTTGCATTGATGGACAGATTAAGAGAGTGAGGTCCAGCCCTCCTGAGGAAGTGCAGCAAGTGGCTTGTGTTCTCACTCTTTATGGCACAAACAAAATACAGAAATACATTAATTTAAATTATAGGAGTAGCAACTTTCATGCTGGTAGCTTTTGCCCCTTCTGTCCTACTTTCATTTAAACTTTATCATTTTTACAGACACAAATATTTAATCCTGGTTATGCCAATTTGCAATACAAATATTTGACTATTTTATTGCAATTTTCATTAATATTTAGTAGGTTATGTGCACATATATATAGGCTATATCCTTATCACCTCCTATATACTTCCATGTCCTTTTTAAGCTCATACCGAGGTCATCAGCATTACTTATTTCTGATTTCTTTTCCTACATATTTCTGAAGCTTTGGGGTTACAGGAGGTAGCAGAAGCTCATTCAATGGCAGATTACAGGAATAAACAAGATAGGACAACAAAGACCTGATTATGGTTAGAAGCCGTGGAAACCCAAATATCCAAATTAAGGGATGAACGCACCCTCATCCAAAAGGACAAAGAAGGTCAGGACATATGGTCTTTTTAAGAGCTTTAATGCTTGAATACAGCAGGAATAAAACCCAGAATAGCAGACACCAACATAAAGACAATTGCAATGCTTGCCACAAAATATACAGCCTCCATATTGCCAGAGGGGAAGGTCAAGTGTTTGTGATGACATTGCTCCCTCACATGCTTTTATTACATCTCCCCGACCAGGCACGAGCTTGCATAACTTGCACCAGATACTAAGTACACAGAACAAGCAGAATTTATTTGCCAGCAGCCAAGGGGAGGAAACTGTCCACATGACATTTGCTTTTCCAGCTATGCTCCATGTCCCACCATCTGAATAAGTTATATTCATTTTGCACTCGCTGAAGGCTTTGCTGAGACAGGTTGCACTGCCTTGACACAGCTGGATGCAGCTACGCTCTGACTGATGGTCAATTTACACCCAAAGAATAACCTTCCTTTAATATACTGCTGAATCAAGAAATCCCTCTACCTGCACCATGTATGAATTTGACCTATGTACCATCATTGCATAATTTATACAAATTCTGTGGCATAACTGGCTAAAGGGTTATACATTTTTATATTATTTTTCTGAACTTCTACACATACACAGACTAATAAGTTCATGGATAAAAAACAAGAAATATTTTTTCTTTGTTTTCTCTGATAAATTCAGTTTGGAAATTCAATGGAGTTCATTCTAAAAGCTGTGAGGTAAACTGAGCTGCAGGACCAAATATTCAATATTTTTTACATCCTTATTCTGAGATTTTAATATTTTTTAAAGAAAAGTCATGGTTCTTTCCTAGTGATTCTTTTGTTCATAAATTATATACAAAAAAAAAAAAAGCAAACTCTCACCAAATGCAGGTTCTTGTTGGGAAAATGTCTGCTGATCTTAAAGCCTCCCATTATTGCTATTTCAATTACACTGCCTTGGAATCTGCCCACTGGAAAATTAAGTAAATATATAAAAATTGGATCATCAGCTTGGTGCTTCAGCCACCAAAATCTGGAGGCATTTGAAGATAGCTTCAATAGGATCTGAATTGTGCCCAGAAAAAGCATCAATCTTTTCTCTTTTCTTTTTTTTTCTTTTTTTTTTTTTCTTTTTTTTCTTTTTTTTTTCTTTTCTTTTTTCTTTTCTTTTCTTTTCTTTTCTTTTCTTTTCTTTTCTTTTCTTTTCTTTTCTTTTCTTTTCTTTTCTTTTCTTTTCCTTTCCTTTTCTTTTTCCTTTCCTCTTCTTTTTCCTTTCCTTTTCTTTTTCCTTTTCTTTCCTTTTCTTTTTTCTTTCCTTTCCTTTCCTTTCCTTTCCTTTCCTTTCCTTTCCTTTCCTTTCCTTTCCTTTCCTTTCCTTTCCTTTCCTTTCCTTTCCTTTCCTTTCCTTTCCTTTCCTTTCCTTTCCTTTCCTTTCCTTTCCTTTCCTTTCCTTTCCTTTCCTTTTCATTTCTTCTCTTATAATTTCTCCTTTTCTTTGCTTTCTTTTCTATTTTTTTTAGAAGAACTCTAGAAAGGAGATCGTCCTCATTGAAATCAAATGTGGTAACTTTGTCCTGAGTGTATTCTAGAAATTATCAAGAAGAGGGCTGTGGAGTGTGAAAATGTTTCTTTCTTTATGTTTTCTAATCCAGTTCATCTGTCTTCAATGTAATCAGACAGTGAACAGGATAGAATAAATCCCTGGACATCATCTCTGGTCAAAGAAAAAAAAAAAAAATAAGAGGCAATGTTAAAATAATTTGTGATCATGTAATTTCTTTAAATCCCATAAGCAGCTGTGACCTGGGATGAGCCCAGGGCAGGGACAGCAGGCCTCACTGTCAGGAGGTGCAAGTCCTGTCCTCAGCCCCATAACATGTAATTCTTTTTCTGCAGCTGGAGCACTGTAAGTGTCACACATTTCTTGTTGCCCTGCTCAGCAGTGCTGCAGGGATGGATTTTGTGCTTAGCTGACACCATGCAAGGCTGTGCCTTGGGTTCTCCCAGCACCCTGCACTAGCAGCTCTGCACACTGAGACATCCTATCTTTGGCTGCCTGGTTTATGCTCTTGTCTGATATTTTCAAGGGGCTTTAATCACAACTCTAGCAGATTGATCAATGACAGATATGAGCAACAACTTTTGCATGCTAGCAGAGCAGGATTTTTTATCTGAGATAATATTTCTCTCTTAAAAGGCCTCTGCTTTGCTATGTATTAATTAAAATCTAAATACTAAATATTGATTGATGCGTTATCAGGCCATAGCAGTTGGGCCCTGCCACATTGATTTTTAGCTGTGATTTATTATCATATTTAAGAAAAATCATTTTGTGTGATTATAGGAGGAAATAGACTTTAGTGAGGGTGTAATTCTTTTGTATCACTTTTGTTGTGTAGAGGACGGGCCAATTCCTCAATTGTGGCTAAGATTGCTGATATCCTTCATTGCTTCTTCTCTTTGGCCTCCGACGGCTAATGCTTTAAGCCTGCTTGGTCTTGTCATTAGGAATAATGGGCATTAGGATTACCTCTTTAATCACAACTAAGATTAACAGATGGTATGAACCCAACATCTTAAAATTATCTAGTTATTAACAAGTATTTCCTTTAACACATCAATAACATTTGCTTTTCCTAAGCGTTCAGGCAGAAACGCAAACTCTGGCATTCATAACGGGAGAATTTATCACTTTTGTCTATTGCTATCCCTTTCTACATAAAGACATCCCAGATATAATTATAAAGAAAATTTATATGTAGCTCCAGATACTGTGGACTCTGAATCTGCTGCTGCTAGGAAAATGTTTATTTTCTGTATATGTGGATAGAAATGAATGGGGGTAAGAAATTAAAAACTGTGCTACTCTTAGATGATTTTTTTTTCTCTTACTATAGCAAGAGAAAGATCACATTATTTGAATTAATATCTTGAGTTCTGTTTGCATCAGCAACATAAAGAACACCTATATTTTCTTTCCTTCTCCATAAATCAGGTTATTAAAACTACTGCTTATTAGGTACAAACTTTATTCTTTCAGTTTTCACCTTATTTTCTCCAAGTTCAGATGCCTAGTGAGGATTTATTAAGCCATCAGGTAGGTATTGTAAATTGTATTTTGTTTTGCTTTTCATTTGACATTGGTAAATGAGTTCCTGAGAACAGTGTATTATAAATCATAGACAAAATTATCAACAAAAATGGCCAGTTAAAGAAAGACCACGTTTGTCAAAAGAGGTCACAAAACTATCCCTTCCTGAGAAATTTTCTGCAAAACAATAGTTTTCATTAAGAAAACAGAAAAACAGGTAACACACACAAATATCAAAACTCTGGAATAGTGAGCAGCTGTCTTGGATTAACTGTTATTTATTAAGTGCTTTCATTGCACTGAACTCAGCAAAACCAGAGAAGGACAGAGCCTGCTCTCTAGGGACTCACCCTCTCAACAGATTTCTTGTTTTACAGTCCATAAATACAGATATTTCCAAGTACAGGGTGGTTGCATATAGACAGGCATCCATTCAGTAATAAGTGACATAATAAGATTTCTCCTTAGAATATAAGGGAAAAGACCCATCTGATACTACTGATAATTAACCAAAACATTTTTTTTTTTTCTGGGATATAGGAAATTAATCTTTCCCTAACCTATATTAATCTTTACATTTTGCTGATGCTGTTCACTAGTGTAATAATTTTTAAATGTGCTTACCTATTAACCCTACAACATTTAAACACAAGCTCTAAATTGTTACAGGAGAATACTTAACCATAGTGTTCAGTTCTGTACACTTTTTCCTGTCAATTCTGGTGATGAACTTTATAAAGAAAACCTAATACTGGAGGTTGGTAATAAATGTTCAGTAAGAACCAGGAAGTACAAAGAATCATGTGGACAGCCACTAGAATGTGCAAGCAGTGCAAAGTGGAGGGCTTAAAACTTCCATGCCATGAATTTCAAAATACAGTTATTTCATTTAGATTTTATGTCTCCACAAGAATATCCTGACAACATTTTTGTAACCACATTTTCCCCATTTCTAAGGAATTAATTTTCCCCTCTCCAGGGTTTTTTAGTCTTTAATCCTGAGCACTCAGCAAAGGAAACCCTTGACCACAATAGTCGAAGGATATAGTGCTACTAATCATGCAGAAAGTACCATCAGAAGTGGAAATTAAATATACAAATGATAGATTCTCCTCAATTCCCAGGCATTCAGATTTATTTTCATTAGTTCAGTGTCAGGTGTTGCATTTAACTGTGGCAGGTATGTAGACATGAAGATGATTTTAAAAATACCATGTTTTGAAAAATTACCTCTTGTAAGACTGTCTATTAACAAAGTACTTTTCTAAATTGGACTTGCTCTTGCCTAGGAACTTCCAAGCTCAGAGCAAAAGGTGACATCTCTTCTTGCACTAGCCAAGTTTTAAGCAAACAGTCTAGTCTTTATGAGAAACTGAAGCCCAGTGAATTTGGTGGGAAATGGCTGTGTTGGTTTGTTTGTCTGTTTTCATCCACTTGGGCATAAGGCAAACCACCAAATGCATGATAAAAAACAGTGACACCACAGAAGTCAGCTACTTGTTAGTCCATATTGCACGTGTACTATGTGTTTCTGAAGGGAAGACAGATGCATTGCTGCACTAAAAAAGACTGCAGCTTTTCACCCTAAGTTCAAAGGATGATTTGGGGATCTGGTCCAACAAGCAGTTCCACATGGGAGTAACTTTATCCACTCTAAATTTTACACATAAGTATGAAAAGGTTAGCATGAGATCAATTTTTAGAAGGAAAAAAAAAAAGCCCTTTTCAGGTTTTGTCAGTTTTGAGTAACACAAGTGCAAAAAGCATGGCAGTCTTCCACATCCCAAGTCTGTGATAGTGATGCTAAAATATGGAGATGACTAGCTGGGTAAAAATCCTCCAGGCAGGAGTTTGCAGTTATTGTTTACATTTACACAGTCCTAGGGATTTCCATGTTGTTTAACAGGCCTCTGAGATAGCTATGCTTATCATCCAAAAATGTTCCCTTATGTGGCACACAAATGTTGTGTGAAAGGTGGGGGGAGGGAGGGGGGAATCCTGCATGTAGGATTAGTTCAGGAGAGCTTTTTTTTAATTAGATGTTGCATCATATAAGCAGTTCTTTTCTTTACAATGTCATGCAGAAACATCAGGAGATAGACAGTCCTGTGTAGGAGAAAAAAAATAACTTTAGTGAAATGAAATAGGAAAATAAATCTTTGCAATGTTTCTTTTATTCTGAGTGCTCTCTGCAGTATGTCTAGGGGAGCATCAGACTTTGAAGGATCCCACAACATTTACAGATGTAGAGGGGAAAGCATCTGAGGTTAGGAATCAGCATGACAAGGATAAGTGAGTCTTTTACAGATTTGGGATTATGAGGGAAATTAAAATCTTAGTCCTCACTGAATGCTAAATTTCAAAAGAAAAAAAAAAAAGTAAAAATCATAAAAAATATTCTCGCAGCAGTTTAATTACCATATTGACGCTTATGCTAAAATGGTGTGTGTTTAACCTTTGTAGTTTTTCATGTTTAACAAGTATTGGGTTAATCCTTCATCATGTCACATCTCTCCTGACAGGATAATGGTGGTTGAACATCCACCTATCTAAAATGGCCATTTAACCTACATGGTAAAAGACAGAGAACTTTTATCTCACCTTGATTCTGATCAGAATCAGCTTTTTATCAACATGCTCAGTGCACTCCCTTCTGATGAAGACATGGGAAACTTTGCTGGCTTCTGTAAATTCTGTACAAAAAGTTATCCTGAGTCTGACTGAAACACTTCAATGTGGGGACACAAGTTGCAAGACTATGAAAAGTGAGCCACAAAGCATGTTTGTATTTGCAGAAGACATCCGTGCATCTCCCAGGTGTCAAGAGCATCAAGACATGGAGTCATCTTCAAGCAGGTTTTGGCTGATTGCACAGGATGTCTGATAAATTCTCTATCACATTTGAATATTCTGGGTCTTCCATGGCTAATATCACCTTTCTGATATTCTGGATGTTGCTTCTCACTGGGGTCCTCTGACACCCTAATCCCCTAGTGTCACTCATGGCAGTCAGTCTGTAGTGTTACAAGATCAGCTGAGGCATGGATCTCTAATAAGATTAAGATTCATCAGTATGGTTTTAGCCCTTTCCTTTTCTAAGGCAGGGGAACAGAATTACTCAAGGCTTGCAGCAACAATTTCAAGCATTTGCTAAATATTACATTCCCCTTCTTCTCTGAGGAATCTACTAATTGTAGATTTATATACAAACTGTTAATTTGTATAAACACAATAATGAAAAGAGAAAGAAAAAATAACAAAAAAATTAAATGTTTTGTTTGAAAATATCTTTTCACAGAACATTCTGGGTTGGAAAGGACCCACAGGGATCATCAAGTCCAACTCTCAAGTAAATCAGCCATATGGGGATTGAACCCACAATCCTGACATTATTAGCACCATGCTCTACCCAGCCAAACTAATTTAACATTATATAGATTTGCATTTTTTATGAAGTCACATATTTGTAAGCATGTGCTTTGATACTTCAGTAGTAAGTTTTTCAGAGACCAAGAGAAGAGAATTGGTGAACGTGCCCTTTCCAGGAGGACCCTTCTCTCTTGGTGCAACAGGTTTTACACCTCACATGAGCAAATTACAGGGCCTTGTCATTTGGGATATGTTACCATTTTTGAAACTTTGGAGAAGTTAGAAAAGTCACACTCATTATTTTTTTACAAATGCTTGTGTTAACATCTTGTAGGATGCTAAGAGAACTTCTAGGAAGTTGCACATGCAGATGCATGACACCTTCTCCTTTACTTAGCAACTTCAGGACTCAGATGGGTGCACATAAAATGGATGTCACAGAAATCTAGGAAAGGCATTTCACCCACTTTCCATAGGGAAATCAAGCCCCCTCCCCCAGCTACCGTGACACCCAGATCCCAGATACAGTAGCTTTGAGTGACAGCTGGATTTTGAATCCCATGGGGAGACTCTATGCCTCTTGACGGATTCGTTGTGACACTGCCCAGACTGCCTGCAAACTGGCAGACAGCTCTGTTTGCCAAATGTCGACATTATCTAATTGGCATTTCAGCCCACTTCTCGTTTTTAATGGACATGGGGAAGGCCCAGCCAGCAGAGTGCTGGAGCAGTGGCAGTGTGACCAGGCTGCTCAGGATGGCACCAGCACCCGGGCTCTGGAGGCAGCTACTCAAAAGCTGCTGGACCACTTGATGCAAAAAAACCACAGGAATTGAGGAGGAGAAATGAGACAGCAGAAGAATGGCAAATTCAGGGGTAGATGTTAGCAATCAAAGCAATGTGATGTTATTGTGGTGGCTAAATAGCTTAGACCTCTTAATATAATTTACAGCAAAAACAGCTGTCATCTTTGAAAGAACAGGCTTGCCACAAACTAGAAGATAGTTTATTTATATATACTGATCTGTAAAAAGTGTCCTGATGCATTATATTCAGAAACATCAAACCTTTGAATGGGTAACTTGGAGCAGAGTTCACACAGTAAGCCATCTGCTGAAGCAGCTGAGAGATGGCAACTCGTATATTAAGGTGGCTGTCTATTCATTCATAATTGTTGCCTACATCTCGAGAAAGAGATCTGTTTCTCTTTTTCATATCTATCTGCCTGGCCTGTCAGAGCCATGGTAGATTACTTTTTCTCACTGTACTAAACTGTGGTTTTCCAAATAAATTATTACACCTCTCTTGGCTTGCAGCAATAGTGTGGCAGAATGGATAAACAATTCACGTGCTTCAGTCATTGCTCTAAATCTTCATCAGACACAGTTTCAGTGGCTGCACCCTTTTATCTCAAACATGTCATTCCTAATTTCCTGTCAGAGAGTCTTTACACATTATTTCATATTTCTTTAAATGACAGGATATACATCCATGAAAAAAACACTATATGAAATACTGCCTAGATGAGAAAAGGTCTGCTGCCAGAGAGAAAAGCAAGAGTGCTTGAAGTTTTCTTGCAATTGAAACTGATACTGAGTAAGATTTTTAAATCAAAGCACTCTAAATAAAGTTTGTGGAAAAAACAATTAAAACTACCAGACAAATGTGTGATTTGAGAGTTGCAATTAAGCTACTCCATTAATAAACCAGAGAATAAATATGAAGATATATGATTATGTGTACAAGCAGTGCTTTAAAGAAAAGAGGTGGGGGAAACCCCATAGGAAGAGTCCAAAGTTTGAAAGTTTAATATATAATTTTCAATGAAATGTTTTCTTTCAATTTATATTTCTTTAATGTTACCTTCATGTCAGTTGGCAGAGCAGGCATATTTTTCATTACACTCCTATTTGGTAAGCACAAATAAGGACTGCACTAATGGAGGGCACTTTTAAAGCTTAACATCAAGATGGCTTTTAACAAGCTACTGTGAAAGGATTTTCCATTTTTAGTGAGAGTTATGACAGTATTCATCATTCTAGCAATATATTAAACATAAAGGAAAGCTTTCCTACAGTCTCAATAACATTTTCCTTAATACCCCCTTCTAACTGCATGCAGGTGCATGTTTTCAGCCACTCTTCACAGTTCCTTAACAATCATTACAAATCCCACTTATCTAAACCAGTGATTAAAAACCTTTAAGGGGAAGCTGTTTAATTAAAAGTAAAGTAGACATTTATTGTGTGTTTAGTGTGCCAATTTTGCTATGACCTAAGAACCATTCCCTAATTAAATTTTGTAATTCTTTCATATATTACAACTACAATATGATAACATAGAAGAAACCTAGCAGCTAATTCAAAGCTCCTATGTGCTTTTCTAAAACATTTAAGTTGGCTGTTTTCAAACCTGAGGGTGGTTTTTGCCCTGTAAAAGACTGTGGAAATATATTTATGGTTTTGCTATCGACTTAAAAAAAACCAGAATGAAACCTGTAAAAGTCATGGTCATGATTCACTTATGTACATTGACCTTAATCTATCTTAATTTTTTAAGTTTCAGTGGAATCAATCCGGACAGATAAAATTATTCCACGTGCAGTATTTCCTACACGATTTTTGTCACGATTTTCTTTATTGTAAGCGCATGCACAGGTGTCCATCCGAACGCAGGGATGCTTGTGTTCTCCCAGCAATGCCATGCTGGCCCAAAAGGCTGTTATAAAGCAGAGGCAGGGCTGCAGAGCCTGGCGAGGCTCTGCAGTGACAGTGACGTGAGAACACACCTCTCCTGTCCCGTTTTTTATCGTTATTACTTCAGCGCTGACATCTGACCTCTTTAGCTGCCTGTGTGTGCTGGAGTGTTCCTGGCTCACACCTGGCGTCGGTAATAAAGCACAGCATGCATAAATAATGAAGATATGTTTGTGAAACTTCACTAAGTGGCAACTGCCTGTGACAGGGATCCTGCTACCAGCACTTACTGCTGTAAAGGTTTGTTAATGGAGGCTGCTTCAGCGGATGACAAAATGACCCAATTACAGTTTATTCCAAATGACATCAGGGTCATAAAAGGGAACAAAAGAGGAGGAAATGGGTCTGGTGGTTTGAAAATATATTGCTTTGTATATTATTACATCTGCACTTCTTGCTGTCACAGGAGGACTTGATAAAACAATACCTATAGAAAGCCAAGTTAAAAAGGCGACTGTTGGCTAGACAGAAAAATGATTGCTTGTGACACTCTGCTGGACATGCTCTCCAGGAAATGATCTAGTAAGAAAGTCTTTTGAGACTGGGACAGGAGAGACATTTCTCCTGTCAGATACTGGATCAGAGACTTTCCAGATGAGCAAAGGATTTCAAATTCAAGTAGTCAGTCCATTTGTAGGACAAAGCTCTCACATAAACAGTAAAGTACTTCTAGGGCAGGATCTGTCGAATTCTGATTTATTCTGAAATTTCTAGATGAGGGCTGAAACTGTGGGCCCCTGGAGGACTAGACATATGGCCCAATTTACAGAAAAGTTATTTGCTTCCAAGTGCCCCTTCCATTGCAAAGGAGGAAATGTGTGTAAATGAAAGGAGACTGAGGTGCTCCAATGAGAAATCAGCAGGAAATAAAGCATCAGTGATTTTGAGGCACCTGCAGTTAATTTTCCATTGGTTCTAGTCATCACTCTGCATAGGGAAGGAGGAAAGACTGTTTAATTGGATTCTTTTGCACTGGGACTCCACCAACACCTTGTGATGTACCTAATGCTCCAGTGGGGTAAGGGAAGCTGTGCCAGGCTTTTTCTGGCAAACAGGAGCTGCAAGGAGAATGTGGGATCAGACCACAAGTGTCACTTGCATGTATTCATCCAGGCACATTGGAAATATATCAGCCCAATTTGTTCTGAGAGACTGTGAGGCCAGTCTGGAAATCCTAGAAACACTCCTTACAGAGTGCAAATATTTAAGGGCATTTTTAATTGAGGGTGTTAATTTAGGGTCATTTTTAATCCTAGGAAGCCAAGGAAACCAAGGCCACAGAGGAGTATCACTTTGACCACATCAGTTTCAGTTGATTGAATGAAATGCAAAGTCCTGCTACTCAGAGAAAGGTTGCCAGAAATCAGCTCTGATTAATTCAGCTTCTCTATGACATTTTTCCCATGTTATAGTTGAGGAAAGTGGTAAGTTGTTTTCAGTTCTGTTAGCATGTCTTAATAATTCACTGCTGCCCAGCTCAGACAGTCTGCTCCCCTGTCCTACACAGGTTTGATTTGTGAGGAATTTAATTTTTTTAGGAAAATCCATTTTCAAGAACTTGAGGATTGGTTTGTTTGTTTGGGGTTTGCTCTTGTTGTTTTTTGTTTTTTTTTCCCTTTCTACCACTACATACTTGCAGCAAGCATTCAATCAGCTGCCATTCTGCAGGCAAGGGGCAGAACAACAACCTGTTGTTGCATTCATTAACATCTTGCCAGAATAAAAACACATTAACGAAGATACAGCAACAGGTCAGTGGTTGAGTAAGGTGAGAATTTCAGATTTTCAAGAACTGCCTTTTGTAGCCACACTAAAACATATTTTGCCTATTAAGATGCAGATTTAACTTTGTCATTTCAGTCCTCACCAGAGAGAAAGGATGCTTAGGGAAGAAAGCCAAGTAAACATTTGGTCACACTTTCTTGACATACTAACACATCTTTCAACAGCCTGTGGCTCAAAGCATCCTGGGCCACAGTTTCATGTTTAATAGCCTTTGGTGAATATTTTTTTCTGTACTAACTGTGCCTGAGTTTTGAACCTACATAAATTTTTGGCACCTATTTTATGCCAGCAGTAAATCAAAATGAACAGCAAGCCTCCACAGACAGCTACTTTAATAGAGAAACAATTTTCTCACAATGATTGGATGCTTTCCTTGCAAAGTGTGATACTAATTGGAATACAGTAATCTTCAGCCTGAAGATTCTGTTTTGGTAGAAATAATGATAAAACAAGTAGAGCCATACTTGCCTTAATAAAAAGTCATCCTACCCTTTCAATATGAAAATGGGATTTGACCCTCGTTAGCTAAATGAGTTTGAGTGAGAAATTGAGCAATAACATTTTTGGACAATTAGTCTCCACTATGCAGCTTCTCCTAGCATAGGAAATTATTTGCCTTCTACCCCTGCTCCTTTCTGATGCTTCTTGGCATGTGTTACTTTATTGTGAAGGAAGATCCTTCTTACATTCCAGGAGTATGTGCCCTTGTAAATTCAGCAACATTAAGAAGTTTGCCTTAAGGCAGTGATTCCTGCCTTAGCAAAATGTTGCAGACCTGTGTATCAATGCTTCCTTTCACCTACTAAAAAGTAGATGAAAACTCTGAATAACCCAAAGGTAAATTTTTTTCATTTATATTTGTGCAGTATTTCTAGCAGAGATATTTTCCATTTTGGCTTTTGTTTGTCAGCAGAAAAGGAAAGCCTGTTACTGCATAAATCCATGCTTTGTCATCCCAGCAGCCTCAATGGTATCTTATGAGATCACATCTTGAGGAGATGTCTGAGAGAGGGCAGTTCAGCAGTGCTGCTGCTGTCTCCCAGCTCCTGCTGCAAGAGACATCCCAGAGACCTCACTGGAACTGCTAACACTCTTGAAAAACAGATCATATCCTCAAATTTTCTCCCTAAAGTAGGTGCTCAGCAAGTAGTTGCCTTTTCTCATCCCCACTGTGTCGGTGTAGAACCAGTGTGATTAGGCAGGGAGGACACTGATGTTGTAAAGCAGCAGTAACCTTTGGAAGGAAAGCAAAATAAATGCCCTAGTTGCTTGTCCTCTTTTCAGGAGTGCAGTGGTGTTTATCCAGTGCATGGGAGCTCTCAGCCTCAGCCTTCTGACAAAATTTCTATTGTAGCTAATTATATTCTCCTTATCTATAAACTTCCCATGCTTCATCTAGCTTGAGTGGAACTTTTCCAACTGAATGTTTTTTCAGTGGAAAACTGCTGTTTGACTGAAAACAAAGCTCTTCTGAGAAAGTGTCAACTTCAACAAAATCTGGAAAACAATTACAACTCCTTTGGTAAGGCTAAAATACCCCACATTAACCTTTTCAGAACAGTGACTCCATTTTTCATTTTGAAATTACTCCTTCAGATTGTGTTATATTTTAAATCAAGATTAAAGACTGAGCTCTCAAATGAAATTGTTTTGAAAATGTCACTTAAAGAGATTTGATTTCATTCTGCTTCAGAAGCAAAATAAATCCTGAAATCCTGAAATTTCCTGTGAAAGGGAAATTTTGTATCCTTTGCAACTTTGCTCATTTGCTTTTGGTTCCATGCTGTGGTATATCACTACTATCCTCATTAAGGAAATTGATGCATATCCTCCACATGGGATTTGTGTTTCACTCATGGTGACTGTAGCTGGGTCTGATAAAGAACCAAATTTTTCTTTTTCCCGTTGTCACAAAGTCTTATGCTGACCTTCTGTATTAATATGTGTAAGAACTCTGACCTCTTGCTCTTACAAGTGAATTGCTGATACCTTTTTTGAAACTCCATATATCACAGCCTGAGCATTGTGTAACTGAATGCATATTTCTGCTTTACCTATACTGAAGAAAAAGAGAAAAAAATTAATATATTCTGATGAAAAAAACTTTTTAAATGTTCACAGCTGGATGCCCTCTGCAGAAAATGTCTGGTTTCTCCATTCAGATAACACTTCCTGTATAATTTCAGCTGCTGGAGTGAGTACCACATAGGAAAGAGAGCAAGACAAAGGGATGCTCCTAAACACAAGGATTTACAAGCTACTGAGGACTTCTGGAACTGCATGTGAAAGTGACAGAGGGCACAAAGCTACTTAATCTGCTATTTTAACTGTGTCACTAGTAGATGATGCTAAACATCCTTATTTGGCTTTTGCTTCTGGATGGTCTTTTAAGGTAGAGAAATAAGGAGCAGGCTAGTGTCAACAGAGTGGTCTTTTGGAGGCAATTCAGGTTGAACTTCAGGTGTTGTCTGAACTTCCTAATGTTGTCTGCCTTAGAGTATAAGGAACATACCCCTTGTATTTTGCTCACTAATTGTCACTGGAAAAGAGCAATCTTAACATCTGGCCTCAGTCTCATCTGAAATGCCAGAGGAAGAGCAATGCTGAAGCATTTCATATAGTTGTCATGAAGTTTAATTCAGTAAGCAATGTTTGCAAACACGTATCTTTCATAGATTTTCACAGCCAAGGGGCTGTCTTTGAATGCTGCTTCAGAATTACATATCCTGCTTTAAACAAGTCAGGTTCTTGTTGGGCTCTAATTGGTTCTTGTTTGTGAGATTTAGGAGCATCACAGTGTCACTAGGAGTGTTAGGGTCCATCAAAGAAAGTATCCCTAAAGCTGCAGTACATAAACATAGGTGCAAGCATTACTGACCATATGCTAGAGACAGATAAAACACCCAAGTCCTAACTCAGGCTTCATTACTGCCTTATCTGCATAATTTCATGTCAGTTACTGCATTTTGGAACTCTTATGCATCTGGCTGATGCCTAAACTTCATCAGATAGAAATGCTGTGTCTATATTTGTTAACCAGCAGAGGCAAGCATCTTTCTAGAGGCTTGGAGCTGATGAAAACTGTAGTATCTGAATACAACTTATTACAGCTCTTTGTAACAGGGGTACAAGAGAATTCTCTGACCAAGCCTTGTCAGAAAACACCTATTTATCAAAGCAAAATAACTTTTGCAAAAATTCTTCTTGTTTGATCCTAATTAAATCACAGATGTGGTTCAGATGGAGCATTGCCTGTGAGGACAGATCCCATTAGAAATACAAGTGACCTAAGCTCCCAAGGGCAAGGATGGGATTTCTCATGTCCTTTCATATCCTTGCCTTAGTAGCCTCCTAATAGAAATTGAGGTCTCTGTAACTGATATCTTGCAGGGGAATTCTGAAACTTGCTGTTTTTTCAACTGGGTGGTTTGATGCTGCCAGCTTCCCTAAACAAGAAGGAAATACATAATGCTGGACTAAGCTTGGCTGTTTGTTTAGACCATGAAAGGACACACACTCAAGGCAATCAGTTTTGCTAGTGAGTCTAATGGATTTCTGAACCTTTTCTTTAAAAGAATCTGATTAAGCCTTCTTATGGTTCACTTCTAATACAATTTTGTCAGGTGGTCCACCTGGAAACCCTGGTACCAGCTCTTCAGCCTGAACTCAGATAATACTCTAGGAGACTTTGCTAAATTGTTTCAGATAATATCCTCAGCACTACACAGCCCAAGATTAGGTTGTCTGTAAAACTAATTCATATTAAACAATTGTTTGAATACAAAATGAAAAAATGATTCTTCCTCTTCCTTCTTTCATCTGAATCTCTCATACACTATTGAAATTTCACTTAGGCCACATCATCTTGGTGCTATATAGAGGGAGAAGGATAGTTATTCCATCCAATTTGCTGCTCATGTGGAAATGTGTAATTACTAATCAAAAATGCACTTGGATAGTAGGAAAGTAGGAAAGATTTCTTTATTCAAGCAGAATTATAAAGTAACAAATTTCCAGAGGAAATAAAAAACATGCAAGTCATGCCAAAGTATTGATTGCATAATAATGTGATGTTGACAGCACAGAATAATCATGTTTGCAGGTGGGAGCTCTACATGCATTATACAGGTTTTACTGTTGAAATGGAAATATAAACCTAGCAGTATGTATTTCTAGAATATAAATTATTATTCACATACTAATACCCATCTTGTACATCATGATAAAGCATTATCATATCTCTCCTGGACTAACTAATGAAAAAGGAAAAATTTGGTGTTTGGAATTAAATCTGATGTGGATGACATTTAAGGTCATGAAAGGCAATCTTAGTTGTACTGAAATCTTTTAATCTTATTTGCAGATTATTCCATCAGTGGCTCCCTGGAGTTTCAAAAGGATTTTATTCTCATATCTTTATTATTTAATTGAATGTTGAAAGTGTAACATATTGTAAATTGCTCTTAATTTAAAAAAGTACTTTCTTGTCTCAATATCATTGCATTTGCAGAGCTACAGGAGTACTGACTCAGAAATATACCTGGGCAAATTCAATAGTGGCATGCAAAGTGGTTGGATGTAATTAGGTAAGGAAATGACTATAGGGGGTGAAGTACATAATCATACTTAATTGTGATTCAACAGATGTTCAAAATTACTGTAACTTACACCAATCTGATGTAACAGCCAAATTTGATTCTATATTGTATCAGGATGCAGTTCCCATTGAAATCAGCAGGTCCACATAATTTGGGCTATCGATTCTGTAAGCAGGAATATATTTGGCCCTGTGCAAATGCAGGTTACAGGGGCACTGGTATGCTTTTCTTCATCGTGGTCATTGCTTTATCTACAACCAGCTGTTAACCAATCTTTAGGATGTTGCTGCTCACATATCTGAAATGCCTGGATTTCCTAACCTCCAACACATCTCCAAGGACTATATTTTGCTTTTGGCAACTGAATTCAAGACAGTTTTCCCAGCAGCCTGAGTAGCCAACCAAAGAACAATTTCCCAGCTGGACTAACACATCAGCACTGAAAGTCCTGTTTGTATATGTGGGAGCCTCTCAGACCTTGTTTTAGCCTGAAGTTGAGCTCCTGTTTTCACATGGCCTGGACTGAAATTTCACTCAGCAAAGTTTAATCAACAATTTCTCACTGTTTTTTGGGGTTTTTTTCTTACCTCTGTTCATCTGGAGATATGATCCATGGTTCCTGGGTTAAGGTGAAGAATGTGTCTCTCAAATTACAGAAAGAACCAATAATGTGAGTGGTTTTACCTTTATTCTTGATGCAAAAAGGGAAAATCCTACCACAATGTGAACTTGGACTGTAATCACTCCCCAACACAGACTACTCAGTCTGTGTGTAAAGGCTTTACATATGGATTTGAAGATGTTTTTGAAAGACTCTAAGGTGTATGGCACAAATTGTCAAAGAGGGACAGCAGAGTGAGTGATGAGGCTGAGGATGGGCAAACTCCACACTTCAGTGATCTGCCATGGCAGAAGTCCCTTTGAGTAGTTACTTCAGACATATGACACCAAAGCTTTCCAGCACACCATCTTTCCTGGTCTGGTCCCCTCAGGTAGGCAAAGCCAGTGGAGGAAACACACTGCACATGTCCATTGATGTCCCACAACCTGGAAGCCACACGAAGCTGCAGGAGTCTTTGACTGGGAGCAGCACCTGAAGGGTCCCTCAGTGAGGCCACCTGGCCCTGAAACCATCATTTCCTCTGCAAAGTAGCTTAGAACAGTTTTCTCTCACTACCCACTAACACTTCTATGTGTTTCTTGTAGGACAATCCAATTCATTTTCTGGGCTATCTCTGGTAGGTATTTACACAGCAACAATCACCAACCACTTGTGCATAGGTATTTATAGAGCACCAATCACAGGCAGCTGTACCTAATGACTGATATTAGCATCACGTGTCAAATACAAAATCTTTCTCTGAAAACAGCAGGGTCCAAACAAGTCAACTAATGAAACAGGCAATAAAGAACACATATGTGGCTCCATCTCACTTAACCTATTTTTGACCACTAAAATAAATTATATGGATTGCAAGCACATGAAAATAACACAACAAGACTACCTGACTTGCCTGCATGTCAATGTCTTGCAGCAAGGCTTAAAAGGTGTTGTTTTTTTTTCCTCAGAAGAAAACCCTTGGCATAAATCAGCTCTTTGGTGACAAACCAAGATGCAAGCTCTTCCTTTCCTGACAGGAGTGCCTGGCTTCACAGCATGGCACTGTCCATGCTCACACAATGTCCACCTTTGGAGCATGAATTCATGCCTACATAAGAGAGTGTTAGCCCCATTCCATGACATTCCGTGACGTGGTGGATCTCAGCAACCAGGCTTGTACTGCAGCTAAGTGATGATCCTTGTGTTGCAGGCAGGATTTGGCACACAGAAGGACAGACCTGCAGGACAGTGTTGTCACCACAGCAGTCCCTCCTGCCCCTGTGCACCTTCCCTCTGCCTTTTGGAGTCTCCTCCACAACCAAATAAAATGAAGGTTTTTTCAAAGGTTATTTCAACTTCTGCTGGGTTATACAGCACTGTTATTGCTCATGGAAGCAGAGGCAGGGAAGCACATAAGAGGAAGCACTAGAGATTTTTTGGGTTGGTTTTCTTTTTGTTTGTTTTTTGCTTTGAGAGCACATAAAAAAATAATATATAGAAGAAATCTCCCACTATGAAGAAAGGTGGATCTTCCAACCATAATTATTTCTCTGTACCTGACAAGGAAAACACAGCACAACTACTGCCTTGGATAGATACCGCAATCAGATGCACAGATTGTTAAGATAATCATTTTTGAAAGGAGGTATGCATGATTGGATGTTACTTTAAAATCAAGCTCTGTGTTCATGGAGAGAATAGAGGTGTGCAAACACAGTTTTCAGATCTACATGGATAAATCTGAGCAGTTCTGTATGTGACTATGAAATATCTGGGTCAATGACCTTAAAGGTCTTTCAAAACTAAATGATTCTCTGTTTCTATACACACAAATAGGTGCACATGCACACACACAAAAACTGGTGCATTCATTCAAGAAACAGATTCCAAGCAGGGAAGC
Source organism: Oenanthe melanoleuca (assembly GCF_029582105.1). Taxonomy (NCBI): domain Eukaryota; kingdom Metazoa; phylum Chordata; class Aves; order Passeriformes; family Muscicapidae; genus Oenanthe; species Oenanthe melanoleuca. The sequence goes on from NC_079335.1 coordinate 91,335,885, forward strand.
AAAACTCTTTATTCTCACAAAGAGGGGTAAGAACAGATTCTGCAGTGTCATTCCTGTTAGCAAGCAGAGGCAAGCAGGGTGATTGACTGATCAATTGATTTTGATCCCAGCAATGGTAGAGATTTTTCTATAATGGTATTAAATCATGAGTTGGGAGCATTATTGCACTCCTTAGGTAGATCTTTGCAACCCAAAGTTGATGCTTTATCATTTTTACCTGAATCACTCTCCTTATCACATCCCACCATTTTATACCTTTCAGTGGTGAAAAAAATCACAAACCAGAACTACAAAGTCAGCAAGTTAATACCACTGCCATTTTGGCTTACCTTAAATGAAAAGACTATCAGGTGACATGAGCAAAGGAGTCAAATGTGCATACTTGAAAATGTATGCTATTTTATGAGCACTTTAAACTAAAGGTGGGCCTTTTATATATAAAATCTATATGTAACAGATATACAATAATGACACTATCAGAGGTTGGAGTTCTTAGAAAGCAAAGGAGGGAAGAATTATATATTTTTCTTTCATTTTATTAGTGGTACATCCAAAGAGAGCAACACTGCCATATCAGAACTTTGTCCCTTCTTTGTGCCTAGAGACTTCTCAAGCAAACATGTTCTATTCCACTTTCAAAACAAAACAGTTTTAAACAGGATCCGCAGGTTTGATATACCAAAATTCTCAGAATCTTGTCCTATTACTCAGAGTCTCAAGCTTTTTTTACGAATCCTACCTTGCATAACCCTTCATGTAAAATAAAGGCTGAAATTTTTCACTTGCTAATTTCTGTGAACTCATTTCCAGAACACTTCTTTTCTACACAGTCACAGACTGGCCTCTTCTCTCTGTGTCCACATAATCTCCCTTCCCATCATCTCTGTTTCACCTTTTTTGCCCTTACCACCATTCTCTTACTACTCAAGTGGCTCAGTCCCCTATCTGTTTTATCAAACTCTGCTTTTTCTTCCTTTTTAGTAGCTCTTCTTTACCAAGTATTCATTAGAGGCTGCTACTTTTTTTTCTTCCTCCTGATTTCTACACATCTCTGAATTATTCTAATGCAGGCTATACTATGTGAACGAGCACACATGGTCTGAAAAGAAACCATATTCCAGCATGCTGCTGACTTAATTTGTGAAAAGTCACAAGTTATGGAAAAAGTAAAACACCAGGATGTTTTCCAGAGATCTCTCCGGCCGATAGAGTTTTACAAAAAGATTCAAATGCAGCAGAAATGCCAAGCCTTAAAAGCCTTCACAAATACTTAGAGCTTTCTCCTGTTTCTGCAGCGTGACATAATGGTTTACATTGAAAAGCCAACATACTTATCTTGAGATTTGATGATCTTCCTCAGGGTGGACTTTAGAATTTAAATGTTTCCATGCTCCCTTATCTAACACTTTATTCTTTCTCACATTCCTGTTATTCATATGGGTGTGCAGTCTGAGTGGGCTAGCCAAAATCATTTATGGAAATGTATGCTACCTAGTTTTCAAAAAGATTGTATTTCAGCTATCCTTATTTCAGATCACAGCACATGGGCTATCATTTAAAACTTGCAAATACTCAGACAAACAGGGACAACTCAGCTAGCTTTGGTAGTAAAGGTGGTATCACTAGCACAAACTGCATAAATGTTACATGCAAACATGAAAACACATAAGGGAGTTTGGAAATTATAAAAGCATTTTCAAAAGCCCTTGCATTTGAAAATATCAGACGTTCTTTCTAAAGAGAAGCTAGAGTGACACAGAGAGAAGCTGTTTCCTAATCAGGTGCTGCCTGTACCCAGGCAGGATAATCTAATTTACAAGTAGGTGACCTATATAGCTGATTATTTATTCAACTAATCAAATTATATTGTGTCATTTGACGCTAGGATGTACACAGTGCTGACATGATGTTATTTTTTGTCACCAGATAAGGGGAATTGATTCTAATCTATATTACTTTTGTTAGTCATCAACTCTTACACCTAGACCTGCCAAGGGAAGCATGAATGCATTTTGTGAAGTTCAATAGCACACATATCATTAGGTCATAGCAAAGATATGCACTGTTGAACAAAACAAACAAAAAAAAAACCCAAAACAAACCAGTGTCTATCACAGTTTGATCAACTATTTCTATGTATCAGTAGTGTAAGGCTGAAAGCACCCTTCTGCCCCCCTCCCACCAGTCACTGCCATGATGCATGTGCCCATTTCCACTTTTTCATTTTTGTCCTTCTGTCATCATCTGGTTTTAGGAAGAGACCAACTTGGATTAAATTGTATCTTCTGAGAAACCTTCCCTCTTGCTATCCCAAAAACCACTGAAATCTTAAGAAAACCCTCCACCCACCTGTGTGTACTTGTGATGCCCATTTTATATTTAATCTCAGGCCAGATGTCATAACCTGGACAAAAGACTGTCGTTTTCTTAATTTTGATTGACTGATTTCATTCTCTTACAATATCTACTGCAAAGGTCAGTGAGCAATTCTGAGATATGGGCTAGGGCTGGGGAACTCGTCAGGGGGGCTCTGTGTCTGTGTGTCCTGATGGGGAGTGGCAACTCAGGCCACAGCAGATCTCGGTATTTCTCCCATTCCGCCCTGTGTTGGGGTTTTTTCAATGACCCTGCAGATTTTTTTCGGTGGAGGCGGGGAGCAGAGAGAGGGGTTATATGTTGCTGAGAACTTAGCGGGAAGGAGGAAAGTTTTTAAAGTCCGTAATTATGAGCCGCTAGTGGAGCAAACGGAGCGTCCTGTGCAGTGTTAGGGAGAACGATGACAGCAATTGTTACCGCTGTCGCTCTCATGGCTGGGGGGCTCTGTCCCCGATCCGCGGGGAGGAGGGAGCCGGGAACAGCAGGAGCCTGGCTGCGACTCCCAGTGTTGATGCCACCGGCTGTCACAGCTGCCACCTCCGCGACCCTCCCCGGGCCGCAGCCGTGGGGGGAAACTCCCGGTGGGAACCTTCCCTCGGGGAAAGCCCCGGGGGGGACCGGCGGCCCCGCGGCTGAGCTGCTGGAGAGGGCACGGGGGAAAGACGGCAGGGAGCAGCCAGTTTGTTCTGGAGAAGTTGGCGGCAGCTCAGAGGGGCGGCTGGGGTGTCACTGGAGTGATGGGGGTGTCACTGGAGTGATGGGGGTGTCACTGGGGCGGCGGGGGTGTTATTGGGCCGGTGGGGGTTCACTGGGGAGGCAGAGGTGTCACCGGGGCGGCGGGGGTGTCACTGGAGTGATGGGGGTGTCACTGGGGTGGCGGGGGTGCCACTGGGGTGGCGGGGGTGTCACCGGGGCGGCGGGGGTGTCACCGGGCTGGGGGGTGTCACCGGGCCGGCGGGGGTGTCACCGGGTCGGCGGGGGTGTCACTGGAGTGATGGGGATGTCACTGGGTCGGCGGGGGTGTCACTGGGGTGGCGGGGGTGCCACTGGGGTGATGGGGGTGTCACCGGGGCGGCGGGGGTGTCACTGGGGCAGCAGGGGTGTCACCGGTGCGGCAGCCCCGGCGGAGCCGTGTGTTTGCCGGGCGGGCGGCAGCAGCAGCGGCTCCGCTCCGCTCCGGGAGCGCCCGCGCCTCGACGGCGGCGGCGGATCGGGCACGGCCCGGCCCGGCTCGGTTCGGCCCCCCCGGCCAGGCCCTGCTACCCCCGGTCACCCCCGGCCGCCCCTCGCTGGGATGTGCCCCCCGCCCCGTTCCCCACAAAGGGTGTCGGTGGTAAGGAAGCGCCTTCTCCCCCGAGCTGTGCTCCCTTGGGGCGCTGGACGGAGTGAATGCAACTTCAGCTGCCGTGGCCGCTTCCACCGCTGCCCTTCCTTCCCTCCCCCCGCCTCCCGTTCTCGCCTGAAAAGAGCAAACTTGCGCTGAAATGGCACCTCGGCTCGTGCGCCAGCCTA